>NW_026019925.1:715690-1169886 GCF_900185275.1 Solanum verrucosum
ATCATTCTTTCAGCAAATCCAAAGTTTCTCATTACTTTCACCAAGAAATTTCACGACACTCTATCATAAGCCTTTGTCATATCCAGCTTCACCACCACATTTTGGTTGTTGTTTTTTTGTTGATACCTCTGACTATCTCATGTGCCAATAACACATTTTCTGTGATACTTCTCCCTTTAACAAATCTTGTCTGATTTTTTGAGATCAATTTAGGCAACACTATGACAATTCTTTCATGAACCACTCATGAGATGATCTTATTTGTAAAAGTACTAAGATGTCTGAGATCCCCAAAAGTGCTCACCTTCTCCATCTTAGGAATGAGTACCAAATTAGTGTGTGTAATATATCTGGGAAGTTCTTGCCCACATAAGAATGCCTTTACCATTTTAGTCACATCTTCCTCTACAATATCCCAACAACTCTAAAAAAACAAGCTTGAAAAACCATCTGGACCACTTGCACTATCCCCTTTTAGAGCAAATACCACCCTCTTAACTTCTTCGTTAGTAGGTATTCTCACCATTGTAACACCCCGTATCCAAAAATAGAGATTTCAGATTTCTGGTGTTACAGGTGGCACTCACGGACACCATCCACAGACCGTAGATGGAGTCACGGTCCGTCCTGCAGGTCCGTGGTTCGTGACAGAAAACTTCCCCAGAACTCAGTCAGAAAATTTGGCTAAGTCCCGACTCACGGACAGACCCACGGTCCGTAGATTAGACCATGGTCCATGGTTTGTGTTCGTGGATCGAGACTTCCCTTACCCATCCTCTGACACAACCTATGGTCGACCAGCACAGACCGTCATTCGATCCACAATCCATAGGTCTGACCGTAGATGAGGGTCAGCAGCCAGTTAGCTGAAAAATATTGATGGGTCAACTTCAGATGATCATAACTCTTAGCACAAAATGAATTATGTGTCTCATGACCTATGGTTAGATATATAATTGAATTATCTTTCCAACGCCACCAAGTTTACTAAATTCTGACCTCCGAGTAAAAAGTTATGCTCGTTTTAGTGAAGCTTTGTCGGGCAGACTCGACCTACGGACCCAATCGACGGACCGTCGATTGATTGACGGACCGTAGGTCCATTCCGTCAATCACTCCGAAAGCAGTTAATTCAGGGGTCTTTTGGTCTTTTCCTATTTCATTTACCCCTTAGATACGTCGTTTAAACCCTAAATCATGTGGTTTTAATCAGTTTAAGCCTAGAAACATAACTAGAACTTATCCAAGTCAATTCATTAATCAAAATCTTAGAAAATTAGAATCAAGAGAGGAGAAAAAGGTCAAGAACCCTAGTTTAAGAACGCAGCAAGGTTCCATCAGTTCCAGCCTCGAAATAAAAGGATTTCCCCGTGGAATTCGTCACCAGGTATGTGGGATTTCACTAGTGGGTTCCTTTCGCCCATTAGGTCCCTAGAATTCAGTCAGATTCTTGATTCCATGATTATGAACAAACCTAGGGTTTCTAGAATTTCAACAGATCATCATGAATTATTTATTTAAATATTCCAAATCAGATTATCATGTTATTGCTCAGTTTCTTACATAAATTTCAGAACCCTAGCTATGTATTTCATTAGTTCTTGAATTACACATGCTAGGTTAGATATTTCAGTTATTCAGATATACATGCTCCAGTTTTATGCCACATTATCAGTATATTTCAGCATAAACCCTATTTTGAGTTATAAATCATGAGAAGCTTTTCTTTAAGACAACACTTGAGTTTTAAACTGAGTTTTTGAGAAAGTTAAGATGAGTTTTGAGAAAGAGCTTCTAAAACATGATTAGTATGACAATTGAGTAGGTCATCAATGTATGAATAGTATGGTATCTAGATATACCATCAATGTTTATGCAGTATGACTTCCCAAGTCATCAATGATCATAGTATAATATGATGTTGAATTGTTTTTTAAAAAAAAAGGGGTTTTCAAGTATGAGTATCTACATGTCAGTATTTTGAGTTATTTAGTATTTCAGTCATAATATATTCAGTTATACATGCCTCAGTTTATGAATGCATCATTATCAGATTAATTGTTGCATTCTCAGTTTGCATGTTCAGTTTCGAGCTATCCAGTATTTACAGAAACTCAGTCATAATGTGTTAACCACTTAATCTATTGGGAGTAGCATAATACCGAGTTGGACTAGGGTTTCAGCGTACCCATATAGTCCCAGAACTACAAGCCACGTAGGTGTAAGTCCCCTCTGTGGGCAACATCAGTTTAGTGATCACGCCAGTCATGCCTCTATACATTTGGCCGGGTATATTGGGTCCTCTCAATGGGGCGTATACATCGGACTCCACATTTAGCTCATGTGGTTTTATGTCGGTTATTAGTAGCTCCCATAGTTCAGTCAGACTCTATTGCATTGACCATATTTCAGTACAGTCAGTATTCAGTCTCAGCATGTTATAAATTTGGTCATTGCATTAGTTAGCTCAGTATTCAGTATTTTCAGTATCTATATCATGTTCAGATTATTTCATTGCTTTATTACTTTGTTCAGTTATATGTTATTTCAGCTTTACTCTATCCTGTATGCTCAGTACCCTTCAAGTACTGACGCATACGTGCGCTACATTTTCTCGTGATGTAGGTTCAGGTTTTCAGCATCCAGATCACGCTTAGATCGATTCCCGATCTTCAGTTCAGCAGCACCAGTGGTGAGTCCTCATTCTTCGAGGACTGGTGACATGTTTATCTTTATCTCTTTTAGTCTTTAGTTTCAGTTTTGCTAGATCTAGTTGGGGCATGTCCCAACATTTCTAGTCAGTTTAGAGGCCTATTTCAGACATAGTTAGATTCAGCTTAGTGTTTTGAGTTTGATATTTCTTTTGTATTAAACTCTCAGATTTGATATATTCAGCTATAGTATATGGGTATTCCCCATCCTTTCAGATTTATTTATGATTTAGCTTCCGCATCAGTTTATTATCTTTAGTATGCTCATGATCATGCCAGCAGGGTTAGCTTGGGATCACTTGTGGTCCTAGGTCCTGTGTCCGCGTCTCGGGGGTAGCTCGGGGCATGACAACCATGATGTCATTCTGGTCCTCTGTGATAACACAAGGAATGTGTGTTAATATGCTGTAATTAGTAACCTCTCTTTCCTCCTTGAACTATTTTTTGAAAACAGTAACAACTTCTTCCCCAATGTTCTGAGTTATAGTGATCATGTATCCCTGCATTGTTTGGATTACATTGATCACAACTTTCTTCTTCTTCCCTTCACATAAGTATTAAAGAATTTCGTGTTCCTGTCCCCGTCCTTAAACCAGTTCATTCCCGCCTTTTGTTTTCAGAATTCTTCTTTTATATGCTTGTATTTTTTCAGCTCTGCCTCCTTCTTGTGCAATTCTGCTCTGTTGCTCTCTATGGGTGCCATCTCCATTTGAATTTCCTTCGCTTTTATCACATCCTCTAGTGTAGCTATTTGCTGAAAAACATTCCCAAATGTCTTCCTTCTCCACTTTGCTAACTCCATTTTAACCCTTTTCATCTTACTGTGAACCACCATAAAAGGGCTGCCATTTATCTCCTCCTCTTTCCACACATCAGTAATTAAACTTTTGAAACTTTCATGTATGGTCCAAAAATTCAAAAACCTATATGGCTTTATAACATGTTCCTGTGAAGTATTACATATAACATGTAAAGGGGCATGATCTGATCCTTGCATTATCAAATGGTGAACTTGACTGTTAGGTAACAAGTTCATGAACTTATCATTTCGAAAGACCCTATCTAGCCTTTTGAAAATGCATTCAACTTAAATTCTTCCATTCCACCAAATGTAAGAGCTTCTTGTAAAATTGAGTTCATTTAAAGCACACGAGCTAATACATTGGCTAAAATCTATAGTTTCCAATTGTGTTACTAGAAGTCCTCCCAATTTTTCTGATTCACTCCTTATAGTATTAAAATCTCCTCCGACCAACCAAGGTTTCTACATGTTCCCTGCAATTTCTTCCAAAGATTCCCACAATCCCAATATTTCCAAAGCACTGCACATTGCATATATCTTGGAAGAAATTGAAGGGAACATGTAGAAACCTTGGTTTTGAAAATTGTTTGTCATCTATTGGCCAGTATCAATACTCTTTTGTTCTTCTTATTCGTCATCCCAGAAGATCCAATATTTTGCCGAAGTGCTTACCTTTGCTTTGGGAAGACCCAATTTTAGTCTATACTTCTCCAGTTTGGATGGACTTTTAAAAGGCTCCAAAAGAGCAATGTATGAGTATTGATTCCTTTTATGTAGGTCCATAAGTCTCTCAAAAGATTTTTGAGTTCTTACTGACCTAATATTCCAAAACATTACTTTGTCAATCATTGATTACTTGTAGATGTTGACCCTTTCTTGTTCCTTGTATTGATTTGTGATTGTGTTTGAATCTTTTCTCCTTTTTTTGCTTCCGCCTTAGCTCATTAATCTGCCTTGGTGACAGATCCCCATCTCTCCCTATACTTTCAATATTCTTCTACATGCATTAATCCTCGTCTCTATCTTGCCTACCCCTCTTTTCTTGATGTGTCATCTTATCTATCTCGGGTGCCTTTGTTGTCTCATTTGTATTTACTTGATTCTGTCTATCAAAGTACCCTGTTTGTCCCTCCTCTTGTGCTTCATGTGGTCCCTCCTCGACTTCTTTCCTCTTCTCCTCTGTAGTATGTTTCCTTTCCCCTTTAGTATTTGTTAATTGAATACTTGATAGTGAGTAATTGTGATCCCTGTTGCTTCTCTTAGTTGATTATCCTACTCCACTGTGTGCATCTGCCAGATTTTCCTCAGCTTTGGAGCCAATCAGAGTTTCGGGATTCTCATTTTTCTCATCCAGTATCCCCTTATGATTTTCTTTTGCAGCTTCAAAGAATTCCGTTTCATTAATTTGTCTTCCCCATTCTTCACCTCTTCTTCCTTTGATAAACTTCCAGATTGACTGTCACCCAGGACTCCAAATTTGTTAGTGGTTTCCAATGTTTTGTCTAATTGTTGTGGTCTTGGCTTCCACACCTGTTCACCTTTACCACGTACATTATAGCCCCCTTTATGTGCCCATATTCCTTTGTTCCTGAAATACATTGGTTTCCCCCATTTTGTCTTTCCCTTATCGAGCTTTCTCCGGCTCCTCTGCATTTTTCTCATCATTCTTTTTCTCCCCTCTTTTTTATTTTTCATCCTCTTTTATTTTGTCTTTATCTTCCTCCTTGGGGTATAATTCCGGATGAATAAAAAAACATTCCTTTTCACTGTGTCCCTACCGTTTGCAGGTTTTACAGTACTTTGGAACATAATCATATTGAATCGTGATCCACTTTTCCTTAATTTCCCAGTCTTTCTCCTCATTCACATGTTGATCCGTTTAGGGAAATCTCCCATCAGATCCACTTCTACCTTGACCCTAGCACAACTAGGTCTCATCTTGTTTTGAGTTGCCATGTCGACCTGTAGAAGTTTCTCCACAGCTGCTGCCAATGAGAAAATTGCTTCTTTTCCAAAAAAGTTTGGCGGAAGTGATGGGAACGATATCCACGCTATAGCTATCGACGTCTCCTCCTCTAGATTAAATAATGGATCCCACTTGAGAGTTCGCATTGGGTAGGACCAATATTTATGAGTAATAGACAATTGTGGTTTGGATATCAGACTAATATAATCCTCCAACAAAGTAGCCCTGATCAGAATGTATCTATTACTCAATAATCCTATATTCACCTCCCCTTCTAGCTCACATTGTTTGGTTACCAACTTTCTTAGTTCTTGTATGTCCGACCACCCATATGAAAATTTACCAATAACTGCGTATTGTAAATTCTCATTACTGATGTTGTCTACTTCCTCCCCTTTCCAGATTATGTGTGGTTCTCCATGTAGATAGGCAATTTGCTTCAAAGGTAGAGACTTAGATTGTGGTTGTGACGGTTTTATGGCGTTTGCATAGGTTTGCAGCCAAAAGCATATGCAAGTGCACGTGCTCACTCAAGTAGTACAATGACTCTTTCGATCTGGATTAATCGAACCCAAAGGATTTCAAATAACAAAAACACTAACTTTATTGTAACTAAAATAAATTTACTTATGCGACAGACAATTTAGGAATTTGTTTGTATCAACTAAATTGAACAATTTCAAATATTAAATACTACAATTAAACAGTTGTAAACAAATGAATTTCACAAAGTGGGAAATATTCCAGGGTTGTAGCATATACATATTTCAAACATAATAAAAACTTATCCTAGCATTCGACAGGTTAACCACATTATTGATTCACAAGGTTAATTTTATGATCATGTTCTCCCGACCTCTAATCGCCTACCACCATTAACTGCCTAACTACATCGTTGAGCGGGGATAGGCATGAACCGATGGAGGACCATTAAGCTATCATCTTTCCCATTAATCAAACGCGGCATATAGGTATAATAGTATCCTATATACAAAACACTCTAAGTTTTACCCTAGAATGAACTCGTTTCCCACATTCTTTGGTCTATCCCACTATTCGTCTTCTGAGTTCAAGAGTGGACAATGAGTTTATTTTAATGTTGATCAGTCATTAAAAAAGTTAAACAAGAATGTAAGCATAAATCATAAGAAAACCCATCTCATGCTAGAAATAAATACTATTACACCATTAATCGTAGCAACAATCCTAGAATAAGGGAATTTAGCTACTCATAGAATAAAACATCATCAAATAATGTTCAAACATCATAGAGGTGTTTACCAAAATAAAGGAGTAGAAGAAAGCCCTACATAATTCAGCAAAATCGCCCAAATCGTCTTTTCCCATTTTTCAAAAATTCGATAATAATAAAATAACACAGCTGGGCTATTTATATTCTAAAAGATAAAACACGTGGTGCAAATCTAGCACCTAGGTCCACGACGCGGACTTGTTCCCTCAATGTATGTTGTGAACAGATCAATCCAGTTCGCGACACGCTACCATCGCCTACTCATCTGTTAAACTACATTGTTTTCCACACACTGGCTTCAGCTCCGCGTCTCGGAGCTGCTCCCTCAAAATGTATTTTTCAACCTTCTTGGCCATTTCTCCTTAGCAACTTCGACTCTAAGCTCTGACCCCATGCATGACGTCCTCTTTCGCTCTTTTTTTCTTTCTTTGCACCCTGCAACATCTAATTATGTTGGTTTAAGGAGATACTATAAATGGACTTTAAAATTGCACTACCGATTAGTAATTTTCTCTCAAACTTAGCTAGATATATGGGATAAATTGGTTATTAGGCGCATAAATACGCCTAAGATCACCACCCCACACTTAAAGCTTTGTTCGCCCTCAAACACTTCCACTCTTTCATGCATACGACGACTCTACTACACTTCCATATAAAGGCATTCCAGCTTTGGCCACAACAACTACAAGAGCTTCACAATAGCGCGGCAACATCATTCACTCATTTGGACAACTCATACAAAACCTTCTAGTCTCAAGAATGGACTCTTAGAGCGTAGCAAACTCATGCACAACTTTTGGATACACAGTTATATCAGTTACTACACCTCATTAAACATGTGCCCTCACCACAAGTGAACACCCATATTTACTCACACATAAAAATTCACACAATAGGAGCGTGAATGGGTGTGGGAAGCAAATTTCGCTTACACTCTCAAAAGAATTCACATGCCACAACCAACGAACCATAGGCTTAGCCTTAGTGTACTGCATCACTACTTTCAAAAATACAGAAGTTCAATATCAATTAGGTCTTTTAAGGGTTTTAATGTAGGCTAGGTGGACGGGTAGGAACTATTTTTGGATATAAATAGTGACTACATTCCCAAGCGCTTTAATACAAGACAAACTTCATTTTTGGACCTTCTTTTAATAACCTTCTTCTTATGCCCCTTTTCTTGAAACCACTTGTCCCTTTGTTGTAAGGCACTCAACATTCATTTCTTCCCACCATTTTTATTCTCAATTCATCACAATTTGTTTTCTTTTTTTTTAACGAGTCAGACTTATGTTGGGGATTCCCACTCATTCTTTCATTTCCTTCACTATTGTTCACACAAAGTGCTTAGGAGCTTTTCGATCAAATTTATAGGCCATAAAAGGAACAAGAATTAGCTTCATGCTTGGCTACCAAAGAATAAGCTAAAGGCTCGAAGGGGTTAACTAAGGATATACATCAAGGTGGGTACATGAAGAAAACAAACAAGGCTATCAAAGAAATGCCTATATCACTTCCTCAACTCCTTATCCTTTTTTTCGCTTTGCAGACACACCAGGCAAGTTTTGGACCTCAATTAGTAGCAAGGAATACACAATTCTTACACACATTCAAATTAGAACTGATCACTACAAACTACTTCCCAATCACTGACACAAATTCATTTTAAGCACACGCCCTTTAGAGTCACATAAAAGAGCCTAAATGTCTCAACACAAAGTCATCCATTATTTTCAACCTTCAGTCTAACTCAAAGCAGTTGTGCAGCCTTAGCGAAATGCCAACCCTACAGACCCAATGAAGGAAACTGCCCTTAAGACGGTCGTCATCCATCTAACATAGGGCAGCTTGACTCAACTATGACATTGACTCAATCCTAAGAAACAAAATCTTTTTTATACAGTTCAACGGGACTATCCTTGGCCAAAGAATCAAAAACAACTTCCAAGGATCCCAAAATAAAATAGCAAAAACATAAATATTTACACAGATATAATACTCCCACCCCACACTTAAAAATGCAGCATTGTCCCTAGTGCGCATATATCAAAATGAAAGCAAAGTAGGGCAGGTGTACTTCCCTGATCACTTATCCATGTCGGCATCACTGTCGATGCCCTCAAGAGCCAACAGGTCACCCTCTTCTGCATCAGAATCAGATTCACTATTCGACATGGTTCGTCTCTTGTCTTTATCAGTTGGAACATCACCCCATACGGGCTCCAGAAATGCAGGCCTAAGTCCCAGCAATGCATCAACATGTTCATTCAGGGGGTTCCTCATTGAATCTCGTCCAACTGCTCTTGAGTTGAAGCGCGACACCCATTTCTATGGCGCAACATTTTGAGTCCAAACATGCACCCCGTGATCAGATCATCCCTCTTGTTGCGCTCAGCAGTAGTGAGGGTGAGTTCATGTAAATTTTTCGGCCCCGTTCTCTTTGTGACATCTAAGGGTGTAGGGAACAAAGGTGCCATGTAGTCCACGCTTTCCTCTGGTACTCTAGCTCACCTGCACAAATTAGTGATTAGTCCCCCAAAAGCATACCTTCGACCTCGATGCACTCTAGCCTTTCGCATGGCCGATTTCAACACTGCGCCTATATTTATGGGTACATCTTTCATCATAGCATAAATCAAGCACACGCGGTCTCTTGTCATTTCAGTGAAATGAAACCCCGATATTAAGCAATTCATTACAATTTTTAGCTACATTCGGGCATCACGATTCATGTGAGTATAATGATATGATTGATGATAACCCTGGTGCCCATGCCTAATCCACTTCGCAGTGAACTGTGCTCCACATAGAGTGTGTCTAATCTGCTGATAATGAGGGCTGACATTTATCCCAGTGAGGACATTAGAAGGCCCATCTGCGGTACCCAACATTTGATTGATAATTGAGGGTGTCAAAGGGACCTCCATACCACACATTGTTACAAAGTGAGAACGAGCATCGGGTTTCCAATTAGCATAGAATTCTTAAACCACACTAACATTGCACTCCGTTGGATCTTGAAAGATGAATCCCATGTGCAACTCTTGTAGGCGGCGCATAATTCGAGGTAACTCCCTCTTTAATTGCACATCATCAAGTATGACATCCGAAAAATACTTGGCTTCAGTGTGTGATTTATACCACTTTTTGCCCTGAGATGTGACTGCCTTAGCCCCGTAGCATTGGGTATGCCCTCGTGGGACTGCGGGTGCTGGGGGAATGGTTGAGCCAGTCCTCACTCTCTTATGGCTGCTAGACGCAACCGTTTTTCTAGACCTTTGTGTGCTAGACATGTTATCCTGCAATAAGACAATTATCATTTCATTTAATGAGACCTAATAATGAAATATCACCCCACACTTATTTTCAAGCACAAATTTCACAAGAAACACGGTACTCAGACTTCCCATTGTTATTTTAAGCATACAAACCCCTTACTACTTTGATTCTACTCCAGAATTCGAACCAACAACCATGATTTACTCCATCATACCCTTCATAACATATTTCCTACTCAAGACTTCATAAAACCCAATTTTCACCCAATTAATTCAAAGTTACCTCTTTCTCCTTCCCTCATGGTCATTCAACAAGTTATACATACATGGGTTCCATAACTTAGGTTAAACGATTAAATCAACTCACCTATTATCACAGTTTATACCAAGAAGAATCAATTTCAGAAACATTACCCATCAATCCCCTCCGCTTCATGAACTTACATCAAAATTTCACCCCAAAGAGAGAGTAAAAAATGTGAGAAACAAGTGTTTAAAAGAAAGAAAATTGAAGAACTTGATGATGATATTTCAACTTCGCGACAGAAATTTGATTGAGGAAGAGAGCCAGGGTTGATGGGGAAAGGGAATTTATGAAATTATGTGGAGAGAAATGGAGTTAAGGGGCGGATTTGGGGAATTAAAAGATCATGGAGGTCAGATTTTTACCTTATTACCCGGGTAAAACCTGACATTTTAATGAAAAAGTCAAAATTACTTACTAGGTCCGCGACGCGGAGCTGTCGTAGACATGCCTTGCGAATTTCCCTTAGTCACGCAGGAGAACTTCTATGTAGTGGAAATAGGTCCGCAACGCGCTCTGGTTGCGGACTCAACTATTTATCCCTCATAATTTTCGTCATTCTCATCAACGGGTCCGCGACGCAGAGCTGTAGCAAACATGACTTTGGATTTCTTTATTTGCATGGGGGATATCACCTTGCAGGAACAAGTCCGTGACGCGGTAAAGTCATGGACTCCACTATTTTTTGCCCAAAATTTCCCTTCTTTTTTTTAATATTACAAATTACAACTTCTAAAATAAATAAACTAACCTATTACTAACAACAACGAGAATTAACCTATAAAAAAATAAAAAGTAAATATCCTTTGGAGTACAAGGTCACAGGTTGCCTCTCGAGTAGTGCCTGATTTAATATTGCAACACGACTCAGCTCCCACTCATTCATTGCTCAGATCCAAACTCTCTTCTTCTCGATCCACCTCTTGTCCAAAGTAATGCTTCACCCTCTGTCCATTCATTATGAACATGCATTTCTTACCTTCATTCCCTAACTCTACAGCTCTGTGGTCGGTCATGCGTACCACCTCAAATGGTTCGCTCTATTTTGACTTCAACTTACTTGGAAACAACCGCAATCTAGAGTTAAGCAATAATACCTTTTGACCAAGCTCAAAGAGTCGGGGAACAATATGCTTATCATGTCAACGCTTAGTCTTCTCCTTATAGAGCTTAGCATTTTCATAGGCATGGAGTCTGAATTCCTCCAATTCATGTAGCTGACCCATCTTTTTTCTCTCGGCTAATTACGGATCAAGATTCAATTTCTTCACTGCCTAGTAAGACTGATGTTCTAATTCAATTGGAAGGTGACACGCTTTACCAAACACCAAGTGATAGGGAGAAGTCCCTATTGGTGTCTTATAGGCGGTCCGGTACGCCCATAATGAATCATCAAGCTTCATTGCCCAATCTTTCCTTTGGACATTCTTTGTTTTCTGCAGAATCTACTTTACCTCCCGGTTTGACACTTATACCTGGCCACTACTTTGAGGGTGATACGTTGTAGCCACCTTGTGCCTGACTCCATATTTAGCTAAGATATTCTTCACCAATTTATTTATGAAGTGCGTCCCTCCATAACTGATTATTGCTCTAGGAGATCCAAATCGAGTGAAGATATGTTTCTTCAAGAATTTCAACACAACTTTAGCATCGTTAGTAGGCAGAGCTACAACCTCAACCTACTTTGACACATAGTCCACAGATACCAGTATATACTGATTTCCATTGGATGAAGGGAATGGTCCCATGAAATCGATCCCCTAGACATCAAATATTTCAACCTCCAAGATGTTATCCAATGGCATCTCATGTCGTCTGGAAATAGACCTCATTCTTTGGAATTAATCACAACTTTTCACATACCCTGCAACATCTTTAAATAGAGTAGGCCAGAAAAAACCTGATTGGAGCACCTTATGTGCAGTGCGCTCACCTCTATGATGACCTCCATATGCAGATAAATGACAACTATCCATCACTTGTCTCATCTCAGATTAAGGCACACATCTCCTCATCATTTTTTCAGGACCTTTCCTGAAGAGATAAGGCTCATCCCATATGTAGAACCGAGCATCATAAATCAGCCTCTTCTTTTGATGTTTGGTTGCACCTGGTGGGAACAATCAGTTCACCAAATAATTAAAAATATCTGCATACCATGGTAGTTGTGTCACCTCTAATGCAAATAGCTGTTCATCCAGAAACTCTTCCTGAATCTGACTTTTCTCCCCCACATGTGACGAACTCTCCAACCTGGACAAGTGATCTGGAATCTGATTTTCAGAACCTCTTCGGTCTTTGATTTTTATGTCAAACTCTTGCAACAACAGAATCCACCTAATCAACCGTGACTTTGCATCCTTTTTATTGAACAAGTACCTGATAGCTGCATGGTAAGTGTAAACAACAACTTTAGTCCCTTTCAGGTAAGATCTAAATTTTTCAAAAGCATAGACCAAGGCTAGCATTTCTTTTTTGGTCATTGTGTAGTTGGTTTGGGTTGTATCCAATGTTTTTCTTGCAATATATATTGATTGAAATACCTTCTCTTTCTTTTGCCCTAACACTTCTCCTACATCCACTTCACTTGCGTCACACATCAGCTCAAAAGGAAGCTCCCAATTTGGGGAAGTCAGGATTAGAGCTTCTGTCAACTTCTTCTTCAAGGCTTCAAAAGCTTGAATGCATTGTTCATCGAATATGAATTTCATATCCTTCTCTAGGAGACTGCACATGGGTCTCCCAATCTTAGGAAAATCCTTGATGAATCTCATGTAGAAACCAGCATGCCCAAAAAACTTCTCACCCCTTTAACAGAGACGGGGGAGGTAGCTTTTCAACAACTTCCACTTTGGCCCGATCAACTTCCAGCACTCGCTTTGACAACTTATGACCCAATACAATCCCTTTCTTCACTAGAAAATGACAGTTTTCCTAGTTTAGGACGAGATTAGTTTCCTCACATCTCGCCAGCACCTTGTCCAAATTCTCCAGACACCTGTCAAAAGACTCCCCAAAGACTGAGAAGTCATCCATGAATATCTCCACAAAATCTTCAACCATATGCATCTTTGGAAGGTGGCTAGGGCATTGCATTGCCCAAACAACATTTGCTTGAAAGCATATGTCTCATACAAACAAGTGAATGTAGTTTTCTCCTGGTCCTCTAGTGCAATCATGATTTGGTTGTATCCTGAATAGCCATCCAGGAAATAATAATATTCTTGCCTATCTAATATGTCCAGCATCTGATCAATAAAAGGAACATAGTAGTGATCCTTTCTGGTGGCCTCATTCAGTTTCCTGTAATCGATGCATATTCGCCACTCTGTCACTGTCCTGGTTGGAATCAACTCATTATTTTCATTGGTGATCACTGTCATGCCTCTTTTTTTAGGCACACACTGAACCAAGCTGATCCACTTGCTATCTGAAGTATACAAACTTGCATCAATCCATTTAATCACCTCATTTCCCACTACATCTTTCATCATTGGGTTTAATCTGCGCTGAGGTTGTACACTTGACTTGTGGTCCTCCTCCATAAATATCTTGTACATGCATAAAGCTGGGCTGATGCCATGTATGTCAGCCATCTGCCAGCCTATCGCCTTTTTCTTCTTTCTCAATATTTTCATAGAGGCCTCAACCTGCACTTCAGACAAAGCAGAAGAAAGGATTACAGGTAATGATTCATTAACACCTAAAAATGCATACCTGAGATGAGAGGGGAGAGCTTTCAACTACAGCTTTGGTGCTTCATCAATTGATGGCTTGGGGGGTGGTCCCAAGACTCTGTTTAATGGCTCCACAAACTTGCAAAGCATACTCACATTTGGGTCATCTAGAACACTAGCCAACTCATGGGCTTCAGCGTCTCCCTCAATATCCTGCCCAATTAACACTTTCTCTAAAGGGTCTTGAGCTTCAACATATTTAGTTGTTGTTTCCTCATCAATGACAGTAATTGCGGACAACTCCTCATATATTGCAGGCAACTTCATCGCCTTGTACACATAAAATACCTCTACCTTGTCATGAGCCCTCATTGTTAATCTACCAACCAGCACATCAATTAACGCGCCACTGGTTGCTAGGAATGGCAGTCCCAAAATAAATGGGACCTCTGGGTCAGGCTCAAAATCCAAGATGACAAAGTCTACAAGAAAGATCAGAGTCCCCACTTGGACTAAGACATCCTCAATAACGCTATTTGGCCTTGCTACCGAACGGTTGGCTAATTGCAACATAATAGTTGTGGACTTGGGCCTTCCTAGTCCCAACTTAAGAAACATGGAAGTAGGCATCAAGTTGATACTTATGCCCAAATCGCACAACCCTCTTGCATCAATGCACTTACCAATTTTTATTTGCATAGTAAGACTTACTGGATCTTTCAAGTTGGGAGCCTATTCTGGATCCTAGAACTGCACTCCTCAGTGAATTCCACTATTGCATACTCCGCCAATCTACTCTTGTTGGATACCACATCTTTCACATATTTGACATACTTAGGAATTCCATGAAACACATCAATCAAAGGCAAGTTAACATGTACTTGTTTGAGTAATTCAATAAACTTACCAAAACATTCCTCCTCCTTTTGCTTTTTGAATTTCTGTGGGAAAGGAGGAGGTGGTTTTTCTTTTGGTTCCTCATCCACCCTTTGCTCACTTGATCCTGCTTCATCAACATGCTTTCCTTTTTCTTCAACAAGTTTGGTCTTTGGCAGTAACTTCTCCAACCCCTTTGTAGTCGAGAATTCTGTGCACTAGCGAACTGCCCAAACTACTTCTCCAAATTCTAAGTTGCTAATTGATTTATTCGGACATCTGCTGCTAACTTAGCTTGGTCAACCATGATTTGTTTTAGCATGTCCTCCATACTCATATCACCTTGCTTGGCAGCTTGCTGATTACTATGACCTTGTTGGTTTCCATGGCTTTGCTGATTGTAACACTACCTTGTGGCCTGTACTGGTTCTGTCCTTGGTGTTGGTTTTGATTGCCTCCCCATGAAAAGTTTGGGTGATTCCGCCAGCTTAGGTTGTAGTTATTGCCATAATTTTGGTGATTTCCTCCTCGCTGGGCATTACCTACAAAATGAACAGATTCTGGGTTTGCTCCACATACCTCAGTAGTGTGATCTCCACCTCCACATACGTCAGACCATGTTGGTGGTTGTTGCACCATATTAACTTGAGTTTGTTGTTGTCCTAGTGGTATGTTGCTGAAGTGTGTTGTCATCCTATTCTGTATTGCTGCAATTTGTACAGTAAGGGATGTCACTGCATCCACTTCCAACACTCTAGCAGTCTTTTGTGAAGTAATGTAAACAACTCAGCATATGTCTTCTCCAAAGCTTTTCCACCTGCCGCAGAATCAAGTAAAATTTTCGTGTTTGGTTCCAACCCTTCAATAAAGATATGGACCAACACTTCGTTAGCTTGATGATGATATGGGCAACTTAACAACAGGGACTTAAACCTGTCACAAGCTTGGTACAAGTTTTCTCCTCCTTTCTATCGGAAGCTTACTATGTCGCTTCTTAGCTTGGCTGTTTCCCGGATGGAAAAAACCTTATCAAGAACGTTTGGGCAAGATCATCACAAGATGTTATGGAATTTGTGGGCTCAGAGTTCAACCATATTTTTGCTTCCCCTAGCAGAGAAAAGGGAAATAAGGTGAGCCTCACATAATCAGAGTTTACTCGAGTTGGGGTGTACGTGTCACTGATCTAGATGTTATGGAATTTGTGGGCTCAGAGTTCAACCATATTTTTGCTTCCCCTAGCAGAGAAACGGGAAATAAGGTGAGCCTCACATAATCAGAGTTCACTCGAGTTGGGGTGTACGTGTCACTGATCTTGAGGAAATTCTGAATATGCACTCGTGGGGTACTCATGAGATATTTGCACTATGTTTTTTTTTAATTCAAATCTCCCACCAACTGTAGGTTTTTGCATACTTGAAGTAACACTGGTGGTTTGTGGGATTGCCACGTCTCTCACTTTCATTTCTGCCATCACTGCAGGTGTGTCTTGATCCCCCCCTTTATTCTGGGATTTCTAGTTCACTCGCGACAAGAGGAACATGATATGTGAGTCTTCTTTGCCTTCTCCGGTAACGAACAAATCTCTCTGATTCAGCTAGAGGCTCTACGAAGTCCTGGTCGTCTTCCAGTGTGAAAACTTGACAAAATCTGTGAAATGAAAAGCCAAGATCAAGTTGTCAACACTTGTACAAATAATTTAGAAACTCAAAAATTAAATATCTGCCAATTTTAAAGTCCCCGGCAGTGGCGCCAAAAACTTGTTGCAGCCAAAAGCACACACAAGTGCACGTGGTCACTCAAGTAGTACAACGACTCTTTCGAGCCAAATTAATCGAACCCAAAGGACTTTAAATCAATAAACACTAACTTTATTGCAACTAAAATAAATTTACTTGTGCGACAGAAAATATAGGATTTTGTTTGTATTAACTAAATTGAACAATTTCAAATATTAAATACTACAATTAAACAGTTGCAAACAAATGAATTTCACAATGTGGGAAATATTCCAGGGTTGTAGCATATACCTATTTCAAACATAATAAAAACTTATCCTAGCATTCGACAGGTTAACCTCATTATTGATTCACAAGGTTAATTGAATGATCATGATCTCCCGACCTTTAATCGCCTAGCACTATTAACAACCCAACTACATTATTGAGCGGTGATAGGCATGAACCAATGGCAGAGCATTAAGCTAACATCTTGCCCATTAATCAAACGCGGCATATAGGTATAATACTATCCTATATACGAAACACTCTAAGTTTTACCCTAGAATGAACATGTTTCCCACATTCTTTGGTCTATCCCTCTATTCGTCTTCCGAGTTCAATAGTGGACAATGAGTTTATTTTAATGTTGATCAGTCATTAAAATAGTTAAACAAGAATGTAAGCATAAATAATAAGAAAACCCATCTCATGCTAGAAATAAATATTATTACACCATTAATCGTAGCTACAACCTTAGAATAAGGGAATTTAGCTACTCATAGAATAAAATATCATCAAATAATATTCAAAGATCATAGAAGTGTTTACCAAAATGAAGGAGTAGAAGAAAGCCCTAGATAATGTCAGCAAAATAGCCCAAATTGTCTTTTCCCATTTTTCAAAAACTGGATAATAATAAAATAACACAGCTGGGCTATTTATAGTCAAAAAATGACATGTTCCCTCGCTATATGTTATTAATAGATCAATCCAGTCCGCGGCGTGCTACCATCGCCTACTCCTCTGTTAAGCTAAATTGTTTTCCACACGTTGGCTTCAACTCCGCGACGCGGAGCTGCTCCCTCACAATGTATTTTTCCAGCTTCTTGGCCATTTCTCCTTAGCAACTTCAACTCTAAGCTCTGACCTCATGCATGACGTCCTTTTTCACTCCTTTTTTCTTTCTTTGCATCCTGCAACATCTAATCATGTTGGTTAGAGGAGATACTATAAATGAACTTTAAAATTGCACTACCGAATAGGAATTTGCTCTCAAACTTAGCTAGATATATGGGATAAACTGGTTATTAGGCGCATAAATACGCCTAAGATCAGTATGCTTAGGTGAAATTGGGTTGGTGATGGCTATCACTGGCCCTGCCTTCACCGTAGGAGGGTGACCAGTGGCCGTCGAGGCCATGAAATTTGATAGGCAAGGCAATAATTGGGTTTTTGGCGGTGGCTCAATTTTTTATCTTTCCTTGTTCAAATATATGATTCATGAATTGTCTATATTAAATTGCAATAATTTATATATTATTTTATGCAAAATAAGATTAGAATAAGAAAACGTTTATCAACAATGAGGAAATTCAACTTTTTAAAGATAAAAAATGCTCCTTTAAACTTACCGTAAGTATTTCATATATAATAACCTTTTCATTATTAATCATCACATAATAGTTTCAAGATTATTAATTACCTTATAAAGCATTCATGCATTATAATTAGAGAAAATTATACCCCATGATTAAATAAGACCATATATCACTAATGTAGTTTTTTCTTATTTACCAACTTAATAAATATATAAACTATTGTATCATAATTGAGATTATCCACAACCCACAATTTCAGAAAAATGATATTTTTTCTCGAGAAAACTATACAAATTGGATCCATTAGGAAAATATTTATCCCCATTGGACCTAACCCAATATGTTTAGTATAATTTTTAGGAATCCCACATAGTATAAGGAGCAAATTATATTTTATTCCTACTCTTTTTCAATCTCCAAAAATCCCTTCAAATTTGTGTCATCTGGATACATCTCATTCATCTGGATACAACTTGTCTGTTGATATTAAAAAGGAAAATAAATGTAAAATTAAATGTCAATTCCTCAAATCAACCAAATCAAATCAATGTGAATCTCTCCCAAATCACAACAGATTCAGACAATTCAAATTTCAAAATTTCTTCTCTCAAATATCTCCCAAATCGTAAAAGATTAAAAAAATTTGAAAACAATGGATGATACATGATATATATCGACTTTGTTGAGACATTTAGATATGAAAATAGACCAGAACCCATATGTATCACAACAAAAAATAATAAAAATCAACTAGTTACTCTATCAATTGTGTCATATACATAACTATAAATATGATACAAACTAATATTATTATAAAACATTGGTGTTTATGTATCAACAATAATATTTGATAGTGTCTACAGATATATAGTCTTCTAGTTGAATAAGTTTAAGTGTATGTATCTGGTAGTAAAAGACGACCAAATTTGTAATAGTTATGTATCAAATACATAACTATGAACATGATACCTACTAATTTGTGTTTATATAAATTAAGGGTATGTATCAAAACTAATATTTGAACACGATACATTGTGCATGATAAAAATATAATGTATCATAATGTTGAAACGAAGACATTATATATTAATTTAAAAAACAAAAATAACTAGGTACATCAAAAGTCTTAACCCATAAGTATTAGAAAAAGAGGAACAACAAAAGATCGGAAAAAAGTCCAACAATATAATATGATTTGTTGAAAGCAAAAAGAAAGATGAAGAAATCCTTTTACACTTTCTCCTTTTCTTGTGCTAATGCATTTTGTATGTTGTCACGACCCAGGGGTACCCCCTAGAAGTAACATGGCGTCCTTGACCCCGAAGGGGTCTCATAGAATCCCTTAGCATATCACAAACATAGGTAATAGAAAAATACAGGAAAATTTAAAACTTTTACAATCGAAATCATTTTCATAAAAGAAAACGGAAGACTTTCTATACTTTATCTCAAACCATCTAACACAACTTTAGAATAAACGCTTGGGACACAACTCATACAATAGTCTCAACATGAAAAAAATTGAAGACATAAAGGTAAGGTGGATTTTTTCCTCGAAGCTATGAGGACTCACCAAAATCTTCAACTCCTTAGCTCCTTAGAAACCTAGCTTCAAGATAGCACTCAAGTATCCAAACCCTACATTTGATTAGAATGTAGGGAAAGTATGCATTAGTAAAAAATGTACTAAGTATGTTAGCTAGCATAATCATAAGAGCATAAGACAAGGGTTAGTCAATATAAGACATAATCCAAAATCATATGAAATACCTCATGAAACATCAATTATAAACATAAGAGACAATATCATCATAATAAGCAAAGTCTCCAACATAAGCATCATATAAGCATTCTTTGACTCTTAGTCATTTCTACGATAATAGTACTACTCTCAAGTAACCTCAAAAGCATACATGTGCAAAGCATGAATAGCATCCCATAATACCACCCAAGCCAAGTATCCCTTTTTGGTCATCTTAATCATAACCTATATGCATGGTCAAGTCTTAAGCTTTTCTACCATAAGGGAACCATACTCCTAAGTAACCTCAAATCACACTTGTGCAATGTATGAAAGGCATCCCATACTACCCTTCACACTAAGCATAACCTTGAAGTCATCATAGTCATATTTACCCTACTTTGGTCTAATTACTAGCTTATTTCATATAGACAAGGGAACTATCACCTTAGTCAACCATATCATGTCAAAGGAAGGCAATAATAGCACAACCCTATCTAAGCATACATTATATAAGAGAAACATCTTATGTGTCACCTTAAGGAAAGCTTGTGTCATGCATGAACAAGACCCCATAATCCTACCCATTCTAAGCTAGACACTTTAGGTTCATCATTCATGTTCATCATCTCTTAACATCATAAAGACAAGGGTAATCACCTCTTAGTCATGCATGAAGTGGAGAGGTATCTAGACTTCCTATCCAAACTAGTCATGCTCATGTTCACAAATGCAAAGGGGAGTCACCTCAAGGCATAAATGTTTAGTTCATCATGAAAGACAAAGGGGAATCACATCAAGCCATATATATCATAGAATCATACAAACAAGGGTAATCACCTCTTGTCACACATACTAATAAATCATAAAGACAAGGGGAATCTCCACAAGTCATACGAGTTAATGAATCATAGGTATTCACTTCCATGTCCATTTTAAGGTGATATAGGTATTCACCTCCACATCAACACATAAGGATCATAGGTAATCACCTCCATGGTCAACATAAAGGCTAATGGGTAATCACCTCTTGCCTTATGAGTCACACATATATAAAGGGTAATCACCTCACACTCCCCACATCATGACATGGGTAATCACCTCATGTTTAACTAATTAAGAGTAAGGTAACTCACCACACATTCCTATCATGTAAAGGTCATTTAGGGCAATCACCACAAGCCTCGTCACATTTTATAGTCCTAGGACTTAGATTCATTTTAGGTGAGAAAACGTTTCAACCTAGAATCATTTTATGTGAGAGAACCTTCATGTCATATCATATTTATGCATAAAACCATATCTAGAATTGTACATTAGTCATTGGTATCATTATGACTTAAGTGAATCTATCACTTCACATACTCAAGGCTTTATTAGGTAGATTAGGTAGGCAAAGATCTTCCACAATAACTCTGTCTATCAAGCTTATATTCTCATTTAGACTTTACTCTCAAAGCCGTAACATCAATAGTTAATCATATTAGCTTCACTCTAAAGCCCTAACTATTATGATCACAAGCCTTTATCTCAAGCTTTATTTCTTAATATTATCATTATGCCTAGATTTCAAGGTATTTCAATCATATCTTTCATTACTAGGTGATTCTAGTCACAATTGATCATAAAGGTTCACGTTCAACTTTACATGTCAAGATCTTTCATATTCAATAAAGTCTAGTTCAATTCATGATTATATGATCCTAACTTTTATCAATTACTACACATGACATTGATTTAAGAAGATCACCTTAGAACCTTCAATTTCACCTCTAATGGCATAAACCCACAAAATATAAAATTCATCAAGTAAACTAGAGTTAACCATAGAAATCACATGAAATCATCATAATATCATAATTCAATGCTAATACAATCATAATTAGATATTATCCACTAGATTGGAATCATACCTAAGCCCAGCCCACAATGTAAGAACAACCCTAGCTAGAATTGGGTTTTTGGCTTCACGATTGGGGGAAAACTAAGGGGGCTCTACGGGTGGAAGAACCCATAGATGAATAATCTAACATACCTTAATTCAAAGCCTTAATCAAGCTCTCATCAATGGAGGAATTTCGACCTAGGTTGTTTCCCTCTTCTCTTCTTCTTCTTCTTCTTCTTCTTCTTCTTTTTCTTCTTCTTCTTCTTCTTTTTCTTCTTCTTCTTCTTCTTCTTCTTCTTATTCTTCTTCTTCTTCTTCTTCTTCTTCACTTCTAGAGAGAGAATTTGGGGTTCTTAGATGAATGAGTTAATGATTTAGTTTAAGGGTCTAATAGGTATTTATAGGTGGTTAACTAACTAACTAACTGACCTACCTTAACCCCTAATTAATTACAAACTTAATCCCCAAACACCTAACTTAAACTAAAATCTTAAAAATCTGCTTGACCTACGCCTCCTCCACCCACAGACCGTTGGTGGAGCTACTGGACATGCTGCACCTCCATAAGTGAGGTCTGTAGCTTAATTTTTGTAGGCCATTACAGGCCTTGACCCACGACCCCAATCTACGGGGCGTGTCCATCTACGGCCAGTAGATGCCATCCGTAGGTCACTTAAATTTGGCAGTTTTGGGGGTGGCTCTGGGGTCCTCCTCAAGGACCCCTTTGGTTGGTCCTTATGGGGTCGTACCTCGACGTTTAACCCCTAAAACCTCCATTTTAAGTACGGAAATTGTTTTTTACGACTTTTAATCCTCATACCACACTCCAAAACTCTTACAAAAAACTCTAAAACTCTCTAGTTCAACTTACTAGTTTCCGGGGCGTTACATATGTATTGAATGGGACCGAGTAAAAAAAAGTTGTTTTGGAACAAAAATATATTCTCTAAATTGTTAAATGTACTTATAATCTTAATCCTGATATAACTATCATGATCTATATATATTAATCATCGTTTTGATTTATTAAAAGGTGAGATTCTGAGATGGGTCAATATGCCTGGTAGATTGGATGATAATAATATATATATATATATATATATATATATTGGTGAAATAACAAGAAAGTTGATGGAATTCATGTCTCGATATAGAGATTGATGATATGCCTTTTTTATAAGCTTATAAATTTTCATCGTGTCAAACCTTGCAAGTGGATTTATGAATCTGACATATGAAATAGGTTAAGAAATGCTCTAAAAGAAATTAATCATTGATTTAAATTCTTCAGTAATTTAATTTATTGATTAGTATATGTATTCTTAACATAGGGAATTTCAAAATATAATAGAGAAGTGCAATTATGAATTTCTAGTGGAATAATTTGTAATTTATTATGGTAAGAATAATTCAAATTAATTATTTGAAACTATTTCCATAATAGGAAGCCTCGATAATTAATTATATGGTCCCTACAGTACTCATATTTAACTAAAACTCAGAATTCTATTTCTAAAGGAAAAGGGAGAGACTCTGAGTTTTCTTTTAAAAAGAAAAACATGCGTGCCTTTTTTCTTGAAGAAGAAAAATATGTCTTTTGGTTCTCCTCGTTGGACTGGTGTAACACCTCGGATTCGAGAAAGGTTAGAAAAGGAATAAGGGGCAAACTCACAAGCCAAAATGTTACCATGGGACCTCCATGGAGCCCCACATGGGCCGTGAAGGGAAGCACAACTTGTTTAACGGATAGTGGTAAGCTTCCCCCAGACCTGCCTCGCAGGTATCCCTCCAACGAAGGCCTTGACGGCTCGTGGAGAGGGAGACGGCTCGCAAAAGAGCTTGTGGGAGCTTGGCAGTGGTTGCCATCACCAGCATCCCTCCCACAGAGGCCTTGACGGCCTATGGTGAGGATGATGGGCCGTGGTAGTCTCCGTCAAAGTGCCTCACCAGCAGTGGTCTTATCCCAATAGCCACTAGTCCAAGGACAGCGACTGCCAAAACAGCTAGTGGTCCCTTAGACGGCTCGTGAGGACCACTATTTTGGGGGTTGCATCAACTGTAAGTCATGGGCTTTTGTGTCTTTTCCTAATTATTCCATCCCAATACTATGTCAGTTTACCCTTACCTAGAAGTCTTATATAAGTGTTTTTAACACCGAATTCCCCAATTGAAATCATTCTCTAAAATTCCTAAACGAAAAACAAGTCTTCCTCTCAAAATATTTCTCTCTAGAAAACTTGAAGAAGAAGGGATAAACCTAGGGTTCAAGTCAAGTCTCCAATTCTTTCTTTGAAGGAAAGCTTTTGGCATTAAGGTATCATAATTTTCATCCATGGAGCCCTCTCCCTCATGGAATTCCTAATTTCTCCAATTTATAAAGTTAGAATTCCCCAATTGAGTTAGGGTTTTCTTCTATGTCATGGGCTCCTTTGAATATTGATTTATTTGATTGTTTTATGATCTATCAAGCATGAATTGATATAATTACATGATTTTATGATGAATTCCCATGAACCCATGTCCAACCCATATTTTCTAGATATTGATGATTGAAAGTGGGTTTTGAACCATGAAAGGGGAATTATGGAATTATGCATGTTCTTATGAAATTGATGTAAATACTTAAGGATGATTTGAGAGTGAAGTATCAATGATGTTGTTGTTGTTGTGTTGTTGAAAGGATTTCTCACGTACACATGAAAGCATGATTATGAAAGGATTTTCTTAGATAAAAGGGATTCTTAAGGTTGAAAGGATTTCTCACCTAAATGAACCAATGTTAAGGAGCTATTCTAATATTAAGGCAAGATGCGATTACACATGCTCTCGATTGAAATATAAGAGGTGATTACCCATGTCACGTTATGTAAGGACAAGAGGCTATTACCCATGTTCCTATAAAAGATAAGAGGAAAATAATAAAAAACTAATTCGTGGAAGTTAAGCTTAGAACCAGTGGACAAGTGATGATTACCCGTGTCCCATAAACTATGTGCCAACATAGGATTGTCTAGATAGACATTAGCTAGTGGATCCACATAAGCTAGAAGCTCATGGTCATTACCTTGGCAAGTAGGACTCCTTTTTTGGGTATGGGAGACACCAAATTCCATGTTGATAGCTCACATGGTCTTCTATGTCGGTTAAGGCTACTTCCCACAAGAAAGCTATGATGAATTAAGGTTACTTCAAGTAAGTATCTCATTCATGTTTAAGATGATGACTATGTGCATTGACCATGTTTTATGACTCATGTTTTCTAACTCTTTTATCTCATGTTTTAGCTTGTCATTGCATCTCATGAAGGTATATCTTTTAAGTATGTTTTCAAATGTTTTATGCATAGCTATCATACTTGGTACATATTTTGTTCTAACGCATACTCTTTCCTACATTTCCTAAAATATAGGGTCCGACCTTATAGATTCGCACTTTCGTTGCTAGGGATCCCACATAGAAAATCAAAGTGTTGGTGAGTCCTCATACTATGAGGACGGATATTGGTTTCCCATTTTGTCTTTACTTTCATATTTTGAGAACTTGATGTACAGGTTGCGCCCCGATAAGCTCTTATGTACTTGATAACTTGAGACGATGTTTAGATTTCCACTTTTCTCTATAAAACTCTTATATGTTGAAACTCTCTTTTAATCTCTTGATTTCTATTATCTTGTCTATGTATTCTAAGTGGCTTGTATGGGGCCTCTCGGGGTCATATACGTCATGTTATGCTTAGGAACTACCTTGTATTGTGACAATATTGGTAATCAAAGCACAAGGTTTAGAAAGGTCCTAGGAAGTCTCATAAGTCACGTCGAGTAGAGTCTTGTTCATGAGTGTGAAACGCGTCACATTTATGAATAAAAGTCTATAAGATGTTTAGGAAACTCCACTTCTTTCATTACTCTAAAGTCGTGCGATAGAGTTTAACTTTATAATGTCTCTCTCCTAATCCTTATCTGATGATCTACAAGATATGGTCACTCGAAGGGCATATGCTAGAAGGAATGCGGGAGAGAATACGAATCAAAAGACTCTTCCTTAAGCTCCTCAAGTTCCAGTCGATCCTTTGGCTGAGCAAGTGACTAATGCGGAGTTTAGGGATGCTTTTCAAGTATTGTCTCAAGCCATGATGACCCAAGACAATAGGTAAGTTGTGGTCCCCGTGAACCCAAATATGGGTATGACGACATCTAGAGTGAGGGACTTCACTAGAATGAGTTCTCTGGAGTTTCATGGTTCTAAGTTTGAGGAAGACCCTTAAGAGTTCATTGATGAGGTTTACAAGGTGTTCATGATCATGGGAGTGACGCCAGTTCAAAAGGCGTAATTGGTGCTTACCAACTTAAGGGTGTCACCCAAATATGGTTCAACCAATGGAAAGAAGAGAGAGCGAAAGATGTGGGTCCTCTTGATTGGGAAAAGTTTAAAGTTTTTTTCCTTGATAGGTTCTTTCCCCTTGAGATTAGGGAGGCAAAGGTTCTTGAGTTCATCAAACTTTGTCAAGGAAATATGAGTGTGAAGGAATATGCTTTGAAGTTCACACAATTGTCTCAATATGCTCCTACTATGATTGCCGACCCTAGGGCAAGGATGAGTAAGTTTATGTTGGGTGTGTCCGAGATGGTGGTTAAGGAATTTCATACTGCCAATGCTTGTCAATGATATGGACATCTCTCATCACATGGTTCATGCTCAACAAATCAAAAAGGAGAAACTTTAGGAAAAGTCTAGGAAGGCAAAGAGGTCTAAGACTGGTGATGGTAATTTCTCACATTCAAGGTCTGATGGACATGGTTGTTCTAAATTTTGACAAAGGTTTTCTTTTCAAGGTTCCTCCAATGTTCCTTCTAAATTCAACAAAGATAGGGTGTCTAACCCTAAGCCTCAAGGAGGAAATGGTAGTGGATCTTCATTGTCTACTTGTGGTAAATGTGGAAGGAAGCATGAGGGTAAATGTCTAGCCAGTTCAAATGCTTGCTTTGGTTGTGGTAATATGGACCACAAGATAAGGGATTGTCCCTCAGTTGCTAAGAATGAAGGAGATAGTCATCGACGGGCTAAACCTAATCCTTCATCTGGTCCTAGTGGAAGTCATAAGAAAAACAGATTTTAGACTCGTGGTGAACAAGAAGGTTCTCCCGATGTGGTAAGTCTTCCAACTTGATGTTTATGCTTTACTTGATCCTGGTGCTACCTTGTCTTTTGTGACGCCATATGTGGCTATGAGGATTGATATTCTTCAGGAAATGTTGTTATATCATTTTTCTGTCTCTACTATTGTTGGTGATTCTGTTGTGGCTAAGAAGGTCTATAGAAAGTGTCATGCGCCTTATCACATGAGTCACTCTTGTTGCCCTCGTAGAGTTTGATATGCTAAATTTTGATGTTATCCTTGGAATAAATTGTTTGCATGAATGTTACGCCTCTATTGATTGTAGAACCTGTGTAGTCAAGTTTCAATTTCAAAATGAACTCATCCTAGAGTGGAAATGGTGAAATTCTATGCCTAATGTCAGTTTGTTTCTTGTCTTAAAGCTAGAAAGATGATTTATAGGGGTTGCATTTATCATCTAGTTAGGGTAAGGGATATAGATTTTGATACACCTACGCTTGAGTCGGTCCCCGTTGTTAATGAGTTTCCAGGAGTGTTTCCAGAAGATTTATCCCGTATTCCTCCCGAAAAGGAAATAGACTTCGTTATTGACCTTCTCCCCGATGCACAAACTATCTCTATTCCTCCTTATCGTATGGCCCCAGCAAAACTTAAGGAATTAAAAGAGCAGTCGAAGGATTTGTTGGATAAGGGGTTCATCTGACCAAATATCTCGTCATGGAGTGCTCTAGTTTTTGTTTGTTAGAAAGAAAGATGGTTCGCTCCGTATGTGTATTGACTACCGGAAATTGAATAAGGTAACCATTAAGAAAAAGTACCATCTTCCAAGGATAGATGAATTGTTTGACCAACTTCAAGGGGCTAACTATTTTTCCAAGATTAACCTTCAGTCGGATTATAATCAACTGAGGGTGAAAGAAGATGACGTTTCGAAAATGGTTTTTCAAACTCGGTATGGTCATTATGAGTTTTTAGTAATGTCGTTTGGTTTGACTAATGCTCCGGCAACATTTATGAATTTGATGAATAGGGTGTTTAGACAATACCTTGACATGTTTGTGATTGTGTTCATTGATGATATATTGGTCTATTCGAGAAGTGAAGACGAGCATACCAATCATTGTGTTGCAAGTACTCAAGGACCAACAATCTTTGCAAAGTTTAGTAAATATGAGTTTTGGCCAAAGTCTGTATATTTTCTTGGGCATATTGTTTCCGGTAAGGGTATTGAGGTAGATCCTAAGAAGAGGAACGCGGTTAGAGTTGGCCTAGACCTCTCACCCCTTCGGATATTAGCAGTTTCTTGGGTCTAGCCGGTTACTATAGGGGTTTTTTTGAAGGGTTCTCTTCGATCACTTCTCCATTGACGACTTTGACTCAAAAGAAGGTTAATTTCTTATGGTCCGAAGCTTGTGAAAGAAGTTTTCAAGATATGAAGGACAAACTTACTTCCGCTTCAATGTTGACATTACCGGAATGGACAAATGGTTTTGTCATTTATTGTGATGCCTCGAGAATTGGGTTAGGATGTGTCCTTATGCAAAATGAGAAAGTTATTGCCTATGTTTCAAGGCAACTTAAGATTCATGAAAAGAATTATCTTACCATGACCTTGAACTAGCGGTGGTTGTGTTTGCCTTAAAAATTTTGAGGCATTATTTGTATGTAGAGGCTTTCTCCCAAGGGGAAGATGGTGTACTTAGATATCAAGGTCATTTGTGTGTTCCTAATGTGGATGACTTGAGAGAACAAATCTTATCAAAAGCCCATGGTTCTCGATATTCCATACACCCGGGAGCCATCAAGATGAACTGTGACTTGCGGGAGATCTATTGGTGGAATGAGATAAAGAAAGATATTATGGAATTTATGGCTAAGTGCCCCAATTGTCAACAAGTGAAAGTTAAGCATCAAAAGTCGAAAGGTTTATCTCAAGATATTAGCATTCCTACATGGAAGTGGGAAGACTTGAACATGGACTTTATTGTTGGGTTGCGTCGCACTCGGCGACAACATGACTCAATTTGGGTTATTGTAGATCAGATGACAAAATTGGCTCATTTCATTACCGTCAAGGTTTCTTATTCGGCGGAGGAATATGCCACGTTGTATTTGAAGGAAATGGTGAGGTTGCATAGAGTGCCCTTATCCATTATCTCCGATTGTGGTACCTAATTCACTTCGCAATTTTGGAAATCTTTCCAAAAGGGTCTTGGTACTCGTGTTAAGATTAATACGACATTTCATCCCCAAACCAATGGGCAAGCGAAGCGTACTATCCAAACTTTTGAAGATATGTTGAGAGTATGTGTAATTGATTTCAAGGGTAACTAGGACGATCACTTGCCTGTGATTGAGTTTGCATATAATAATAGTTATCACTCAAGTATTGGTATGGCTCCATCTGAAGCTTTTTTATGGTAGAAGATGTAGATCTCCTATAGGTTGGTTTAAGGTGGGTGAAGTGATAAGTCCAAGATTTGGACTCATTTAGGGTTGTATTTACAGTGATTTAGTGTCCTCAAATGCTTATTTTGTGCCCATATAAAACCCTTGATTTCCAAGTATATGGATTGAGGAACAAAGTAAGGACACTAATCTACAAAAAGGAACAAAGTGAGCTGAAAGAACGAAGAAATGCAAAGCCTGGTGATCGCCAAGTCCATTTGGCGAGTCGCCGAATGGGCATTTGACTGCCTAAAGTTCCAGTGTGCCAAGTCCTGAAGGAAAGAACCAAGTTGGCGAGAGAAAGAAGCAGTTGGTGGATCGCTGAGTGGTTCCACGATGCAGTGTTGGATCCCCCAAAGTTACAGACCTTGAGGATGCTGAAGGCCAAGGCGAGAAGGCAATGGACTTAACAAAAGGGCGGATCGCCGAGCTGTTCGGCGAGCCTGACTTACTTCGCCGAGTGGCTCTTCGCAGCACATTTTTGGCGACTATAAATACATTTTTGAACATTTAGTTTAGTATCTATCTAATTATCAACCTTTCATTATTGAATTGTTGTTTAGTTAATTTTAGAACTCTGAGTATTGAGGTTAGATTTTCTGAAGCTTTGGAGAATTGAAGTTTTTCACTTTTGAGAAATTGAAAGTGGGTCTTTGAGATTCTTCGACTTGGAGCATTGTAAGGACGAAATTAATCTTACCCAGTTGATGGAAACTCAATTTGGTAACGATTTTTATCTTTTATGATGTCTAGCTAAAACCCCAATTCTTGGGGTGTGATTATGGGCTGATTTAGCTTATGGGTATTGTTAATTGTTAGTTTAAATGTTGTTTAGAAGTGAGTTCAATCATTAATTGTGGTTTAATTTAAGAACTATAGTTGCAAATGCAGTTCTACCTTCGTGTTTTTGTCTTGCTCGAGAGAGAGGTTTTAAAACCAAGATTATTGATTGATGGTTAGTGGGTATTGGGTTGTCATGGGTTCAACTCGACAGAGTGAATACTAAACCCAATTCCACACATTCAGCTCGAGAGAGTGAATGGACTAAGGTGTGGGTTGTTCTTATTTTGTATCTTGTCGATGTTCGAGAGAAATCGACTTGATTCGGGGTAAATTGTTCAATATAAAGTTTACCTCCTTTATAACCTAGCTTACTCACTAATATCTAGCTCTTTACTAATAGTTGCAATTACCCTTTTGTCTATATTAGCCTATAATTGAATCACATCCCAAGAACCCGTCTCATTATCGTATATCGTATTGTTTGTTGTTGTTGTCGTTGATAATTAAACCCAAAACCCCCTGTTATTTGACATTCGTGTCACCTCCTGATTTGAATTATGTTTTTATTCGATAATGTTTATTCCTATGACTGAGTTGACCATATTCATACTTCCTATTTGATTCTCAAACACGTACCACTTCCTGTGGGATTCGTGCCAACTTATTTAGTTGGGTTATATACTAATTAACGATCGTTAACACTTAGAATTGGATGAAGTGTCTTTGAAACGTTATTAATCATGAAGTTTCTTTGTTAGGACTCGAGTTGGTTCATGAGGCTATGGAGAAAGTTTGGCTTATTAGAGAATGGTTGAAAATAACTCAAAGTCAACAAAAGTCCTTTGCCGATGTGAGAAGAAGAGATCTTGAGTTTGAGGTAAATGATTGGGTCTACTTGAAAATCTCACCCATGAAGGGTGTAATGAGGTTTGGGAAGAAAGGGAAGCTTAGTCCCCGTTATGTGGGTCCATATCAGATTTGAGACATATTGGAAAGGTTGCTTATGAAATTGATTTGCCTAATGACTTGGTATCGGTGCATTCTATTTTCTATGTCTCCTTGTCGAAGAAATGTGTTGGAGATCCGAAATCTATAATTTCCTTAGAAGGTTTGGAAGTTGAGGAGACTCTTTCATATGAGAAAGTTTCGGTTGAGATTTTAGACCGGCAAGTCAAGAAGTTGATTCCGTAAAAGTTCTTTGGAGGAATCAGCTAGTTGAGGGTGCTACTTGGGAGGCCGAGGCCGATATGATATCCCGATATCCTCATCTCGTTCCCTCTGTCCCTACTCAAGCTCGAGGTATTTAGCTCCTTATGGTTTACTCATTAGGTGTCATGTGTCTTAGATATTCCCATGATTTCCTCATTATGCATGATTTATGAAAAGCTTAAGTTTTGAGAAAATGAACTTACATGATTGATACCTACATGTTTATGTGCATTTCAGTATGAGTTTTATATAGACTTTATGATTTGATGTTTTGAACATGTTTTAGCTTGAAGTTGATGTTTCCTCCGGATATGTGCACCTATGTGATAACATGCATGTTGGTCTGTTAGGTTTGAGTTCCTACCTTCCTTATAATGTCTTGAATCTTATTTGAGGATGAATGACCCCAAGGGGGAGATAATGTAACACCTCGAATTCGAAAAAGGTTAGAAAAAGAGTCAAGGGGAAAACTCAAAAGCCAAAACTGGACCATTGGACCCTCCATGGAGCCCCACACGGGTCGTAAAGGGAACCACGATCCATTTAATGGCTCGTGGTAAGCTTCCCCCAAACCTGCCTCGCAGGGATCCCTCCCACGGAGGCCTTGACGACTCGTGGAGAGGGAGACGGCTCGTGAAAGAGCTCGTGAGAGCTTGGCAGTGGTTGCCATAGCCAGCATCCCTCTGACAAAGGCCTTGACAGCCCGTGGTGAGGATGATGGGCCTTGGTGGTCTCCATCAAAGTGCCCCACCAGCAGAGGTCTCGTCCCAAGCCACTGGTCCAAGGATCACGACTGCCAAAACGGCTGGTGGTCCCTTAGACGATTTGTGAGGACCACTATTTGGGGGGTTGCGTCAACTGTAAGTCAGGGGCTTTTGGGTCTTTTCCTAATTATTCTATCACAATATTACATCGTTTTTCCCTTACCTAGAAGTCCTGTATAAGTGTTTTTAACCCCAAATTTCCCCAATTGAAATCATTCTCTCAAATTCCTAAAAGAAGAACAAGTCTTCCTCTCAAAATATTTCTCTCTCTATAAAGCTTGAAGAAGAACGCATCAACCTAGGGTTTCAAGTCAAGTCTCCAATTCCTCCATTGAAGGCGAGCTTTTGGCATTAAGGTATGATAGTTTTCATCCATGGAGCTCTTTCTTCCATGGAGTTCCCAAATTCTCCAATTTACAAAGTTAGAACACCCCAATTGAGTTAGGGTTTTCTTCCATGTCATGAGTTCCTTTAAATATTGATTTATTTGATTGTTTTATGATCTATCAAGCATGAATTGATATAATTACATGATTTTATGATGAATTACCATGAACCCATGTCCAACCCATGTTTTCTAGATATTGATGATTGAAAATTGGTTTTAAACCATGAAAGGTGAATTATGGAATTATGCATGTTTTATGAAATTGATGTAAATGTTTTAAGGATGATTTGAGAGTGAAGTATCAATGATGTTGTTGTTTTGTTGTTGAAAGAATTTCTCACATACACATGAAAGCATGATTATGAAAGGAATATCTATGATAAAAAGGGTTCTTAAGATTGAAAGGCTTTCTCACCCAAAATGAACCAATATTAAGAAGTTATTCTAATGTTGAGGCAAGAGGCGATTACCCATGCTCTCTATTGAAAGACAAGAGGCGATTACCCATGTCACATGATGTAAGGACAAGAGGCGATTACCCATGTCACATGATGTAAGGACAAGAGGCTATTACCCATGTTTCTTTAAAAGATAAGAGGAATATAATCAAGAACTATTTCGTGAAAGTTAAGCTTAGAACCGAGTGGACAAGTAGCGATTACCCGTGTCCCATAAACTATGTTCCAACATAGGATTGTCTAGATAGACATTAGCTAGTAGATCCACATAAGGTAGAAATTCATGGTCCTTATCTTTACAAGTATGACACCCTTTTTTCGGTGTGGGAGACACCAGATTCCATGTTAATAGCTCACATGGTCTTATATGTCGGTTAAGGCTACTTCCCACAAGCAAGCTATGATGAAGTAAGGTTACTTCAAGGAAGTATCTCATACATGTTTAAGATGATGACTATGTGCATTGACCATGTTTTATGACTCACGTTTTCTAACTCTTTATCTCATGTTTTAGCTTGGTCATTGCATCTCATGAAGGCATCTCTTCTAAGTATGTTTTCAAATATTTTATGCATGACTATCATACTTGATACATATTTTGTACTAATGCATAATCTTGTCTACATTTCCTAAAATGTAGGGTCCGACCTTACAGATTCGCACTTCCGTGGCTAGGGATCTCACATAGAAGATTGAAGTGTTGGTGAGTCCTCATATTTCGAGGACCGAGATTGGCTTCCCTTTTTGTCTTTACTTTCAATTTTTGAGAACTTGATGTACGGGTTGCACCCCAATAAACTCTTATGTACTAGATGGCTTGAGACGATGTTTAGATTTCAGTTTTTCTCTATAAAACTCTTATATGTTGAAACTCTCTTTTAATATCTTGATTTCTATTATCTTGTATATGTATGCTAAGTGACTTATATGGGGCCCCTCGGGGTCTTATACGCCATGTTACACCTAGGGGCTACCTTGGGTCGTGACAACTGAGAAGAAATCTCTATAATTAGGAATTCTTCTAACCCTAGAAAGAAATAAGTTTTCTATTCGATAGTTGTCCACCCAAGTATTGAGAGAGTTCGGATGTGAACTTGGAATCACTGTAGAAGACAATGAACTATTGTTTAACTTGTGGAGTCACATGAAGGTCTAATTTGTGGATTTGCTTGAAGGTATCTGCTCACACTTCAACACTTCAAGAGGTAATTCTTAAATCAATTTTCATAAAGTTTTGTGTGTTCTAGCACAAACGAATTGATTATCTATTTTTCATGTAATCAATATGATTCTGGTTCGTTGTGCATATAGTTTCCAACATTCTCATATTCAATTAACAAAATTAATCATTTGTCATCATTGCCATCAATGAACAAAATTAAGTAATAGATTATTTGCTTACAAAAAAATATCTTGTTCTGAAGAAGAGATAAATAAACACATACTTACCCGGTATATTCCTTATACAGATCATTGTAATCATTAGGCATTTGATCAGTTTGCATCCTGTTTAAAAATTGTTTCCGTCGCAGTACTTTTAAGAACACATATAAGTACTTAATAAAACGTATTCTACCTTTGGAATGATTTTGTAGTGGACGGAAAATGATTTTGAATTGGTTAGAGTCTCATGTTAATAACGTGTTATGAAACTATATAAAATAATGAAAAGAAAGTACGGAGAAGACATAACTTATTATTTCTGATTTTACAATGAAGAGAACCCCTGTATTTATAGAGAAAAATTGACTTGGTCCCAAAGTTAGATTCTTAAATTTTCTCTAAAAGATATACATTCACTATAGTTATAACATTCTGGTAAAAATCACCCCTGTATTTATAGAGAAAAATTGACTTGGTCCCAAAATTAGATTCTTAAATTTTCTCTAAAAGATATACATTCACTATAGTTATAACATTCTGGTAAAAATCACTGTAATAACTAAACACAATAGCTTCCTCGGAAAGGAAACTTAAAGAAAGGTTCATTGGAACCCCTATGAAAAATGGGATTAATATCATAAAGAAGACATTATCTGGTAAACCGTTCATTGAAGCCTTAAAGAACTTCTCCTTAGCCACAACTCATACATAACCATATAAAAGGCATCAAAATCAATTGGGGAAACATGCCACTGGAAGTGTTCTCTTACCTTAAGAACATTGCTTTGCAATACTAAATACTCCTGTTGAGTTATGCCTTGAAGGATTTTCTTCAATAGAGGGATATCTAGCGTGGCAACAATGACTGAAAAATGTTTCCAGTCTAATATGTCCGCAAATGGAAGATCATAATGGTTGGCAATGATCACAGGTATACAGCCATAAAACAAGGCATCAACAATGCGAGAGTGTTGACTTCATAGCCTTTCACATGAAGGCAGAATTTGCTATCAACAAGTTCTTCAATATAAGATCTATCAAGGCGACCAAAGTGCACAAAGATGTCGGAATCATTTCCCCACCACTCTAGAAGCTTTTCACGTACAGGAGAATTTAGTGATCCAGCAAAAAATCCCAACTTTTTCCTGAAACCATCCAATAATATGAGTTTCTCTAAATCAAGAATCTCCATCAACCCCCAACATGGCAAACTATGTTATGAATAATATATTCATGCAAAAGCTATGGTTGAAATTTCTTTTCATAAATCATTAGCATATTTTTTTCGGAAAACGACCAAAAATACCCCTGAACTATCCGAAAAGGTTTAAATATACCCCTCATCCATCTATTGGGTTAAAAATACCCCTTAGTCCACCTTTTTGGTCCACTATTACCCTTAAAACTAACAGCCTTTTGTTTTTGAATTATTATTTCTATTAATTATTACGTGGCATCTTTCTATTGGATAAATTTTAGTATCAACCCATCAGATTTTTATCCTACCCACCCGACCCATACCCACATCCCTTAACCCAAACCCAATTTAAAGTTCCATCAAAAATAAAGATTGAATCATCTCCTCTTCCCCCCTAATAACCTACTTCTCTTCTTCCCTCTTTCGTATTAAGCAATTTCAAGATCAATTTCACTCCAAATGTTCAGATTTTTAGTGCAATATTTCGTTGAAGTTGAAGATTCAAGTTGAGCCTTGATTTTTGAAGTTACTTTAGCTTTAAAACACTTAACATTAGTCAATCTTACTGTGTTATTGATACAAATAAGAGTTCGTATGGTGTTGGTTGTAGTTGACTGCAGAAACATACCAGCCAAATCAAGAAACAAAGATGACATTTTCTAATTTGAATGTTGTACTATGTGAACATTCTTGTATTTCATTGTGCCACGAAATGACTTTACACTTCTGGAAAAATCAAATCCAAATTCAAAGCTATTCTTATCATTGTTAAACATCACAAATTCACCCAAACTATAAAATTGTAAGAGTATTGAAGAATACCAAGTCGATGAAATTAGAACTAAAATAGCTACAAAGCTACACCTAAACTCGATCAAAATAGCAGCAAAACTAACCTAAATTCTACCAAAAAACTACACCAAAACTTCAAAAATCAATGGTGCAACTTGAATCCTTCAACTTTAATGAAGTATTGCACTGAAAATCTGAACATTTAGGGTGAAATTGACCAATAAATGGATGAAGGGTATATTTAAACCTTTTTGGTTAGTTCAGGGGTATTTTTGGCCCTTTTCCGTATTTTTTTTAGTTAGGAATAGCAACTATAAATATAAATATGTGTCTTTGAGTTAGTAATAGAGTAATTTCCTTTGACAACATTGTTGTACTCTTTTCTCCTTTGATAATTATTAAATTTGATCGATGAGGATGAAATCATATTTTGAATCTATGATTTATGGATGTTGTAATGTAAGAACGATCCTTATAAACACTCCTGCAAATCCTACTACTGTCCGGATTAAAATAATTTCAAGAAAAACTTCAGACAAGACAAAGTTATTGAGGGTGTTTTTTAAGCAACAAAACTAAATGATCATAAAGAAAGAGAGAGATCAATATTAATTAAAAAAATGTGCAAGTTAAAAACCAGTAGAAACTGAGGAGGAGCATTTTTTTTTAATTGCAGTAGCTAAAGCAAAGAATGAAAGTTGAAATTTACTTTCAATTAGTGCAGTTATTTTTTTAGCATAATATGTTGCTTAAGTTTAGTATGAATCTAAATATTAAATTTATATTTTTATTAGGTTGTTTTAGTTTTATTTGAATTTTGTTATGCAGATTTTCTACAAAGTATGTCTTCAGCTTGGCTATTTAAAAAAACCTCCTATGCTTAAAAAAATTATTGAGAGATATTTGTAGAACGCTTCAAACCAATTTTGTTGCAATATCTTATAAAAAACCAACAGATTCTCTAACAGTGCAGAGTGAATATTTTCATTGATAGTGCAACCAATACTTCTTACCGACAGCAAACTTGACAAAGAAAGAAAACTTTGTCAAGCTTTGGATTAGTCCCCCCCCTCCTCCTCTTCTTTCTCTTTTTTGCTCTATGTGTCCTCTTTTCACATTGTAGAGGGTTACATGTACACACTTCAAACAATATGAAGATGGGTGTAACAATATCAGAGAACTGCCAGCCGGATTAAATTGCTTGCTCATCTACCAGTTTTTCCCTCTCTGCACAAAAGAATGAGCATTGGCACACATACAAGGGCCAACTCAAGATGAATTGGTGAGAACATTCCTTGATGAAGGTTGTCAGGAGGAACATCTGGCATACATCAGACCAAATAGATTGATGACCTTTGTTGAATGGATCTCAAGTAAGGGGGAAAAAGGAGAAGCTAAGGAAATGTAAAGAAACCCGGTGCTAATCACATCATCCATGAGTTGGCTGCCATCTTATGTTGTAGGATTGAATGGTTTCCTAATCCTTCTACATATGTATCTTGGTATGCCTTTGGGTGCAAAAATTAAGGATATTGTTGTATGGCAAGGGGTGATTGAATAATTAAGGACGAAGCAGTACAAATCCTTTAGAGGCAGGCTAACACTTACTGACAATTTTCTCAATGGAATTCCCACTCATATAATGTCCTTATTTCCCATGCCTGCAAAGGTTGAAAGTCAATTGGATAGGATTAGAAGAAATTTCCTATGAGAAGGGGGGCCAAACAAGAGAAAGCTCTATTTGGTGAAACAGGAAACTGTTACAAGAGACAAAAAAACAATGGGATCGAGAATCAAGAATTTGAAGATGCAACACAAGAGTGTTATTAAAATGGCATTAGAGGTCTAATGACAGAAGAAGTGACTTATAGGAAAATGCTATTACTCTTAAATATGGTAAAGGAGATGAATTGCGCACCAACAATGTTAAAAGTGTTGATGGCTTCTGTTAGAAAATACATCGTGGGCCTCTGTGATGAATTTTTTGTAATGATCGTCTAGGTCATTTCCTCTTTTTTTGTGTTAATTAGGCGTTTAGAGCTTTCCTATAGCAACCCCTAGTCATTTTTTACTAGATGGGACTCATAGTTTTGTCACCTGGTCGTTCGTTTGGTTTTGTCCGAGTTTTCGTGTTTTGGAGCTTTTGAAACATGAATGGTTGACTTCGGTCAAAAATTCAAGTCGACGGCCTCAGAATGCAACTATGACGGTTTAGTTAGCTACGAAACATCAAGTTTGGTCTAGAAGGACCTTTGGTGCGGACCTTGAGGCTTTTGGGCTCATTCCGAGCTACATCGTGGATTTTGGCTTAAATCAAAGCTTGAGTGTGGGATCCACTTTTTGTCGAGACAACCTCCGTTAGAAGATTTGACATCTCTGTTGAGTCCAGAATGTTGAATTTGGTGGGGTAGCATAGTTCGTTTGCATGCACAGGGTTCCGAATGATTCTCGAGTCCCTGTCGTGGCATTTTGCTAAGTTCAACTTGAGCTAGTGCAGCCTTTGATGGTGCACCTCAATTTTTTCATCGCGTTCGCAGGCTTGGAGCCACGTTTGGGAAGACCAAAAGATTTGGTCACCGCATTCACGAGCTCAACTCTGCATTCGCGAAGAGAAGGGTCCCGACCCTTTGTGTTCCCAAAGAAGGGTCGGGGTTGACCTGACCCTGTTGACCACTGCAATCGCGGCCATGGGCCTGCATTCACGGAAGTCATTTAAGTGATCTTTTTCAAAAGAGTAGTCTCGAAAAATCTAATTAATGTGCAAATTGGTGAAGTTGATTTATTGGTCTCTAGAGCTCTGATTGAGCTCGTTTTCATTGCGTTAGGTAAGGAATTAATGGAGCTACGTGTTGGGACCATCGAGACTGTGTGGGGGACTCTAATTAGAGGTAAATTCTTGTCTTGGAGACCCTTCTTTCTCTCTTTAATGGTGATTTTGTGATAGCTTAATTGCAAGAACCGTTTAGCTTGTTTCAGAGCTCGGATTGTGCCCATTTTCGGGGCACAACTTCCTTGAGCAGTTTGGGACCAATTGACAAAGTCAATTTCAGGATTCCCGATGTGGGTCCCACAATGCCATTTTTAGTCTTTTTGGGCCTATCTCCAATTATTGCGATATGGGTGTAACACACATTTGTATTGACGTTGTGATCACTTATTTGATAGCATGGCAGCAATTGGAGGTGGTTCAGAAGGGTAAAGCTCCATTTTAGTGGATTTGAAGTGCGCACGGGCAGCTTTGAGGTAGGCTACGACTTACCGGTCTTTTGATTGAGCTTGTGTTAGTAAATTCATGTTGATTAGCTAGCTTTGGGTGGGGTTTCTAGCTTGTTTCATATTTAGTTGATAGAACGCATGCCTTAGCATTATTTTCGGATAGTTTTGGGAAATTGAGCATGCCAACTTTGGTTGTGTGGATTGTATCGTGTCTTTTGGTATCTTTAGTGTTTATTGTATTGATTGGTAGCTTGTTCTTGGCCTTAGACTTGTGATTTGGAGCCGTTTTGCCTTAGAAATTCTCTAACGTCGCTTAGTACGGCTTAACTCTCTTTAGACTAGTGTAACACACTTGGGTATGATATTATGAATCCTTAGCTGGCGACAACTCAACTCTTGTAACCGTTCATCCATAACTTCTCTTATGGTTCAACCCTGCTTAGTTCTTTGGCGATTTCTGGCCTTGTTGGCTATATTGGGTCGGGTCTGGGATTCGAGCTAGAGTGGGCGGGCACGGGCGGTCTGGTGTCCGAGCCGATTGGTCAGACGACGACTACTGGTGACTCTGAAGATGGTTTCGCTCTATGGTATCTTCCCCTATGAAGAAGAGCGTGTGATTGGGATACATTCAGAGTCTACTAGCTGCAGTTTGAGGTTCGTGCGCATGATTACTAGATGCGGTTCAAGGTTCGTGTGCATGCCTATTAGCCATGGTTCAAGGTCCGGGCGTATTTCTACTAGCCAGGATTTAAGACTAGGTATCACTTCTATTAGTCGATATCGAGCCCTGACTCGATGGTTCTATTGGGTTCTTCGGGATGCTTCACCGTGGTTTGAGTCCGAGGATGGCCATTTCAATTCTGGAATACTTTAGACTTAGTTAGTGTCACCCTTAGCTCTTCTGTGTACTCATCGGGCTTATGGGGTCCGTTTGAGTTACTTAATTTTGAATTGCCTACGAGTGTACCTTCTGGGCTTATCAGGGTCCAATTAGTTTATAGCTAACCGTGTTACTTTACCATATCGTCCTTGTTCTAGATTGTGGGCTATATAGTTAGGATTTCCATTATCGCTTCGTTCTTGTGACCTCTAGTTGCTATTACTTTCTCGCTTTCATATTGTTTTTACTTTCCAAGCACTGATGCTACTGGGTACCTGTTGTTTTGGTACTCATGCTACACTATGCATCTGTTTTCTTGATGCCGATCTGAACACTAGCCGACAACGATGATTCAAGCCTTCTTGGAGCATATCTTCAGAGATAGAAGGTGAGTTGATGGCGTCCTAGTTCGACCTATCTCCATTTGTATATAGTTTTGACTAGTCTTTTGTATTCAAGACAAGTATATACTTTTTGGTCCACTTTTGGGACTTGTACTCTTATAGTAGATTGTACTTTTGTTCCCAAGTCGTGGGATTGGATCTTGTATTCTGGCCTTTGTATATATTGTTGTTGTTCTCTTTTCCCTTGTGTTTCCTTTAAATTATTTTACTTTTCCCGTTGGATGTTGATTTTGCCCAATATGCATGTTACTGGTCGTTCCGGGATATGGGTTGGCTTACCGACTGATGGGCTATGGTAGGTGCCATACTAACTTGAGGTTCTGTGTCGTGACAATTTTTGACAATGTAAACCTGAAAGTTGGCAATAAAGGAAGGTAAAGTGTGGACACATAGGTGGCTTGATGACATTCCTTTAGAAGAGCAATTTCCAGATTTGCTTTTGAGATTTGTTTATAAAGGAACTAAAGTGGCAGAATGTTGTTCCTTTTGGGGATGGGACCTTCATTTGAGAAGGAACTCATTCGATTGGGAAATTGATAGTATTAATCCAGATGAAGACAAAGGTCCAGTGTTGTGGCTAGAGCAGGGTGACAAAAACATAATTTTCCATAGAATGGCAAATTCTCAAAGATGATTTAATAATTTAAACAAGCTGAAAGTAAATGGAGAAATGACAGATCCAGAGAGTATTAAAGGGGATATATTAGATTTCTACAAGATCTTATATGCTGAAACTGAAGTTTGGAGACCTGATTTCACATAGAAAATGTTCCAAGAATCAGTTGAAGAAGAACAATGCCTACAAAGACTTTTTGAGGAGCGTGAGGTTTTGGCTAGTATCAAGCTTTGTGCTATCGACAAGCACCAAGTTCATATGGTTATACAATTAACTTATTAGAAAAAAAAGAAAAATATTCTGTCAAATATACTTAAACTTACCTTAAATTGTTCCACTATGTTGGATAACCTCACAGGCTCAGCAAACTACCCAAGACCAAGTAACATGTGGGGATAGTTATTACACTTGATGGTGCAAATATCTCTTCAGGCTCTGGTGTGATGTCCACATCTAACAATTTTCTTAAATATGTAAGAGGGATATTTGTACTAATATGGGGACACCAAGGGGATGACAATCCTCCACAAAAGCCAAATGACCAACAGGAATAACTGAGAAGACCAAAACATAGGCCATATCCATGAAAATGGAACTAAGACTAAAGGTTGAAACAATAAAAACGTCTAACTGAAAATTGGATTTGATTGCTTTGAAGTTCTATGAACAGATTTCCGTACAAGACAAGTCAAACTGCAGGTTTGGGCAACTGCATCTACTAGAGTTGACTTAACACCAAGCAAATATCTTTCCTAGTCTAGGACTTATAGCTTTGGAAATGGAATTAGCCTGCAACTCCCCTAGCTGCACATCAACCCTCACCCCGATCCAAACCCTTGGAGCAAAAGTCCCTTGTAGAAGGACTCCCACTTCAATTTAACCTCCCTAACCCCCTATCATAAAGGGAAGATGATTGGTTATCTCTTGAAGGAATTCAAGCCCTCACAGGCAGGTGTAAAATCTAATAAGGTTTAACATGCACGACACCAGAAAGAATGGCATATGATGAATGCCAATAAAAAGCTTCCCAAAAGTTGGAGATATGATGAATCCCAGTAAGAGTTTTCCACGATTATATGACAAAATAAACAAAACTATCTTGTAAGATTTGATATTAACCTCAGATAAGTAGTTCCATATCTGAAACACATGCATGAAATAAGTAAATAACTAGAAAGGACTCAGCTGACCTTTTATAAGGTGCAAAATTTGGGTTACCACCTGGCCTTGGCCAAATCTGTGGCAATGATGCATCTTTATGTGGAATATATGCTGATACGAAATAACTTGAAGTACACACAACTTGGATCGCGTTGATCTTAACATCAACTACTTTCTCCATGGCAAAACGACCAATAGAATGACAGGCAACATAGAAATGGTCAGCCCCATTGGTTAGGTTCCAGTAAGGGTACTCATTACTAATATTGAAGATGTAGCTTTTTATGAAGTCTTTAATACCATTGATCCCCACTCGTGGATCATGTCGCAATCGTGCAATTGAGAAAAGTAGAAAGAAGAGATCGGCATTGGAAGGATCCCTTGTAATAAAATGGCTCATCTTGAGAACTTTCTTGAAGTAACTTTCACTTGCATAGTTTCCACCTGGCTCAAAATCAACAGCCAAGAGTACATTGGAAAAGGGATCATCCTTTTGGTGAGGATAAACATATATCTTCAGGCTCCTATTCATTTCTTTGTAGTTGTCCACAAAGGCATCTCTGTCATGGAATACGTCATTGTCATTCACATGGTTTCCTGAAAATAAAAGCCAACCATTTCTAGATCCAGCAAATAAGCGACAAATCACAGACAATACAGTAATCAGGGCTGACAAACCCTGCCAAAATGCCAATCAGGACAGAATATTGTCGGGCTGAAGGCAATTACATTTGCAGCAGATACTATAGCATTCATAGAATATAATTATTTCAGTATAGACTATCTGAACTTCATACTTAAGAAAAGAAATAGTAGTTATCAATATGGCAAAGAGATACAACTTAAAGAAGGCCAAAAGGACATGGTTGGACTCCACAATTGCATTACACTACAATCTATTTAGTTTTTCAAAGGTAAACTGGGTCAAAGATACTAGTTTTTCCATATTAGTTTAACTTATAAAAGGCCAACCAGTGGATAACTGAACAAAATTAGACTGGAACACCTATCTACAGGCCGTGCTTAATCAACATAATAAGACAGGATACAACAAGAAAATGTTACATTGTCATCTTGTTTACTTATCCGTTTCTGTAAGTCACTACAATAGCAGGTAAGTTCTTAAAATGTCTCCTTTACACAGTCCCAGGAGAAACTCAAAAACAACTAATTCAACCCTCAAGGCGATAGTAGTTTGTAAGACATGTCTCCCAGATATAAAGGCATCTGTATAACAATTTAAACATGGTGAAGTAAGAAAAAGATTGCACTTCAGGTGTGATGAAATATAAAATATAAACCTAGATAGTGGCTCTAGCAAACAGGGAATTGCTGTGAAGACATTTCACAACAGAAATTGGGTGCCAAAGGTTTTATTTATTTACATATACATATAAACAAATATAGTTGTGGTATTAGGTGGCTTAAATAATCAAAACTGGGATTCCTTAGACATATAAGTAAGAATATAGTTGTGATGCTAAATATTTCTAAATAGTTGCTGAAAGAGAACCCTAAGTTGTGCTGATGAATAACTACATTGTGGGTTTAGAGGACCTACGAGGGGGTTATGTTTTTATTTGCTATCTATTACAGAAAAATCATTGCACTCATCTGATATAATAAAGAAAAAATACAAAAAATGAGAGGACAAGCAGGTTCAGATGACAGAAGGCACCTTAAGAAAAACCAATAGCCCAAACCCTTCGGGGTGGCCCAATGGTGCCATCCCGATACCGAATTATGAAGGGACCGGAATGCTTGAGAATAAGATTTAAGAGCGAATGTTGGAATACAGCCGAGTTTTCAACACTGATCCTGCCTACATATCCCTCAACTTAGGAAATCAGGCTGCTTGTAGTTCGACTCAATCGGTTGAAAAGGAAATCTATTATGCAAGATAACATTTGGTTCTGGAGAAGTGACAAAATAAGTCGAGTATGAAAAGGAGGTTTGCAACCTCTTAGCCATGAATGCGGCGCGCTTCACACCCATAATCAAGAATTTACACGGACATACTTTCCAAAGCTCTTGGCGCATTGTCATTCCGATTGGAAAGTTGCTTCCGGTAGTGGGCTTGGGACTTCCATGTTGGAGGTCTCAAGTTCGAAACCCCTTGCCAGCGAAAGCAAGGGGTTTGCCTTCTGGGTCGAGCTCGTCGCACCAGGCTTGCCTAGTGCAGGTTACCTCTCCTATGTGGTTTGCGAGCTATTGCATAGGAGCGGGGGTTTTACCCTGTGCGCACTCAAAGGGTAACGGCTGCGGGTTTCCCTTGTCATATAATTTAAATAAAAAAAAAAGCAATGGCCCAGTTTTTCCTGTTTCACAAGATTTCGCTACCTTTCCAAAAATAAAGTAATTACTTAAGATTCAGCTTAGTATATTCATACTCGAAGTTTGAGGTGAAAAGGAAAACAAAGAGAGAAGTGAAATCTTGCATATGATTTGGAGTTTTATTTTATTTTCCTTTTTCGATTTTTACGTTATGGCAAGCAAGGGTCCAACAATGTTTACCTTTCCCCTACTAGACAATCCTGAGAATATCCTTCATGTTCTACAATTGGAAATCATTTCTGTCAACCCCTTTTTCTGTAATTTCATATCCTGCTAATTGATTTCCTTAGTTTCTTTAGCTGCTTATAAGCACTTGATGTCTCTAAAGGAGATGCAAATCAATGAATACATCAACAATCTACTGAAATAGCTTTGTAGTACATCTATCTATCCAGCCAAATGAAGAAGTTGGACACAAACAGTTGAGGTTCTCCAATTCTAAAATAGGTAAGGCCTTTAAGCATCATCTCAAACCCCTAAAATTTAATAAAAATCAGCAATTCTTTTCAGTTGTGAATGAAAAGTGAGAGATAACAAACCTCCCTTTTCCATTCTGTTCTCAGGTTCAGATTTGGTGAATTAGAATTTGTATGGATGATACAAAATAAATTATTTTTTTCTCATTCAAAATGACCACATAATATCTCTTTAAATCAAAAGGTAGAAAATTTGTGCAGAATAGCCTACACCCAGAGAGAGAGAGTAAATTATTTTAGTGGTGTGGTCATACCATTGAATTGGACATGCGTATGTGTCTGAATAATTGGATTTCCAACAAATGAAATGTTGAGGGTAGAGTTGAATGTGAGATGGGTTTGGTGGGAATGGATAAAGAAATTGGAAGTGAAAGAAATGTAGAATAGAATGAAGAGACAACTCACAACACCTAAGCCTGTCGGTATCAGTATGAACATCATTACCGACGCCATTGGAGCTGCTCCTTGCTCCTTGTGCACATTCCAAAATGTAGGTGGAATGGAACCATTTAATGTTCATACTTGAGGGGTACAACCATTTATCCATTTGGTACAACAACACTTTGAAATTCTTCATTACATTCTTTCTCAGGCTAAAACTACGAAAGAATCACCTATGTTTATTCACAATATCCAAATGGACCTTGAATATTTCTTAACACTTTCATTATTTTCAAATTTTCTCCTCAAACCACAAGTCATATTAGGAAAATTAATACTCCATAATCAGTTTTTAATAAAATTAATAAACTATTCTAGAGTTACTTTTTTAGTTTTGGAAAAAACTAAAATAAGAATTTAGATCTAAAACTTATACTTTTTGATTACTCACGAACACCAGAAAATAAGTAAAAGAGCCACTTATTTTCCTAAAAGGCTAAAACACATTTTTTAGAAAAATTTTATGAAACATTTTCACTCCTACCAAAGACACCCTTTAGACAAAAACAAGTATTCGTTTAGAAACATGTTGCTCCCATTATCGTTTTTATTTATTTTGCATACTTAGGCTTGTAGAAGTGAGCTTATGCTATTTGCAAATTTAATCGTTCAGTTGATTTGGAGAAATGCATATTAGAGCAATTAAAAACTCATGAGTCATGCCGGAGTTTGAATCCTATAAATAGAAGTGCTTCCAAGTGTAAATAACACTTCATTTGTTTCAGGTAGTGAAAACAAGATATGAATTGGGATTTGCCTTTGATGGAACAAAAAGGATTGATATGAAGAAGACCAAATTTTCACTGGTGCTGGATATCTGATCTGAACACCAAAGTCTACTAAATAAAGTGAACATTTCGCTCATACAAACTTTTCCTGCATTAGGACAGGATGCTTCTTATACATACGGTATAACCAAATTGATGAGGAATAGAATATATATATAACGTTTTTTCCTAGCTACTAATTCAGAGAAAAGAAGCATAGACAGGTCAGTTTCTGGCTCAATTGGGGCACATTTCTAAATTGTATTTCAGCTTACACATGCCAACAGCTGAATGATCTCTGCAGCATAGTAGTAAAATCATCAGTTATGAAGCAAAATTTAGTAAATGCACCATGAACACAGATGCTAGTTTGAAATTTCCAAATAATTGGAATAACTACAGTTACAATCCAAACTCACCCAACAACATGCTCCACCAACTGAAGAATGACTTATGAGAACAAAATAGCATCCTTGTATAGGGGCCTTGTTCGATGCCCATAAAACACCTCAACATGTCAGTCTCATATTTCCCTGTTTGGTGGCACAAGTTTCTTTTAATACTTTCTCCAATGACCAATGGAAAAAAACAAATCAAATAAGAGATTGTGAGGATATTTAGGCCATGACGTTAGACCTCTGAAAAAGCCCTATAATAATGAATCAGACAAATGAAAACCTGCTGAGTCGATGAATTTCTCAGGGTGATTTGTTGACCAGACCCATGAACAAGAAGAAGAAGATCAAATCAGAAGGAGAAAGTAACAAACAATCAAACAGAGTGGATAATAAAAAAATATGGAAACTAGTGAATTAATTCTTGAAATAAAACAGATGAAAATTACAGCAGCCCTGTTACAAGAAAATTCTGAAAAAGATAACATATTACCAACGAAAATCAGTTACAAGAAAACAATAAGCATTAAGCTCGTTTGCCAGTTCTAGGTGAAGACTTTGGGCAGAGATCCCATCGCCCCTTTGCACGTCTCCGCTGAATAGTTGCTCTGCCACTGGTGGTGCTCATACGCTTGCGAAAACCATGTGTTCGAGCCAACGACTTCCTTGACCTATTCCTCTTAGTCTGACAAAGAGCATACTTCTTTGCCTGCACCACCAGGCCACTCCTTTTAGTGGTGCTCACTCCAATGTTGGAATTGAAGCCAAAGCCAAATGATGAACCTACGCCAGATATTAACTATTAGCTCCCTACTACTCATCATGCCAATTTAAGATCATATGCCTCTTGGCCCTTAAGGGTTTTGAAACTTTTTCCGTTGAATTGTTTTAGAATAAAGCTTTATCCAATTGATTTTGACTATAAAATCAGAAATACGATTCACTTTTTTCAATAGCACACCAATGTCAGACCACAAATATCCACAATAGACACTACAAATTTGAATTATATGGAATACTAGACATCAGAATGAAGAATTGCAAGATAACACACAAGGGAATAATTGCCTATTACGGAGTTCTCAAAAGAAGCAATTCAAACGAACATACTACCTGCCTACAACAGGAATCAATAAACAACCCCACATTACCAATTCAAATAACAACTGAAATCTCCAATTCACAGTAAATTTCTCTTTTCCCATTTCTCCATCAAAATTAAAAACGAAGATAGAGAATTTATGGGACTTACCGGAAAAGGATGTTGAAGAAGATAAGGTAGAGAGTGCAGAGGAAGGAAGAAAAGAGCAGTGAAGCAACCCAGAACGAGTAGAGGCATTAGAAGCCATTTTCAAAGTAGTCATTCTTGAAGAACCAGTACGTAGAGAAAGCGAAGCGGATGGTCCGTGGTTTCCTATTCCTGAACAGACCCAACTTCCCATTGACAAAGAAGCCATTTTTTCTCTCTTTCAAAACTCTCCCTCCTCTTCTATCTATCTACAGCCTACTTAAGAGGGTTTGATGCCTTATCTGCAATCCAAGGGACTCTTTGGGTAATCCGAAAAGAAAACGGGTTAAAGATGGATTTAGAGAGGGTTTCACATTGCTCCTAAAAATTACTCTATTTATTTCTATAAGCACTTTTAAAAAAATGACTTTTAGAAAAAATGATTTTGAAAAAAGCAGTTTGTGTTTGGGTAATTCATTTGAAAAGTGTTTCTAATAAGTAAATTGTGTTTGACTAATATTTTTTTTAAAGTGTTTTTAGAGTCAAATTACGAGAAAAAAAAAAGTAACTATCAATGTACTTTTAATATTAAGATTATTTTATAAAAAAAACTATTTTAAATATCTATTACAAAAATTGTAATTAAAATGTACATATTTAAATTTTCAATCAATACTATAAATAAATAAAATATTAATATAATATGAACATAAAATATTAAGCAAAACAAATTTAAAAATCATTCCCTTGAGTACCAAGACCTTTCTGAAATGACCTCCAAAGATGATAAGTAAACTGAGTACCCTTGTCGAAGATAATGGATAGAGGCACTCCGTGCAACTTCACTATTTCCCAAATACAAAACCTAGTATAGTCTTCGGTAGAAAATGAGGTCTTCATGGGAAGGACATGAGACTTCGACATTCATTCCACAACAACCCAAATAGAATCAAATTGTCAATGAGTACGAGGTAAACCCATAATAAAGTCCATATTCTAATCTTCCAACTTCTAACGAAAATGCTAATATCTTGAGCCAAACCTCTCAGCTTCTGATGCTCAACTTTCACTTGTTAACAATTAGGATACTTAACTGCAAAATTCGTAGTATCCCTCTTCATCTTATTACACCAATAGACCTCCCGCAAATTACGGTACATCTTGGTGGCTCCCGAGTGAATAGAATATTAAGAACTGTGAGCTTCCATAAAATCTGATGCTTCAACTCATCAACATTTGGAACACATAACCAACATTGTTAATGAAGCACACCATCTCTCCCTTAAGAAAAAGCCTCACTGGCATTTTTGGAAACCATTTTCTTCAACTCAACCTTAGTCGGATGAAGACTTGCTTAGCTTTCACATCAGAAACAAGAGACGATTTTGAGTCATTATAAACACAGACAACCATTCTCAGAGCCAAATAAGAGAGCACTCAAATGATATAGTCTCTACATCACGAACTAACTCTTTATTACCATCCACAATGTGAGCAACACTACTCATCGACAATCGACAACCATTTTGTCATACCCGGATGATAAAGAACACTCATATCATAGTCTTTTAACAATTCAAGCCACCTTCTTTAGGGAAGATTCAAATCCTTTCTCTTAAACACATATTGCAAACTCTTATGATCGGTGAACAAATTCATATGAACACCATAAAGATAAAGTCTTCAAATCTTCAAAGTAAAAACCACCGCCGATGACTCCAAATCATGAGTCGGATAATTCTTTACATGAACCTTCAATTGCCTCGAAGCATAAGCAATTACCTTACCATATTGCATCAATACACAACCAAGACCAATCCGCAAAGCATCATAATAAACAACAAATCCATCGGATCCTTCCGGTAATGTCAAAATTGGGGCTGAAGTGAGTCTATATATCTTTCAATTCTTGGAAACTCTTCTCACAAGCTTCCGACCATTGGAATTTCACATTTTTCTGAGTCAACATAGTCAAAGGAAAAGCAATAGAGGAAAATCCTTCCTCAAACCATCTATAATAACCGGCTAAACCTAAGAAACTCTGAATATCTGAAAGGTAAAGAGGTCTAGGCCAGTTCTTAACTGGCTTAATCTTCTTAGAATCAACTTTGATACCTTCACCAGAAATAATATGGCCAAGGAAAGAAACAGACTTCAACCAAAACTCACATTTGCTAAACTTAGCATACAATTGATTATCTTTGCGGATTTGCAACACGACCCATAGGTAATCAACATGTTCATCCTCACTCCATTAGTAAATCAAAATATCATCAATGAACACAATCACAAACATGTCAAGATATTGCTTGAACATTCTATTCATAAGGTCCATGAAATCCACTGAGCATTAGTGACACCAAATGACATCACTAGAAACTCATAGTGATCATACCGAGTTTGAAAAGCCATCTTCAAACTGTCACTTTCCCTTACACTTAATTGATGATACCTCGATCGAAGATTAATCTTGGAGAAGATACTAACACCTTAAAGTTGATCAAAAAAGTCATTTATCCTCATAATAGAATACTTCACTCTGTCAGTAGTCAATGCAAATATGAAGTGAATCATCTTTCTTTCAAACAAACAATACCGGAGCACCCCATGGTAAGATATTTGGTCTAATGAAACCCTTATCCAACATATCCTTCAATTTACCATTTAACTCCTTAAGTTCTACTGGATCCATATGGTAAGGACGAATAGATATAGTTTGCGTACCTGGAAAAAGGTCAATATAAAAGTCTATTTCCCTTTCGGGAGGAACATTAGGAAGATCATCGAGAAACACTTCCAGAAACTCATTAACAATCAGAACTGACTCAAGAGTAGGGGTTTCAAAATCCACATCTGTAACCCGAACAAAATGATAGATACAACCCTCAGAGATCATTTTCCTATCCCTTGGGAAAGACATAAACCGACCTATAGGAGTTGAATTTCAACCCTTTCATTCTAAGATAGGTTCATTCAAAACCTAAAATATGTTCAATATAGTACAAAAATATATGGAAGCATAACAAGAATTAAGTCAACTCATCCCAAGAATGATATCGAAGTCTATCTTATCTAAATCTACAAGATCAACTAGAGTGACTCTATGAGAAACTGAAACTGAGAAATTTCTATGTACTCATCTAGAAATAATGGAGATACAGACAAGTGTAGAGACTTGAAAAGAATTTTGGGACAAACATCACACTTTATAGCCACATAAGGAGTGACATAAGACAATGTATCACCTAGATCAATCAATGCATAAACGTCAAACTGAAAGGTTCAAAACATACCAGTCACCACATCCACAGAACCCTCATGATCTTATCGAGTTTGAAGAGCATAGAATCTATTCAGACAAGGAGCACAACTAGAACCAGAAAAAGCACTAGGCTAAGCCTCACAACCATCTTTACCCTTGCTAGCCTACAAAGGGCAATCTCTCAATTTGTGACCCGAATTACCACAGTTAAAACATGGACCCTAACCAACTAAAAACTCTCTCGAATGGTTCTTCCAACACTTTTTACATACAGGGACATTCTAACCACTAGGGGAATCACCTTGAGGCCCTTGAGCTAGGCACCCTATACTTGTTGAACTTTTGAACCAGAGTAATTGATGAATTTGGGTCGAAGAACTTTTTCTAAAGCCATGAACGTCTATGTGCACTAGACCTAGAGTGAGAGAAATCACCATTATTCGTCATTGCCCTCTTTGACTCTCTATCCTTCTCCTTAAACTTTTCCTCCTCGATTTGTTGGGAATGAGACATCAACCTTGAAATATTCATCTTTTTTATCAACATGGTGGTTTGACATTCTTTGACCACCAATTCGGACACACCCGAAACAAACTTACTCATTCGTGTCCTAGAGACAATGATTGTTGGAGTGTACTTAGACAATTGGGATAACTTCAATGAGCAATCATTCACACTCATATTTCATTGCCTTAGATTTATGAACGTTTGCACTTTAGCCTCCCTCATCTCAAGGAAAAAGAATTGATAAAAAAAGGCCCATTTGAACTTGTCTCAATCCAAGGGACCCGCATCTAATGCCCTTTCTCTCTTCCATTGATCATACCAAACTTGAGCAACCCCTTTCAATTGGTAAATGGCCAAATATGCCTTTTCAACCAAAGTCACTCCCATAATGTTCACAATCTTATGGATCCCCTCAATAAACTCTTGTGGATCCTCATCCACCTTCAAACCATGAAATTTTGGAGGATTCATCCTCATGAAGTCTCTAACCCTTGTTGTTGTCATACCCACGATTGGATTCACGGGAGTCACAACCTCTCTATAATCTTAAGTGATCATGGGCCAACTTTGGAAAGCTGCCCTAAACTCGGCATGTGAGGCTTGCTCATCCAAAGGATCAATCAGAGCTTGAGGAACTCTGGGTTCCACATATTATTAGCATTCCTTCTCAATAGAGCTCTTCTTGGAGGCATGTTCTAAAAATGCATAGAACAAGAGTTAGGAGGAAGACCCATATAGAGTTCAACTATATCTCACGACTTTAGAGTAATGAAAAAAGAAAAGTTTCTTAAAACATCTTGTAGCCTCATATTCATAAATATGACACTCTCCACACTTATGCACAAGACTCTACTTGACACGACTTGTCAGACTCCTTGAAGCTATAAAACCTGATGCTCTGACTACCAATTTTTTTCACGATCCAAACTACCCATTGTTGTTACATGGTGAATACGACCGAGAGACATAAACAAGTCACTTGACATAAGCTTGACTCTAACATTAACAATTAAAAAGAATAAAGCATCAACGAGATGTGTAATTCTCAACATCAACATCTTAAGCAATACCAAAATCATAGTACAACAAACTCATAAGTAGAAACATAATAAGTCTGACAACAGGCCTCTATATCATAGGTGTGACTAGGACAAATCCCTAGGTCACGAAAGAAGTCTGAAATAACATGAAATAGACGTCACATGTGATGACACCCTTGAACCATGAGGATTCACCACAAGCTGAGCAAATTTGAATCAATCCACTAGCAAGCCACAACCGGATGCAAAAATGTCAGATCTTATATTATGAAATAATATAGACACAAGAGATATATATGTGTCAGTACTATGAATGTACTCAATATGAGGAACATGTATAAACATAAACGTGAAATATGTTAAGTCTTGAAAACGTGACAATGCATGACCAAGTGAAACATCTCAATTCTTGATAAGCTATAATCATAAATCATGCGACAAGGTTGTAACATTTAAAAATTATAACATAAGCTTAAATCATCATCTTTGAGGAATTCATAAACTCTTTAAAGAAAATCATAATCTTTTGTGAGATGTTTACCATTAACTAACATAGACCATGCGAGCTATAACATGGAATCCGATGTCTTTCCCACATTGAAAAGTGTGAACCGTTAGAAATAAGGGTATTTTTTAGCCAAAAATTTGTCACCGAGGATATTTGGGGGCCAAAAGGTGGATGGAGGGTAGTTTTGTACCAATTTGAATAGTTGAGGAAGATTTTATTTCTTTCGCCATTTTTTAAAGGGAAAAAAGGACAAATATACCCCCCGAACTGACGTAAATGGTATGCAGATACCCTCCATCCACATTTTCTACATTTAACATTTTTGGAATGGTTTGATAGTATTACGACTTATTTTCTGAAAGAATCGTGATAGACATTGATAGTTAAATATTGATTGAACGGACCTTTTAGGCTTATTCATTTTGTCCTATTCTCTACTATTTCATGTATATTTTTCGTAAAAGAGATAAACTTAACATCTGAAAATGAAAAATTTGGTTAAAGTTTGAACACAGAAATCACTCTTCTGTAATATCTGAAAATGCTAAAAAAAAATTACATGCAAAGAGAACTGTATCCAATATTAATATTTATCTATGAAATTTTTGCTTAAAGTATTGAAAAACTGCATAGAATGTATTTTCGAATAATTCTCAAAAGAAATGAAATAACAAATGGATTATAAAGAAAGACATCTGAGTCTCCATGGTAGCAAAAGTTAAGCTCGCCAACAATCTTCTAGCATGAGGGAGATCTTAACCCGTTTGTGCAATCGTCTGCAAAATTTGGGTCAACATTGACCAGTGTACTTAGAGTGATTTAAGGGATAAGGTCACTCCTATCACAAAGTAGAGTTGGAAGCTACATCACAAACTAAATTTCAAATAAATTCGCATATGTTCCAATTTCAAACAAGAAAATTTCCTAGACTACTATAATGTGTATATGGTGAATTACATATAAAATTAAATGACTTTCATCAAGTTTTCAATGTATTAACGTTCGTCGGTCTGGATTTTGTACACACAATTTTGATATTTTACTGAAATGTGTTTAATGAAGTACAAATTGTGTAGCACAAATTACAACTCATAAAATAGCTAAGTTTGTATTAATAAAGAGTAAATTTTTTGATTTGACTAATAAATTTTAGAATCATTTTTACTAATATTAGAACAGATATTGTGTTGGCTCATTTGCACAAATGTCTCTACTTTGATGTGGTCTTTAATTTTAATCTTCATCACTTTAGTAAGACAAAAATGACCAAAAATATCCCTGAAACCTTAATAACAAATAACGTTTGCTCGGCATAAATTTATAATTTCATATCATAATATAATATAAGTTAATTCTTAAAAGCTATAATAAGTTATGCCACTTAATTTCTATAGAACCTATTTCCATAGAGGCAAAAAATCGATTCAGATTTCACGAGTTAAGCTGAAAAAGGGCATAACTTAGTTCCTACAAAATTTATGTCAATAAATACAAAACTTCAATTTTAGAACCTACAAGTTATGCCGTAAAAGGCATAATTTAGTTTCTATCAAACTTATGTTGAGCAAAATATTTTTTTCTAAATTTATGTCTAAGGAAAATAGGTCATAGAATGACTACACAACTTATGCCGTGATATAAGGTAAAATGTATATATATTTATCCATTATTTATCCTATATTTTAGCACATTCAATTGTCTTTTGAGTATTAATTATATGATTTTGTGCATAATATAATATTTTTATTGTATAGAAATATGGAGCAAAAACAAATTAAAACTAGAAGAAAAAAATAAAGAGGGAGAATAAACATCAAACCAATAGAATATAATACAGTAGAACATCGAATTGTTCATGAGTCCTTTCAAAAAATCCTAAACCTTGCCTAGATTCATCAGATTATGACCGCGGCGGCCATGGGGCAGCCTCCACCATTGGAATTTGCTCCAACATTTAAGGGAGTTATAAATAATTTAGGGCAACCATTGAATACCACTTACGCCAACACCATTAAATCAAGAAACTCACAACACAAACTTATTCCAATGAAACAAGTAGCATATCTCCATGGAGAACCAAGGATAGTGTGGGAACAAGAAGAGGTAGAACAGATGATCATCAACGAAGGCATATCGTTTGCAATGATAGGAAAATCTTCCTATGGGTGGCTGGAGATCCAGGAGTTACGGAGATTAATACCAAAACAATGTAAAAACTGAAAGGGGATGTAAACATCGGCTTACTAAGTAATAGGTATGTTCTATATGGACTACACTATTGGAAGATTATGTTACTCTACTGTCAATACCACAGTTCTACATCACGCATAATTATTGGTCATATCCTATGAGAATCCTTAAGTGGGATCCAATGTTTGATCCGGAGGAGGAAACATCAATTACGATTACGTGAATATCATTCCCACCGCTCCCTCCCAATTTCTTTGGGAAGGAAGCAATTTTCTCGTTGGTATCGGCTATGGAAAAACTTTTACAAGTTGACATGGCAACCCAAAATAAAACAAGACCTAGTAGTGTAAGGGTCAAGGTAGAAGTGGATTTAATGGCAGATTTCCCTAATAGAATCAATGCGGGAGTAAGGAAGAAGACAGGGGAATTAGTGGAGAAGTGGGTGGAAACTAAATTAGACTATGTACCAAATACTACAAAACATGCAAGACATAATGAAAATGAATGGTTTATCATTCATCCAGAGTTATACCCTAGAGAAGAGAAGGAAGGTAATCTTGGAAAGTTGGCAGGGGAAAAGAAGGAAGAACTGGAAAGAAGATCAAAAGTGAAAAAAAAATGGTGGAGCATAAGGGGGATACTAAGCACAGTGAAACCAATAATTTGAAAGAGCAAAGCAAGAAGAATTTGGAGGAAGGGGATAGATATCATAACCGATATGGAAAGAGAGAACATGTATGGCATCCAAGAAGACATCCATCGATAGATCAGAATGCTCAAACACATAACATGTATGAAGCTTTGGGGGAGAATAAAGAAAAGGAAGAAGGGGAAGTCAGTGGGTAAAAGAAATGGCAGAAGGAAAAATGAATGAAGAGGACAGAAGAGATGCCGATCAATGTGAGGAAGAACCAACAAAGTCACACATTGGAGGTGGGATAAATAGTGATAAAATAGAGGATGAGAACAAAGAAAAGGATGATTGTGGGGAAAAGATCGAAGAGGAGAAGAAAGATAATCAAGCGAGACAGGAACACGATATCATGGGGGAAAATCAATCAAGAAAAGGATTAAATGAGGGTGAAATCTTGATCAAGGAGAAATACTCAAATGAAATAGGGACATCGAGGAGTACAAATAACTCACCAGAGAATTAACAAGGAGAAAAGATCCAACATCAAGTTGAAAGAGTAAGGAGACTAATCAAGGACAAAAATCACATGGATTGGATGTAGAGCTAACCCCCCCCCCCTAAAAAAAAAAATCCATACCATTAAGCAGTAGGAAAACCAACATAAACTGGATATAGAGGAGGAAGAAAACATGGATGCAAATATAGATAATATAGGCAGAAATTGAGACTTATCACCAACACAGATAGAAAGATTAAAGAGAAGAAACAAAAGAGGATCCAAGCAGAATCAGTCGTCACAAATAAAGACAAGGAGTAGGATGAGGTCTTCATTGTCATCATATCAATGATAGATAAAGTTCTTTTTAGGAATATCAGGTCGGTTAAAACTTAAAATGCTTTTGAGCGAGTAATCGACTTGAACGAAAGACATCACTATTCATATATTGCAATACTAGAAACTTTTCAAAGTCCCTCCGAACTGGAAAAATATAGGAGAAAGTTGGGATTACCAAATTCTAAGGTGAATTGCTCGGCTAAGATTTGGATTTTCTGGGAGAAGAAAGGTTCTATAGATACCATTCAATAACTCATGATGAATTACAAATTAAAAGGCACACAATTTAGATTTGCACTTACAACAGTCTATGCGAGATAAAGTGCGATAGAAAAATTAGAGTTATGGGAGGATTTGGAATTCGTGGCAAACCAGAGTGTACCTTGGATGGTTGGGGCGGGGGACTTCAACACAATAGTGGATGGCACTGAGAAATTAGGAGGCCCAACATGGTCTTATTTTGAGACATATGACTTTGTTCGATGTATTAATAAATGCGCTTTGAATGACCTGAAATTCATAGGTAGTAGATATACTTGGTGGAATGAGAGGGTTTAAGAAGATTGCATCTTTGAGAGACTTGATGGGGTCTTTGGAAATAACGTTTTTATGAATATTGCACCAGAAAGTGAGGTACACCAGGTCACACACCACTACATGTAAAATGTAACTTTGATCAGAACCAGTCAGCATGCCTTTCAAGTTCTTGAATTTTTGGACCAAACATGCATAATTCAAGAAGGTTGTAGAGGAAAATCGGAGGAATCAGGTTGAAGGATCCCCTTTTACCATTTTTCGTACAAAATTGAGACGACTAAAAATTGTACTCACGCAGTGGAGCAAAGAGACATTTGGGAACATCTTTCAAAAAACTGCAACTTTGGACGATGTGATTAAAGAAAATGAGGTGCAGTTTGAAATAGCTCCTACGGAGGTCAACAAGGATGAACTTAGCAAGGCTAATACAGAGTTAAAAAGATATATGAAGGTGGAAGAAGAGGTTTGGAAGCAAAAGGCGGGAATGAGGTGGTTTACAGATGGGGACAGAAACACAAACTGCTTCCATACATATGTGAAAGGGAGAAGGAGGAAATTGAACATTTAAGAAATCACAACTAGGCTGGGGAGACTATTAACTCACCTCAGAATATTGGAGAGGAAGCAGTAAATGTTATCAGGGAATAGTTTAAGGAAACACAAGAGGCAGTGGACTTTTCACTACTTCAGTGTATCCCAAAAATGATCACAGAAGAGGAGAATAACGAAATGGAGAGGATGCCTACAAAAGAGGAGGTGAAGCAAGTGGTTCTTAACTTAAATGGAGATAGTGCGAGTGGGCAAGATGGCTACTCAGTCCATTTCTTTCAGTATTGTTGGGAAATCATTGAAGATGAAGTTTGGAATATGGTAAGGGCCTTTTTCAGTGGTTTTGAGCTACCAAGAGACACACAAAACTAGTCCTAATTCCAAAGAATGAGGTAGTGGAGAACTCTAACGATTTAAGACCAATCCGTTTGAGCACGTATACATGAGAGAATCTCATTAGTGCTACCACAGATTATATCAGTGAAGTAGTCGAGGTTTGTTAAAGGGAGAAGAATAACTACTCGGGGTTTGTTAAAAGGAAGAGTATAACTAAAAATGTTCTATTATCTCAAGAGATCATAAGGGATATTAACAGTAGAAACAAACTACATAATGTGGTTGTGAAGTTAGATATGGAAAAGGCCTATGACAGAGTCTCTTGGAAGTATCTTATTCAAGTTATTAGGAAGTTTGGCTTCTCAGAAAGAATGATTGACATGATAGTAAAAATGATTAGTAACAACTGGTATTCAGGTAACATCTCGCTAATTGAAAGAAATAGAAAGAAGTTAAAAATTGGAAATAGTCATTTTTGGAAAGAATATAAAAAACTGGAAAATTGTTAAGTATGTAAAGTTGAGTTTTTGGCCAACATCAAGCGACCATAACTCCTAGATCGGGATGAGTTAGGTGTGTTTCCAGATATCCTAGGAAATATCTTGGAATAATCTTTTCAGCGCCTCCGAGTTCGTATAAGTGAGATATGCACATTTGAAGTTGGGTTGGTCAAATAAGGAAAGTCTAATCCGGATTTTGAAGGGTAGTTTAGTATTTTCCTTACCCAATTACTTAAATCCATTTTTAGTAAATTATTTGGGGTCTAAACTGAATTAGTTCAGTTTACGCAATTAAGAAATACACTAGGGCTTTGAGAGAAGAGAAAAGAGGAGAAATGAGAAGAGAAGCTCAAGATTCGTCGAGTTCTTGCGATTTTGGTTGTGGAATTCGCCAAGGATTCAATCCTACAAGGTATGTAAGACTTTCATAGCATTGAGTTCATTCACCCACGCGCCAATCATGTTTGTTTCAACGAAATTCGTTTATAGAAAGTTAAGAGTATGATGTTCTTGAACTATGTTCTTGAAGTTTGCTTTAGTTCTTGAGATTTGATGGGATTGTGGAGTTCTTGAAGAAATCATGTCGATTTAAGAGTTTTTTTGAGTTAGATTCTTGTGTGTATATATTGGGTATTTGAATCCAAAGAGAGATTGAGAAAAAGAATCGAAATTAGGTGAATTGGGGTTAGAAAACGAGGAACAAAAAAATAGGACAAAGAACAGGTATCAGGTCCACATCGCTGACCTGTTCCTTCAATGTGTAAATTTTCTCTCTGCGTCGCGGAGAGGTCGCGGACTCCGCTGTTTCAAAAATTATTTCGCAATCAAATATTTAAATGCATCTCCACGTCACGGACTTGTTTCCGGACAGTGATTTCTTGATCTTTCTCATGTTTAGCTATCTAAAAATACTCCTAAACATCATGAGATCTTTCCTATCACAAATCACAATCCTTGAATCCATAAATTCAATTCAAGGAAAGTTAAGAGTCAAGTTAAGAAGTTAAGAATCAAGTCAAGAGAAGTTCATAAAGTTTTCCAAAAGTCTTTTACAAACGTTTTAACTTTGTTTTTAAGACTTAAGCTTTGAGTTGAGTAAAGAGTAAGAGTAAATGTTCTTTTCTTCAAAGATTATACGGGAACTAAGTATTCCCAAGAGTTAGAAATGTTTTCACATTTGAGCAAGAAAGGAAATATCGATTCCAAGAGAGCTTTTAAGCTAAGTTTTGAGTAATTATCTCAAACCAAAGCAAGAAGTTTTGTTTTAAAAATATATGAGCTAAGTACATTTTGGGAGTAGTATTCAGCACCGATATGGGGACACAAGTTCATAAACTCAAGTCTCCATAAACCATGTAGCCATCATGTGTAGTAAATGATCATACTTTTTAGATGATTCCATAGTGCTTTTTAGCATAGACTAGTGGATCCACTTAGTTAAGGCGTCCTATATTAATGGAAAAGTATAGGACAGTTCTGGCAGCGTGTGAAAGACGATGTATCACCACTTAGGCTCATAGTTGTGGTTGTCGGTTAGAGAAACTCCCACAGAAACTATATTACTTTGTTATATGAGTAAGATGAGATGTTATTGCATTTATTTAACAAACTAAGTTGCTTTTCCACTGTTTTAAAAAGCTTTCCATTTATTGCATGTGTTTTATTGCTTTATATTGAGTTAAGTTATTCACGAGTTGAGTAAATCCAAGGTAAGTGTTTCTTTCATATTCCTTTCAAGCTTATGTTATGTTTAGTTTTCCCCTCGCATACTCGTACATTTCAATGTACTGATGCCATTTGTCTTGCATCATTTTATGATGCAGACACAGGTAACTAGGATCAGCATCCGACACCTCGTTGATCCAGTTGAGCATTCAGAGTCAGCTGGTGAGCCTCTTTGCTTTCCAGAGGGCTCCTTTTATCATTTGCTTTTAGTATTTTATTGTTAGGATGATCGGGGGTCTTGTCCCGACATCCATCCTTACTTTAGAGGCTTCATAAACAGTCAATAGTTTAGTTGTCTTTACATTGTTATTTATTATGTTAAGACTTGAGTTGCCATTTTGGCCAAGTTGAATGTTTGACCTTTAAATGTTTTAAATCATTTTTATTAAACAGTTGAGTAGAAATGCATTTGATCATTTTAATAATCTTTAGAGTCTTCCACTGAGTAAGTAAGTCAGGCCAAGGGTTCGCTTAGGCCCAGCAATGGTTCTCGAGTGTCAGTCCCACCCAGGGTGTAGGCTCGGGGAGTGACAAACTAGGTATCAGAGCAAAGAGTTCAAGAGTCCTAAGGAGTCTATGAAGTCATGTCAGTAGAGTCCTAGTTATCGGTGTGAAGCGCGCCACTATAATTAGGAGGCTGCGACACTTGGGAAAATATTCTCACTTATTTCACACTCATTTCATGCGTTAGAGTTTGATCTCTAAAAAGTCTCTTTCTAATTCGTGTTTGAGCATGTTTTTCAGTTAAGCATGCCTCCACGGAGAGTTTTCAGAGGTCGTCCTTCTAGGAGGAACATTGAGGAGCAAGGGATACCTAATGCACCTGAAGTGCAGCCCCATGGGGAAGTCACAAATGCTGAGTTCAGGGAAGCGATAAGAATGCTAAGTCAAGTTGTGACTAACCATTTTGGGTAACAAAAGGGGGCTCGACAAGAAGAGGTTGATACTTTGAGGATCCGAGAGTTTTTGAGGATGAATCCTCCAAGTTTCACTAGTTCAAGCACCAGAGGATCCAGAGAACTTTATTGAGGAACTGCAAAAGGTATTTGATGTTATGCACGTTGTCGATGCTGAGTGAGTAGAACTAGCTGCATATCAATTGAAATTGTTGCTAGGACTTGGTTTGACCAGTGGAAGAAGGGTAGGGCTGAGGGAGCACCACCTGCGAGTTGGGCATGTTTTGAGGAGGCTTTCTTGAGGCATTTCTTTCCCTGAGAACTAAGAGAGGCCAAGGTACGAGAGTTTCTTACCCTTAAGAAAGATTCCCTAAGTGTTCATGAGTATGGTTTAAAGTTCACCCAACTATCCCGTCATGCTCCGGAGATGGTTGCGGATATGAGGAGTAGAATGAGTTTGCTTGCTGTTGGGCTGTCTCGTCCGTCGATTAAGTAAGGTAAGGCTACAATGCTAATAGGTGACATGGATATAGCAAGGTTGATGGTATATGTGCAGCAGGTTGAGGAAGAGAAGTTGAGGAAGAGAAGTTGAGGGATAAGGAGGAGTTTAGAAACAAAAAGGCTAAGACAGGAAGTGAATCCGGGCGGCAAAGAAGTAATGTGAACCATTCGTCCTTTCAGCAAAAGCGAAAAGAACCTGCTCCATTATCTGCTAGTGCACCTCTACCCAGAAACAAAGGTGAGTACAATAGTCAGAATTCACAGCATTTCAGGACTAGACCTGCACAGTCTCAGAGTAGTGTGGCACAAGGAGGTAATTAGGCTCTTGCATATGCTAAGTGTGGTATAACCCACCCCGGTAAGTGTCGCGATGGCTCCACAGGTTGTTACAAGTGTGGACAAGAGGGTCACTTCATGAAAGAGTGCCCTAAGAATCGGCAAGGTAATGGGAATCAGGGCAATAATGCTCAATTTTTATCAGTTGCTCCACCAGACAGGGCTGCAACTAGAGGAGCTACTTCCGGTATTGGCAGAGAAGCAAACCACCTTTATGCGATCATTAGTCGCCAAGAGCAAGAAAATTCTCTAGATGTTGTCACTGGTGTGATCAAAGTCTTTACTCTTGATGTTTATGCTTTGCTAGACCCAGGAACAAGTTTATCTTATGTAACCCCTTATGTTGCAAATAATTTTTGATGTTCTTCCTGAGAAACTCTGTGAACCCGTTTGTGTTTCTACACCTGTTGGGGAGTCTATTCTAGTTGAGTGAGTATATCGTGATTGTGTCATTTCCATCAATCACAAAGACACCATGGTTGATTTAATCAAGTTAGACATGGTAGATTTTGATGTCATTCTAGGTATGGACTGGCTTCATGCCTGTTATGTTTCCATTGATTGTAGAACTCAAGTTGTTAAGTTCCAAATTCCTAATGAGCCAGTCTTAGAGTGGAAAAGTAGTTCAGGAGTGCCTAAGGGTCATTTTATTTCGTACATTAAGGCAAGAAAGTTAGTTTCCAAGGGTTATGTCTATCATTTGGTCCGAGTTAAGGATTCCAGTGTTGAGACACCTCCTATTGAGTCAGTTCCAGTTATAAGTGAGTTTCCAGAAGTCTTTCCAGATGATCTACTCAGAGTCCCTCCTGAGAGAGAAATAGACTTCAGTATAAACATTCTTCCAGATACTCGTCATATATCTATTCATCCATATATAATGGTTCTAGCAGAGTTGAAAGAGCTTAAAGAACAGTTGAAAGATCTCTTTGATAAGGGCTTTATTCGACCAAGTGTCTCACCTTGGGGCGCTCCGGTCTTATTTGTGAGGAAGAAGGATGGTTCCCTTAGAATGTGTATAGATTATCGCCAGTTGAACAAGGTTACCATCAAGAACAAGTATCCTCTTCCAAGGATTGATAATCTCTTCAATCAGCTTCAGGGTGCTACTTGTTTCTCCAAGATAGACCTCAGATCAGTAAGGGAATGTGATATTCCAAAGACAACATTCAGAACCCGTTATGGTCATTATGAGTTATGTCCTTTGGTTTAAGTAATGCCCCTGCAATATTCATGGACCTTATGAATAGAGTATTCAAGCCTTATTTAGATATGTTTGTTATCTTCTTCATTCATGACATACTAATCTATTCGAGGAATGAAGAAGATCATGCTAGTCATCTCAAAATAGTTCTCCAAACTCTAAAAGATAGAGAGTTGTATGCCAAGTTCTCTAAGTGCAAGTTTTGGCTTGAGTATGTGGCATTCTTAGGCCACAATGTGTCTGGAGAGGGAATTAAAGTTGATACCCAGAAAATAGAGGCGGTGCAGAATTGGCCGAAACCCACATCTCCAATCGATATTAGGAGTTTCTTGGGTTGGGCTAGCTATTATAGAATGTTCGTGGAGAGGTTCTCATATATTTCATCTCTTTGACCAAGTTAACTCAGAAAACAGTGAAGTTTCAATGGTCTGAAGCTTGTGAGAAAAGCTTTTAGGAATTGAAAAAGAGGTTGATTACTGCCCAGTTTTGACCTTACCAGAAGGTACCCAAGGTTTTGTTGTGTATTGTGATGCATCTAGAGTTGATTTGGGTTGTGTATTAATGCAGAATTGCAAGGTTATAGCTTATGCCTTCAAACAATTGAAAGTTCATGAAAAGAATTACCCAACCCATGACTTAGAGTTGGCGGCTATAGTATTTGCTTTGAAGATATGGCGTCATTATTTGTGTGGTGTTCATGTAGATGTACTCACTAATCACAAGAGTCTTCAGTATGTATTTACTTAGAAAGAGCTTAATCTCAGACAACGAAGGTGGTTAGAGTTACTCAAGGATTATGACATGAGTATTCTTTATCACCCAGGTAAGGCTAATGTTGTTGCTGATGCCTTGAGCAGGTTTTCTATTGGTAGTACCACCCATTTTGAAGAAGATAAGAAAGAGCTAGCAAGAGATGTGCATAGACTTGCACGATTGGGAGTTCGACTAATGGATTCCACAAAAGGAGAAGTAGTGGTGATGAATGGGGTTAAGTCTTCATTAGTGTCAGAAGTGAAAGAGAAGCAAGACCAAGATCCTATTTTGCTGGAATTGAAGGCAAATGTTCATAAGCAAAAAGTATTGGCTTTTGAACAAGGGGAGATGGCGTATTGAGGTATCAAGGTAGGTTGTGTGTACCTAGGGTAGATGAACTACAAGAGAGGATCATGGAGGAAGCTCATAGCTCCAGAAATTCCATTCATCTGGGTTCCACAAAGATGTATCACGATTTGAGAGAGGTTTATTGGTGGAGTAATATGAAGGAGGGCATTGCCGAATTTGTTGCTAAATGTCCAAATTGCCAACAAGTTAAGGTAGAGCATAAAAGGCCCGGTGGTTTGGCTCAGAATATAAAACTTCCAGAATGGAAGTGGGAGATGATCAATATGGACTTCATCACAGGTTTACCCAGGTCTCGCAGGCATTATGATTCTATTTGGGTGATTGTCGATAGAATGACAAAATCAGCCCACTTTTTGCTGGTAAAGCCTACCCATTCAGCAGAAGATTATGCTAAGTTGTTTATTCAAGAGGTAGTGAGACTTCATGGGGTTTCGGTCTCGATTATATCAGATAGAGGAGCTCAATTTACTGCGCAGTTCTGGAAATCTTTTCAAAAAGGCTTGGGTTCAAAGGTGAACTTAAACACTACTTTTCATCCTCAGGCAAATGTTCAAGCAAAGCACACTATTCAGACCTTAGAGGACATGTTAAGGGCTTGTGTGATTGATTTCAAAGGTAATTGGGATGATCACCTACCTCTCATTGAGTTTGCTTATAACAATAGTTACCACTCTAGCATCTAGATGGCTCTGTATGAAGCTCTTTATGGGAGAAGATGCAAATCTCCAATTAGGTGGTTTGAAGTTGGTGAAGCGGGGTTGATAGAACCAGACTTAGTTCATCAAGCTATGGAGAAAGTGAAAGTTATTCAAGAGAGGTTGAAAACAGCGCAGAGTCGTCAGAAATCCTACACTGATGTTAAGAGAAGGGAGTTAGAGTTTGAAGTAAATGATTGGGTCTACTTGAAAGTTTCACCCATAAAGGGTGTTATGAGATTTGGTAAGAAGGGGAAGCTTAGTCACAAGTATATTGGCCCTTACAGAATATCCAAAAGGGTTGGTAATGTAGCTTATGAGTAGGAGCTACCACAAGAGTTAACTGCGGTTCATCCGGTATTTCATTTTTCCATGCTAAAGAATTTCATGGGAGATCCTTCACTTATCATACCAACTGAAGATATTGAGATTAAGGATAGCTTATCTTATGAGGAGATTCCTATTGAGATTCTAGATCGCCAAGTCTGCAAGTTGAGGACAAAAGAGGTAGCATCAGTCAAGGTTCTTTGGAGGAATCAATTTGTTGAGGAAGCTACTTGGGAAGCTAAGGAAGATATGAAGAAGAGATATCCACATCTCTTTGAACCCGGAAAAATTCCAAATCAAGGTACTAATTCTCTTCTTAGTACTCTTTAAATTATAAGTTGGCATGTTGTATTTGCATTGCTTGTTGGATGTTTGAGCTGAATGTTAGATGTTACACCCTTAGCCTATTAAGAGTAATCTCATTCGAGGACAAATGTTCCCAAGGAGGATATATTGTAACATCTCGCTAATTGAAAGAACTAGAAAGAAGTTAAAAATTAGAAATAGTCATTTTTGGAAAGAATATAAAAATCTGGAAAATTATCAAGTATGTAAAGTTGAGTTTTTGGCCAACTTCAAGCGACCATAACTCCTAGCTCAGGATAATTTAGGTGTGTTACAAGATATTGTAGAAAATATCTTGGAATAATCTTTCCAACGCCGCTGAGTTTGTGCGATTCCGAGTTTGTATGAGTGAGATATACCCATCAGAAGTTGGGCTATTCAAATAAGGAAAGTCTAATCCAGATTTTGAAGGGTAGTTTAGTTTTTTCCTTACCCAATTAATTAAATCCATTTTTAGTAAATATATGGGGTCTAAACTTAGTTAGTTCAGTTTACGCAATTAAGAAATACACTAGGGCTTTGAAAGAAGAGAAAAGAGGAGAAACGAGAAGAGATGCTCAAGATTCGTCGAGTTCTTGCGATTTTTGTTGTGGAATTTGCCAAGGATTCAATCCTACAAGGTATGTGAGACTTTCATAGCGTTGGATTCGTTCACCATGCGCTTGTTTCAGAGAAATTCGTTTCTAGAAAGTTGAGAGCATGATGTTCTTGAATTATGTTCTTGAAGTTTGCTTTAGTTCTTGAGATTTGATGGGATTGTGGAGTTCTTGATGAAATCATGTCGATTTAAGAGTTGTTTTGAGTTAGATTCTTGTGTGTATATACTGGGTATTTGAATCCAAAGAAGAATTGAGAAAAAGAATTGGAATTAGGTGAATTGGGGTTAAAAAATGAGAAAGAAAAAAATCGGACGAGGAACAAGTATCACATGTTTAGCTATCTAAAAACATTCTTGAACATCATGAGATCTTTCCTATCACAAATCACAATCCTTGAATCCATAAATTCAATTCAAGGAAAGTTAAGAGTCAAGTTAAGAATTTAAGAATCAAGTCAAGAGAACTTTATAAAGTTTTTCAAAAGTCTTTTACAAACGTTTAACTTTGTTTTTAAGACTTAAGCTTTGAGTGGAGTAAAGAGTAAGAGTAAAAGTTCTTTTCTTCAAAGATTATATAGGAACTAAGTATTCCCAAGAGTTAGAAATGTTTTCGCATTTGAGCAAGAAAGAGAACATCAATTCCAAGAGAGCTTTTAAGCTAAGTTTTGAGTAATTATCTCAAACCAAAGAAAGAAGTTTTTGTTTTAAAAACATATGAGCTAAGTATATTTTGAGAGTAGTATTGAGCACCAATATGGGGACGCGAGTTCATAATAACTCAAGTCTCCATAAACCATGTAGACATCATGGGTAGTAAAGGATCATACTTTTTAGATGATTCCTTAGTGCTTTTTAGCATAGACCTGTGGATCCACTTAGTTAAGGCGTCCTATATGACAGCAAAGTATAGGACAGTTCTGGCAGCGTGGGCAAGACATTTTATCACCACTTAGGCTCATAGTGGTGGTTGTCGGTTAGATAAACTCCCACAGAAACTATATTACTTTGTTAAATGAGTAAGTTGAATTGTTATTGCATTTCTTTAACAAATTGAGTTACTTTTCCACTGTTTTAAAAAGCTTTCCATATATTTCATGTGTTTTATTGTTTTATATTGAATTAAGTTATTTACGAGTTCAGTAAAGCCAAGGTAAGTGTTTCTTTCAGATTCCTTCAAGCTTATGTTATGTTTAGTTTTCCCCTCGCATACTCGTACATTCAATGTATTGATGCCATTTGTCATGCATTGTTTTATGATGCAGACACAGGTAACCAGGATCAGCATCCGACGCCTTGTTGATCCAGTTGAGCATTCAGAGTCAGTTGGTGAGCCTCTTTGCTTTCCGAAGGGCTCCTTTTATCATTTGCTTTCAGTATTTTATTGTTTGGATGATCGGGGGTCTTGTCCCGACATCCCTCCTTGCTTTAGAGGTTTCATAGACAGTCAGTAGTTCAGTTGTCTTTACATTGTTATTTATTATGTTAAGACTTGAGTTGCCATTTTGGCAAAGTTGAATGTTTGATCGTTAAATGTTTTAAGTCATTTTTATTAAACAGTTGAGTAGAAATTCATTTGATCATTTTAATAATGCTTAGAGTCGTCCATTGAGTAAGTAAGTTAGGCCAAGGATTCGCTTGGGGCCAGCAATAGTTCTCGAGTGTTAGTCCCGCCCAGGGTGTAGGATCGGGGCGTGACAATTCAGTCCTCATGAATGGGAAGTCTTATGGTTTCTTCCAATCATCAAGAGGGCTGAAATAAGGATACCCTCTCTCACCTACTTTGTTTATTATTGCAGCTGAAGTCTTGGCAAGAAAATTAAATGATTTATATGAAGAAGCTGACTTTGAAGGTTTTGGCTTCCAAAATGGAGTCCCAAAATTAATCATTTATCTTATGTAGATGATACTATACTTTTTTGTTCAGGACAACCTAAATCAATGGGGATGATGATGAAGGTATTAAGAAGATATGAGGTTGTCTCTAGTCAAATGATAAACATTGACAGGCTATTTGCATGAAAAGGTGTTAGTAAGGGTATGCAATAAAATAAAAAGGATTACAAGGGTCAAACAAGGTAAATTTCCATTCATCTATCTAGGATATGTTATATTCTATGGCAAAAAGAATAAAGGTCACTTTGAAGATTGGATTAGAAAAGTAGCAAAAATAATGGCTCTGTGGCAAAATAGGTTTCTTACATTTGGTGGAAGGTATGTTTTAATAGAACATGCCTTACAGTCAATGACAATGTACTTACTATCATTAATGAACCCTCCAGCTAGTGTCATAACTCCATTGCATAAACTACTAGCTAGATTTTTTTTGGGGGAAATGCTAATGGGGCCAAAAATAAATATTGGGTGTCTTCGGACAGTTTATGTTACCCTAAGGAAGCGGGAGGTTTGGGTTTCATATCTTTACATGATGTATCAACAACTTTATTTGCAAAGTTATGGTGGAATTTTAGGACTTCAACGTCCTCACCATGGAGTGGATACATATGGAACAAGTATTGCAAGAAGTACCATCCAATTATAGCTATCAGATGGGGTTCATCACATGTGTTGAGGAAAATTATTGGGGTGAGGGATAAGGTAGAGCACGACATCTGGAGGAAGATAAAGGAAGGAACATCAATTTTTATGTTTGATAACTGGACAAGATTAGGGGCCCTTTATTACACTGAAAGTGAAGATGTTAGTGAAGAAGAAATTGAAGTAAATGACTTTGCATAGAGGGAAGATGAGATGAGGAAAACTAGTTGAATACATGTCTACAGAAATGGTGGAGTATGTCAAGGATAACATAATTACTCCTAGCAGGGAACATCAAAATGATATAACTTGGTAGATGAGCAGTACACGGGGAGATTTTACAGTAAAATCAACATGGCAGATAGTGAGGAAAAAGAAGGAGATCAAAACTGATTTTGATTATATATGGATTAGTGGTTTGCCTTTTAAAGTTTTTTTTCCCATGGAGGGTATGGAAGAGGAAAGTCAATTGATGATGATCTAAAGAGAATGAAAATCCAGGTAGTACCAAGATGTTGGTGCTGTGAGAAGAAAGATGAGGAAATAATGACACATTTGTTCCTAACAGCCTTCATAGCCAATAGGTTATAGAAGCAGTTTGCTGGTCTTGCAGGTATACATATGGAAGGGATGCATTTGCATCAATTAATTATTGTATAGTGGAAACACAAAAGCTCACCACAATTGCAAGGAGTTTTGAGGGCTATGTCAGCTATAATCATGTGGACTTTATGAAAGGGGAGAAATAATCTGAAACACGGAGGGAACTCAACCTTTAATGGGATGGTGATGCAAGTGCAAGATATGGTTAAAAATCTAGTGAAAAGGTTATACCCTTGGATATATTTGGAGTCAACCGAATGGTCAGATATAACTAGAAGGTTGAGGAGGTACAAGCCAAAACGACACTATTCCCTAACATACAAAAGCTGAAATGCAATGCAGATGGAGCATCAAGAGGTAATCTAGGACCAAATTCATATGAATTCTGCATAAGAAATTCACAGGAGGGTCTAATTTATGTAAGAGCTGCAGGGGTGAATAATACCACTAATATTGAGGCAGAATCTTTAGGAATTTATGAAGCATTGGAGTATTGTTGGAAAAAGAAGCTAATAGAGATCATAATAGAAATAGACTCTTTGAGTTTAGTGAATATGATAAGGGGACAATGGAAGATACCATGGGAATTGGTGGATAGAGGAGAAAGGGTAAGGAAAAGGTTACAAGGACTAAATGCTACAATTATCCATACATTTAGAGAATCTAAAAGTGTGCCAGATCTACTAGCAAAAGAGGTGATGGACTCGCAATATACAAGAGAGTATACAACCTTTGGGGACATTTCAATACACATCAGGAGACAGATAAACAGCAACAAAGCACAAATACCAACATTAAGAATTAGGAAGATGAAGATAAACATTCAGCAGTAAGGATAACAAAAGCAGCAACAGAGAGGAAAACAGTAACAACTCAACAATAAATATGAAAGGAGCTTATTTACAACATAATAATAGAAAATACAGTTTTGAAGTTGCGAAAGTAGGTCCGGAGGTAGAGTTGTTCATCTTGAAGATCGAACCAGGGGTAACAGAAAGATTCACATCATCATAGAGAGCTCTAAGCAGTGTTTGTTGTCAGCCCATTGAGAATAAACCCCGACCATCTACTCAGATGCAACATCGATTAGGGGAGAACAAAATTAAAAGAACACAAAAGCGAGGGGCAAAAGAGATATTAGTTTCCAACATGGCAAGATTGATCTTGAAGATGAGAAGGAGCCACAAAGTTGGGATTAAGGCAACACAATGTCATTTTAGGAAAAGAAGGTGGAGAGCTCAGTGGACTATTGCTTTCCTAATAAGGATAGACAAAGATGATTTTAGGAAACCTAGGTATTTGATTTTGGACCTTGGGTCGATGTTTGATTGGGTCACTTTGATTATTTAATAAAAGGTCTCTAGACCAAAAAACTACTTTAAAAAGAAGGGAGAATAAATGAGGGATAAAATCATTTTCATTGTTCCCCCAAATTAAGACAATAAAAATGTCCCAACAAAGGAATTCAAGATGACAACAAGGTAAATGAGCTGCTAGAGGAATGCCCTACTGCGTCGCTAGGCACTACGTGGTCCACGACTCGCCAACTTTGTTCTGATTCTTTCTAATTAGTTTTAGATTTAGTTTTTTTTTGGGATGTTTTCTACTCATAATATTATTAAGAACATTTTGGAACACAATTTTTTACCCAGAAAAAGCTAGAAATCATCTTAGAAGTCAAAGAAAATTGGTTCTTCTCTATGTCATTTATTTTTTATGTTTTTCTTTGGATTATTGTTGTAACTTCTCATGTCTGTGTGGAGCTAAACTTCTCGTTCTAAGTTATGGTAGTTGCATAATTGTTGTTACATAAATTTGAATTGACATGTGTTACGGCTCGTGCGGTTACTTAATTCTTTTTCATCTTAATTATTTGATTGTTTGATCATCTTTTAAATAATGTCTATGACAAATTGTACTCGAAAGAGGAAATTTCAAACATAATGAGAGAAAGTACTACAACTTGGTCTTGAACTCCATAGGGAGGGGTAATTGATTCGCTAACATGCATAGAAATATATTTGTTGGCCTTGCTTGGTTGATACAGAAGAAATATATATATATATACTAGTTTCACGGCACGTGCGTTGCATGTGTGAATCGTATATATAGTATACAATGTTGTAAAATAGAATTAATATTACTAAATTAAATTTTTTTAGTAAACAATTATAATTTAAAGAACATAGGACAAGTGTTTTAAAATGATTAATACAGATTGTTATAGAGTAACTTGCATTTTGAGATCAAAATGATCAGATATTATTGAAATATTTCAAAATACATTCAAAGTTTAAATATGGGGAAAAAGTGACATCTCTTAAGTAGTAGTATTATTTATGAAAGTCATTGTTCATCGAAAAAATCACAATCTTTTGCAAAAGTCACAACTCATCGGAAAAGGCACAACCCTTCAGAAAAGTCACAACCCTTTGAAAAAATCACAACCTTTCGGGAAAGTCACAACTCATCGAAAATTTCAAACATAAAATTTTCTCAAATTAAAATGAACACAAAACAATATGAAAAAAATATATGGAAGGATATATAGCCAATGAAGAAGGAAGACGAAAATATATGTTCATGTTATATTCACTATAGAGTTCCATTTGATTAAAATATCTTGTCACCAACACTTTACTTTCTTCGTTCATTTTTACTTACATATCCATTAAAAATAATTATAATCATGTCTATATTATCATATTATAAGTAAAAGTGAAAATATGTTTTTGAAATAGTGGATTCAACATCAAAACAAATGATTCAATGGACTACATTGATGCTCGTTGTTTTAGCAAAATTAGAAAGAAACTGCTTCATTTAAGGGTAAAAAAATAAAAATAAAAAACCGAAGAAGAAATATCTTACCCAAATCATATGACTTTATTCATATTTGTTTATTATTATTATCTTTCCCACAACATTTCGTCACTGTTAACTCATGGAAATCATAAGAAAAAATACGAGTGTGAATTTATGTATGATTTTCTACAATTTGTTCACCAACTCTTTCCTATGTGGTACCTCGAATTTCTTTAAATTTTTAACTTAATCAACTGTTAAAATTAACCCTGAGATTTTTTAAGAAGAAGAAGAAGAGTAGAAAATTTTCAAATATCGTAGTTTAAAAGTGAGAGGGAACCCTCTATTTATAGCTAACAAATAGTAGTATTAATAGCTGCTAATTGTTCCTTGTCAGAAAAGTTACAACCTTTTGTAAAAGTCACTGCTCATCTGAAAAATCACAACCTTTTGCAAAAGTCACAACTCATCGAAAAAGGCACAACCCTTCGAAAAAGTCACAATCCTTTGAAAAATCACAACCTTTCGAAAAAGTCACAACTCATAGAAAATGTCAAACATAAAATTTTCTCAAATTAAAATGAACACAAAATAATAGGAAAAAGTTATATGGAACGATACATTGCCAATGAAGAAGGAAGATGAAAATATATGTTCATACTATATTAACTATAGAGTTCCATTTGATTAAAATCTCTTGTCTCCAACACTTTACTTTCTTCTTTCTTCGTTCATTTTTACTTACATATCTCTTAAAAAATAATTATTATCATGTCTATATTATCATATTATAAGTAAAAGTGAAAATCTATTTTTGAAATAGTGGATTTAACATCAAAACTAATGATTCAATGGACTACGTTGATGCTCGTTGTTCCAGCAAAATCAGAAAGAAACTACTTCATTTGAGGGTAAAAAAAATAAAAAATAAAAAACCAAAGAAGAAATATCTTGCTCAAATCATATTCATATTTGTTTATTATTATTGTCTTTACCACAACATTTCATCATTGTTAACTCATGGAAATCGTAAGAAAAAATACGAGTGTGAATTTATGAATGATTTGCTATAATTGTTCACCAACTCTTTCTTATGTGGTACCTCGAATTTCATTGAATTTTGAACTTAATCAACTATTACAAATAACCCTAAGATTTTTTAAGAAGAAGAAGAAGAGTAGAAAACTTTATAAATCGTAGTTTAAAAGTAAGAGGAAACCCTCTATTTATAGCTAACAAATAGTAGTATTAAGATGTGCTAATTGTTCCTTATCAGAAAAGTTACAACCTTTCGTAAAAGTCACTGCTCACCGGAAAAATCACAACCTTTTGCAAAAGTCACAACTCATCGGAAAAGGCACAACCCTTCGGAAAAGTCACAATCCTTTGAAAAAATCACAACCTTTCGAAAAAGTTACAACTCATCGAAAATGTCAAAACCCATCAAAAAAGTTGCAACCCTTTGGAAAAGTCACATCTCGTTGAGAAAATCACAATCCTTTAAGATGAAAGGGTATCTACATTTAATATAATACAAATAATTAAATTAATAAATGAAACAAATTGAGTATTTTTAATTGGAGGTATTATAGTAATTCAACATTCATTTTAGGAGTTCATGCTTTTAAGGTAGTATAGAATAAATATATATATATATATATATATATATATATATATTGTCCCTTGTTGTTGGCAAATGGTCTCTTATTTATAGCTGAGAAGTCGGACTTCAAATTCGGATTTCAAACTTTGAATAAGATTTCTTCACATGCCGGGTGTTCATTGGGCCCCTATATATATATATATATATATATGCACTTCACTATCGACTGACGATCGTGTAAATATAGGCATTAGAAATAGTTGAGTAGTCTTAGAGTTATCGGCATGATGCTCAATAAGTGATATTAACATGCAACTAGTAACACGATAAAAAATCAAAGTCAGTTCAAGTGATATTGCTCAACATGATTGAAGATTTCACAATTCTAGATCGATTTCATTCTTTGTTTGCATAAAAATATGATCTTTGTTTGGTTAATTGTTCATTAGTTATTTTCATTTTATTTTTAGTTTAGTTAATTAAAAATAATAACTTTGGGACTTACTGCTTTGAATAGATAATTAACATTAGTTAAACTTAATAAATATTGTAGTTAACTAATGGATACGATATTTGGACTTAACATCCGATTACTAATATGATCATGTGTATTTGTGTGCCCGTTTGGACACAACATCCCACTTTAACTTAATTCGTACGAAACTTATATCCAGCCGGGCAAAAGTTCGCTAGACTTGTGCCTAGAAAAATTAGATCATAAATAAGAATATTTTTGTCCACAATTTCCATTGAATGAGTAGTAGGAACGAAAAATTAAAAATTATATATGGGGTCAAAATTAAAAATCACTCCACAGGTGCAAAAAAATCTATTTTTAACGCCTTTTTATTTTCTTTTTTTTCTATAGGGAAAATAGTTGTATCTCCCTTTTCCAACCACTTTAGTTTTCTATGTGCAGAGTCCACTATAGACTTAACTTGAAATAGAAACACACTATCTTCTTTTATTACAGTCTATACAGAATATATATGGCTTTTCATGTCATGATATAGCTCAAACAATGTTTGGTAATCATATATATATATATATATATAAAAATAAAAAAAACCTAGGTCCGCTTACGTGGCGCCACCACAAACCACAATTCTCTTTTTATTTATTTATTTCCAAAACTAGTCTTCCCCTTTCATGAAAAATTGCGATTTTTATGAAAAGTTGCGACTTTAATGAAGAGTTGCGACTCTTATAAACAGTTGTGACTTTTATGAAAGGTTGTGACCTTTCCAAAGGGTTGCAACTTTTTCAAATAGTTGTAACCTTTCCGATAAGGCACAATAAACATTTGTTCACACTAACCTTTGTTGTTTATAAATAGAGGGATTTCCTCTCATTGTAAAACAACGAAAATTCTGAACTTCTTCTTCTTCTTCTTTTGCACAATTAAATATTCGTATACTTTGTTCCTGTTGAGTGGCTCACTGACACCATTGCTTATGTTACAGATCCTGGTATGTATATTTACAGTCATTAATTTATGCTCATGTTATTAAGGATAACTGATAAGATGTTATAATTTTTATTTTCCTTTACATTATTAATGTTTGTTACTTCGTAATCTTGTATGTAAAATAATATAGTGTTTTAGTTTTAATGACCGATAGGTTTTAAGTATTATTTTATAAATTTCGTATTATTAAATCCACGCGAAGCGCGGGTAATTTTACTAGTTATATATATACTGATACGATAGTAATATTCTCTTTGCGCCTTTCGTTACTCCTAAATATAAGTTCGATAATAACTGACTGAATACACTTAAATATAGTGATCTGCAGTGATAACAGCGCACATTGGAATAGGCAAGGTTTGACATTTAACTGAAAGAACTATACTATATACTTCTACAGAATCTACAACATCCAAAAAATATTCAACTAGAAAGAATTGAAGAATAAAAAGGGCACACAAGAAAACTAACTTTCTTCATCATCCAGAGGAAAAGAGTGTATAGACAGTTAATTTACCAACCGATTAAAAAAAGACTGGCAGAACCAGATGAATGAGAGTAAGTAAATCGTAGCACTATTTGAAACAAGGATTGTTGGTAAAATTTATACCTGCTGGTTACAACTTGAACTATGCTCCTTAATGGTGTTTTGCAGTGCTTTCTGAAGGAACTTAATGTAGAAACAATGATTATTCCTTAAACTAACTAACTAACTTCTTTTTTTGATTGACAAAGAAATGTTAACTAATTATTGAAAATCAAAGGCTCGCTGTATTCTCAGCCACCTTGCACTTTCACAATATCCTTCAATTATCAAGGTAATGGGTTTCCAATAATATTTTGTTACTGCCGGCTAATGCAATTGATCAGAAAGAAAAACAGAACAGTACTGGGCCTTCAACTGTTTTGAGTTATAGTTGCTTCTTGTTAGGAACCTTCCGTATAGATCATTGCAGAATAATTGAGTTTTCAATTCTGCTCTCCTGAACGAAAATTTGTTGTGGACATTGGTTTAGAGAGCTGGGTGGTGTGAGCATCCACTAATATGATTCATGAAAGTTGTAGGGTTCAGCCAAACATTTGATATACGAAGCTCAGATGATGACTGAAATTGCATAGTACTTGGTCCACCAAAGTAAACACCATCATAATGGTGCCTCAATGTCACGTTGCTGCCGGTTTCAACAACACATTTGGTTTTGCTTCTTCCGAAGACTGGTATTCTTGTCGCATGCCACACTGACTGCCATTTTCCATTCTTCCATCCTCAGCTATTCTTACAGTTCTGCTTTGTCGTCGCTTGCGCTTCCTCCATCTCGATCTGCTAATCTTCTTGGAAGCCAGTTCAGAGCCTAAGACATCACTTCTCTCCTGGAGGTGGTCATGCATGTTCAAAACCAATAAGATTCTACTCAAGCATTAAGACGACTATGCAAAGAAAAGGCAATATTTAGCATTATTCTCCCTCCATCCATCCTGGGAAACATGAAAAGGGAAGGAGATGATTTCTACTCTTTATTTATTTCTTTTCCTTTCTGTTATAACTACACAGTGACTGAAAAAGAGATGCTTGCCTTGGTCTTTGCATTTGACAAGTTCAAATCATATTTGGTGGGTACCAAAGTTATTGTTTACACTGTCCATGCAACTATTAGGTACCTATTCAACAAAAAGGATGTGAAACCGAGGCTTATTAGGTGGATCTTACTACTGCAAGAATTTGATCCGGAGATCAAGAATAGAAAAGGTACAAAGAATAAAATTGCAGACCAGTTATCCAGGTAAGAAAGTTCACTGCATGTGCGTGAAGAAGGGCAAATTCATTAGGAGTTCCCAGATGAGCAATTACTAGTCTAGTACACAATTCGAACTCTATGTACACACTTGCGAGTACTTATAGTTACAAGTGGAATTGTTTATTTGCTGGTCATAAGTCGTTTGGATTTGATAGTCCAACTCTTAAGAGTCACTATATTACTCATTTGACCACGAACACTTGTGTGTGCATTTGGACACAACATTGATGGAAAATATTTTATTCTAAATTCCTTAGAGACTAAAGATAAATATTGTGGAAAATATTTCTGGTGGCTTGTGATATTCCATTGCTTATGTGACACAATTTGAAAGAGGTTTCCAAAATAGTTTGAGAGCCTTGTATGAATACATTAAAAAGGAAAAATATGTGGCTACTGAAGAGTTAAGTTCTTCCATACAAGATTCATTTGAAGAGAATCTACGGAAATGAGGGATGTGACCTACCTCACCCAAAGAAACAAAAGAATGGTTCTCTTCAATTGAAGTTCCTACACTTCAAGCAAAATTGACGTTGAGATAGAAAAGAAAAAGGTACAACAACATACCTAGTGACCAGTGTAGTCCCACAAAATGGGGTCTAGGAAGATTAGAATATACGCAGACCTTACTCCTACCTCAAAGGTAGAGAAGTTGTTTCTGATAGACCCTCAACTCAAGGTAATTATTTAATGGTGACTATTGTAAATAGGTATTAGTGGGTAAAAAAATTAGGTCGAATAGCTATTCCTGCTAAAGTCTATACTTTTAATGGTAATTAAAATATGTGTTTTCCCCTTCTTCATTATGGTCTAATTTCCTTTTGCTCATATTTATTTTGCCCATTACTGATACCTCTTCCGTATTCACTATTTAGTTATTAGTAGATCTAGTTATTTGTTCGAATAAGGGCAGATATAGTTGTTTTGTGAATATTTGATCATAATCGGATTTAATTTGTAAGATCTAATTGATCCGATAAAATCAGATCTAATGTTAAGTATTTAGGAAATTAGATCAGTTTAAATCATCTTTTGATTTCAAAAATCCTAAAATCAAGAATCAAACTTCTAGTTTATTTCGTCATCTCTATTGTCATAGTGTTTCCATACCATATGATATCAAAACAACTTTATTCTTGGTACCATAACTTACATGTATCAGAGCTGTTTTATTCTTGTGTTGTTCATCATTAAGAGCCTGTTTGGATTGGCTTATTTTAAGTGGCTTTAAGCAAAATAACTATTAACCACTTTTAGAGTGTTTGCTTAAATCAAAAAAGTTCCTATAAGCCCTTAGCATAAGCTGAAATTTGATAAAAATAAGTCAATCCAAACAGGCTCTAAACAACATTTACAGAGCAACTTCACCTAGCAGCATCAATAGAAGCTAAGAGTTCTATCAACAAAGTTCCGACCAAGACAACTATGAGTCAAAGTGACGATTCCTCTCATTTATCATTTTAACTTACTTGTCACAAGTTGAATGGCAAGAATAATTTGGAATGGGCACGATCTGTCTGTTTGGTAATTGATGGTCAACGGAAACTTGGACACCTAACTAGATAGACAAGAAGGCCTTCACCAAGAGACCCGAAAATGAATGCATGGAGATCACAAAACTCAATGGTAATCGCTTGGCTATTAAACTCAATGGAACCTGCCACCATAGGTAAACCATATTTGTTTCTCCCCACTGTTAAGATGTTTGGGGAGCTGCTAGAGAGACTTACTCTGATGTAGCAAATGTTTGTCAGATTGTAGAAAGGAAGGCAGGGGGAGAGAGGTGTTATTACTATAATAAGATGGTTTCTATATGGAAAGAATTAGATAAATGTTATAATGATGAATGGGAGTGTCCTAAGGCTAGTGTTAGAATAGAATAGGAAAACACAATCCTACACAAACTAGAAATAGTTTATAGTCTCCTATTTGGTAAGGAATTGTATTATATAGTGTCTATAAATAGGGTTCTCTATGTAATTATTACAACAACAATTCAATAATATTCTTTCCTTATATTTCTCACATGGTATCAGAGCATTGGTGAGAAAAAAAAAAGTCAGAATCCGGTGACTGTCAACGGCTGGTTTGCATTGTTGTCTCGTTTTACAAGTGTAGTGCGACAACCCACACCACCATGAGGTGCAAAACACTCAGGCGAGCAAACCCCAGTGAGCTCCTCTGAGTTTCACCGAGTCACGCGCCCTCACGCGCCACCAGGAGTTCCAGGGTCGCGTCACCACACGCATCACTTGTCGGCGCGTGCGACACTTTCCAGCCAGTTTTTTCAACAAAATGGTGTAGCGGAAAGAAAGAATAGGCATCTCATTGAGACTGCTCGCACTCTCCTCATTGAATCCCATGTTCCGCTGCGTTTTTGGGGTGATACAGTCCTTTCATCTTGTTATTTAATTAATAGAATGCCCTCATCTTCTATTTCGAACCAGGTTCCACATTCCATACTATATCCACAGTCACATCTCTATTCTATCCCTCCTCGTGTATTTGGGAGCACATGATTTGTTCATAACTTAGCCCCAGGAAAAGATAAATTAGCCCCTCGTGCTCTTAAATGTGTCTTTCTTGGTTACTCTCGAGTTCAAAAAGGGTATCGTTGCTATTCACATGATCTCCGCCGATATTTTATGTTTGCCGATGTAACATTCTTTGAATCTCAACCTTACCACACATCTTCTGATCATCTTGATATCTCTGAGGTCTTACCCATACCTCAGGTCTTACCTGTACCAACTTTTGAGGGACCTACGGTATCTTCTCCATCTCCAGTTATAGTGCCACCACTCCTAACTTATCATCGACGTCCACGTCCAACAATAGTCTCATATGATTCATGTCATGCGTCGGACCCTGCTCCCACTGTGGCCTTGCCCCCTGCTAGCCAATCGATTGCACTTCAAAAAGGTATACGATCTACTCGAAATACTAATCCCCATTATACTTTCTTGAGTTTTCATCGTTTATCTTCACCCCATTATGCCTTTGTATCATCTTTGTCCTCTATTTCCATCCCTAAGACAACAGGAGGAGCACTTTCTCATTCTGGATGGAGGCAGGCTATGATTGATGAGATGTCTGCTTTACATTCGAGTGGTACTTGGGAACTTGTCTCCCTTCCTACAGGTAAGTCTACTGTTGGTTGTCGTTGGGTTTATGCGGTCAAAATTGGTCCAGATGGTCAAGTCGATCGGCTTAAGACTCGCCTTGTTGCTAAAGGGTATACTCAAATATTTGGGCTAGATTATAGTGACACTTTCGCTCCTGTGGCCAAAATAGCATCAGTCCGTCTTTTTCTATCTATGGCTGCCGTTCGTCATTGGCCTCTTCATCAGTTGGACATTAAGAATGCTTTTCTGCATGGTGATCTTGAGGAAGAATTCTATATGGAGCAACCACCTGGTTTTGTTGCTCAGGGGGAGTCTAGAAGCCTTGTATGTCGATTTCGTTGGTCACTATATGGTCTAAAACAGTCTCCTCGAGCTTGGTTTGGAAAGTTCAGCACAGTAATTCAGAAGTTTGGCATGACTCGTAGTGGCGCTGATCACTCTGTGTTTTATCGGCATTCAGCACCAAATCTATGTATTTATTTTGGTTGTTTACGTTGATGATATCGTTATCACCGGCAATGATCAAGTTGGTATCGCTAATTTGAAGCAGTATCTCTTTCAGCATTTCCAAACTAAAGACCTTGGCAGATTGAAGTATTTTCTTGGTATTGAGGTTGCTCAGTCTAGATCAGGTATTGTTATTTCTCAACGCAAGTATGTTTTAGACATTCTTGAGGAGACAAGAATGATGGGATGTAAACCCATTGACACTCCTATGGATCCGAATGTTAAACTCCTTCCAGGACAGGGGAGCAACTCAATAATCCTGAAAGGTATAGACGGTTGGTTGGAAAGTTGAATTACCTCACTATGGCTAGACCGGACATCTCTTTTCCTGTGAGTGTTGTTAGTCAGTTTATGACTTCTCCTTGTGATGGTCATTGGGATGCAGTTGTTCGTATTCTGCAATATATAAAGTCAGCTCCTGGTAAAGGACTACTCTTCGAGGATCAAGGCCATGAGCATATCACCGGATATATAGACGTTGATTGGGCAGGATCACCCTTTGATAGACGTTCTACATCCGGATATTGTGTTTTAGTTTGAGGTAATTTGATGGAAGAGTAAGAAACAAAGTGTGGTTGCTCGATCTAATGCAGAAGCAGAATATCGAGTAATGGTTGTAGCAACTTGTGAGCTGGTTTGGATCAAACAGTTGCTTGGAGAACTGAAGTTTGGAGAAACCGGTCATATGGAACTTGTGTGTGATAATCAAGCGGCCCTTCATATCGCATCAAATCCAGTGTTTCATGAGAGGACTAAGCACATTGAGATTGATTGTCACTTTGTAAGAGAAAAGATACTCTCAGGAGATATTGTTACCAAATTTGAAGTCAAATGATCAACTTGCAGATATCTTCACCAAGTCTCTTACCGGTCCTCGTATTAATTACATTTGTAACAAGCTAGGTACATATAATTTGTATGCACCAGCTTGAGGGGGAGTGTTAAAATAGACTAGGAAAACACAATCCTACACAAACTAGGAATACTTTATAGTCTCCTATTTGGTAAGGAATTGTATTATATAGTGTCTATAAATAGGGTTCTCTATGTAATTATTACAACAACAATTCAATAATATTCTTTCCTTATATTTCTCACAGCTAGCGTAAGAGAAATGAAAAAGGAAAATTTCTAGTAAGATTGAACTAAGAATTCTACAAACTTCTTTCACAAATTCTTGGAAAAGACCCAGTCCACTTTGAAGGATTAGGCGAGAAGAAACAAGGAGGAATGTTATGCTAAAAACATACTCCAATTTGGAAGCAAAAAATATAGATTCTTCTGCTCAAGTTGCTACAAAAATGAAAATGATATGAAAAAGAAGATGTTGTGTGATCCTTGCAAAAAATACTGGCACACTCGCTCTAGTTGCTGCGAAAAATGAAATCACAAGAAAAAGAAGTCATGGTGTGATTTTTGCAAATATAGTGGCACTCGTGAAACCTGCTAGAAAATCCTCGGGAAATTGCATAACTGGAAGAGTAAAGGGGCAGACAACAGTGGCAGCTGGGTCTTCTAGAGTACCAGGTCGCTCTCGAAGAATCAGGGTTGAAACCTTCTCCAAAAATGTCACCATTCACCAAGGAGCAACTAGAGGTACTGAACTTCTCCAATCTCAACTACAAACCAGTAAACCTGATCATTCCACTCTCACTTGTTTTTTTCCCAAACAGGTATTGTACCATCTGTTTTTTTGAGCACCTGATCACATGACATGGAATTCCCATTTTCTCTCAACTTGTACTCCTTATGCAGGAAATAGAGAAGTCAGAGTTGATGGTGGTTCCTTCTCAGCAATTGCTGGAAAAGAACTATCAAATTAACCCTCTTTTGACTCTTTTTGATGTCCATGATCCAAAATTTTCTTTCAATCTTGTCTCCATCAGTAAATTGACTCGAAACCTTAATTGTTGTGCTATCTTTGACTCAATTTCATGTGTATATGAAGACAAGGTTTCAGGCAGGACGATTGGCAATGCTAGAGAGTCTAAAGGTGTATTTTCTTGAAGATGGTGACAATTCCATAAATTTTAGTTCACCTTGTTTGAACTTTGTTCTAGTTGATAACAAACTTGTGTTATGGCACTATAGACGTGTACATCCTAGTTTTCATTATTTGAAACTCTTATTACCTCTTTACTTTACGAATAAAAGTTTGTTTCTTTCCAATGTAAATTTTGTGAAATGGCTTAACATCGCCTTTCATTCTTTTCTTCTCAAAAATATCATGCCCACAAAACACTTTAACTTAATCCATTGTTTAGGGGCCTTCTAGGGTAGCAATTGTAAATGGAAAAAGGTGGTTTTTGAATTTCATACATTATCACACTAAACTTAGTTGGGTGTACCAATTGAAAGACAAAGGGAAATTAAAACATACATTGGAGGCTTCTATTTATGTTGAGATAAAATTTCATGAGAAGATTCAAGTATTTCGGAGTGAGAATGGGAGAGTTTTTTAATGACCAACTAGGCAATTTTTTCACTTCCAAGGAATAGTGCACCAAAGTTCTTGTCATGATACATCCCAACAAAATGGAGTTACGTATTGAGGAAAAATAGTCATCTTATGGAAGTAACTAGAACCTTAATATTCACAAGTGGAATCCCTAAATTTCTTTGGAGAGAAGCTCTTTTGACAACTACCTATCTTAGTAATAGCATGTGTTCCCGTGTTTTAGGTTTTAAAACCCATTTCATTATGTCATGACATACTTTCCTACTTCTAGATTGACCATTGATCTATCTTTCAGAATCTTTGGGTGTAGTATACTTTTTCATGTCCGTGATCATAATAGGAATAAACTTGATTTACATGCTAAGAAATGTATTTTTGTTGGCTATGCTCCTAGTCAAAAGGGATTCAAGTGTTATGAACCAAATACTAGGAAGATTATTATCATAATGGATGTCACTTTTTTAAAATATCAACTGCTTTTTGGAACTCATCTTCAAGGGGAGAAATGTAACATAGATTACAGTAATAATAAGGATCCTATTGACCTAATATGTGAGAATCAAAATGTTCTAGGTTTCGTGATAGAAATAGTACTTTTTTTTTTTTGAGTAAGGTAACTTTGTATTAAAACCAGTACTTAGGTAGTACTGAAAAAACCAATTTACAAGTGGAATAGATACATAATATACCAGATATGAGACCAATCCTAAATGGTGCCTAGGACATCTAAGATTGATTCAGTGTCACTAGAATACAGTTTAGTGCACCAAAAACAGAAAAGCAAAATGCAATTTAGCTTAATATAAACTCCTCCTATCCTCAAAACACCTATCATTTCTTTCCTTCCAAATAGTCCACCAAATACATGATGGGATGATCCTCCATCTCTCTTTGTTTCCTGCACCCGCTCCTGCTTCCTCCCAGCTAAAAAGAGTGTCAGCAATCTTGCTTGGCATTGTCCAGGCTATGCCTCTGAGATTGATGAATATCTTCCATAGTTGATCAGTAATACTGCAGTGTAGAAACAAATGGTTTACTGTCTCAGCTTCCTTTTCGCAAAGGAAACATCTAGAGCAGAGAGCAATGTTCCTTTTGATCAAATTTTCATGTGTCAAAATTGCTTCTTTAGCTAGAAGCCAGAAACAAGATACTTTGTAAGGTATGTTAGTCCTCCAAATATGCTTCCAAGGCCAGTTAGTAATATGTGGCTCTACTTGATTCAAAACCCTATACCCTGAGTTGACCTTATATGCTCCACTTACATGTCCACTCCACCATAGGCAATCTGCACCTTCTTGCAAACCTTGAAAACTCTCCAACTAGTTGAACAGTTCCGCAAGTCTAGGTATCTCCCAATCATTCAACATTCTTCTAAATCTAAGGTCCCACCCTTGTTGTGTCCACATCTCAGCAACTGTTTTATGCTGGTCTAAGGCTACAACAAATAAATCTGGGAACATGCCTATAAGGCTCCTTATCCCAATCCATTTGTCTTTCCAAAATCTAGTCTTGTTCCCATTAACCACTCTGATGTGGGAGTGATTTTTGAGAAAAGGCCAGTACCTTCTGATAGTCCTCCAAAGACTAATTCCATATGGAGTATTGACCTCCTTGGAGACCCAGTTGTCCTCTTCCCCATACTTACTCTTTATGACTCTGCTCCATAATGTTTGAGGTGCCTGTGAATATCTCCAGAGCCATTTAAGCTTCAAAGCTTTGCTATGACGCTTCAGATTCCTGATGCCGACCCCCTTGTCTCTTACTTCTGGTGATTTCCTTCCACTTGACTAGATGAAAAGCTCTTTTTTCTTTATTTCCATGCCACAGGAAGGATCTCCTGACCTTGTCCAGCCTTTGAATAACTCCGGGAGGGATTGGGAATAGGGAGAGCATATAAGTAGGCAAAGCATCCAAGACAGCATTAATCAGAGTGAGTCTACCTCCAAGGGACAAATACTGAGATTTCCACCCTGTCAATTTCTTCTCACACTTCTCCAATACTGAGTCCCAGATCCCTTTGGAATTAGATTTTGCTCCCAAAGGCATACCTAAGTATATTGTTGGTAGGTTACCCACTTCACCACCTAGGATTATAGCCAGCAGCTCCATATCAGGAACATGATTGATAGGATAAATGTGGCTCTTCCTCCAATTGATGTGAAGGCCTGAGATGGCCTCAAACAGAATTAGTATCACTCTCAAGTACTTCAGTTGTTCCTCTTCTGCCCCACAAAATATTAAAGTGTCATCAGCGTACTGAAGATGAGTGATTTCCATTCTTTGGTTATTGTTTTTAGCCACCTCAAAACCTCTGATCCATCCATTAGTAATGGCCACCTTTACCACGCTGTTAAGACCTTCCATGGCTAAAATGAACAAAAACGGAGACATGGGGTCCCCTTGTCTGATCCCTCTCTGAGCATTGAAAAAACCTTCAGGGCCACCATTGACAAGAATGGAGAACTTCACTGTTGAGATACAAAACTTCACCCAGTTGACCCATTTAGCACCAAAACCCATTTGCCTAAGGACTTGCAAGATGAATTCCCAATTGACATGATCATAGGCTTTCTCAATGTCAAGTTTACATAGAATGCCAGGTTTCTTTTGAGAAATTCTTGAATCGACTGCCTCATTGGCTATCAACACAGCATCCATAGTTTGTCTGCCTCTAATAAAAGCCATTTGTTGTGAGTCTACCAATGTGTCCACCACCTTTTTCAACTTTTCTGTCAAAACTTTGGAGACCAATTTGTAGAAACTCCCTACTAGACTAATCAGTCTGAAACTTTCAACTTTTTTGCCCCTTTCTTCTTGGGTATCAGGGCTATATAAGTAGCATTGAAACTTTTTTCAAACATCTCCTTAGAATGGAAGTTATGGAAAGCTTGCATGATATCGTACTTCAGAACCTCCCAACACTTGATGTAAAATCCCATAATATAACCGTCTGGGCCTGGGGCTTTGTCTGCTGCACATATCTTGAGACAGTTATAAACTTCTTGTTCTTCAAATTCTCCCTGCAAAACTTCTTTTTCAGCTTCCGTAATTCTAGGGCAGTTGTTGATGTTCCCAATAGGCCTCCATTCTACCTCCTCTGTGTAAAGCTTATTATAGAATTTGACTATCTCTTCTTTTATTCTTGCTGGTTCCACAATAGTCTCCCCTTGCACCTAGTTTGTCAATGTGGTTGTATCGCTTATGGGCATTTGCTGATTGATGAAAAAACTTGGTGTTTTTATCGCCCTCCTTGAGCCATAGTGCCCTTGATTTCTGTCTCCATACACTCTCCTCATTTTTTAGGACTTCTTCCAGTTCCAATATAACTCAGCTTTTTTAGCAATTTCCTCTTCTGTCATGATCCTGGAGTCCAGAATTGAATCCAGATCTGCCATTTGGTTAAGCAATCTTGACTTTTGAAGTTTCAGACTCCCTTGATCACTCCTACTCCATTCCTTTAGCTTTTCTTTGAGGGCTTTAAGTTTGGAGGCTAAGATGTAATCAGGTCTCCCCGAGAACTCAAAAGAATTCCACCAATCACTAACTTTGTCCACAAAACCTTCTTTTGTTAACCACCAATTCTGGAATTTGAAATAGGATTTTGGGACCTCCCAGCTACCACATTGAAGTGCAATAGGCACATGATCAGAAACCAGCCTTTGCAAAGGCACTTGTTTTATGTTACTGAAACTTCCATCCCATTCAGAAGAGAGAAGAAATCTGTCTACCCTTGATGCAGCCTCTTGATTGTCTCCCTTAAACCATGTGAAAGAGCCATCTTCCCACTGTGTGTCGACCAATTCCATATCATCTATGAAGTCGGAGAACTCCACCATTGCTGAAGTTCTTCTGTTGCAGTTCTTTTTTCAGAGTGAAATCTGCAGACATTAAAGTCTCCACAGATCGCCCAAGGACTTTCTATCAATACTCTCACTGCCCCCAATTCATCCCAAAGTAACCTCCTTTCTATCTTTCCATTAGGTGCGTATATACTAGAGATATGGCAAGAAAATTCCTGCAGAACTGCCACAAATTTACAGGTTAGAGAATAGGCTCCTATCTGTAATACTTCTCCCTTCCAGACCCTACAATCCCACATCATTATCATTCCTCCTCTGGTACCACTAGCTTCCAGACAAACAAACCTTGTCCATCTTCCTCCCCCAATCTGTTTAATGTGATCCTGACAGTTTCCTTCTAACTTTGTTTCTTGCAGACATAGTATGTCTGCTTTCCAGTCTAAAAGTTGGCTCTTGACAATTCTTTTCTTCCCCTGATCATTCAATCCCCTCACATTCCATGAAACTATTTTTCGCTTCATTGGTCATTCTGAGTTTTCCCCTTCCCCTTTGATCTGCCTCCACCACTTTTGAATTTTACATCAAAGGTGATCAGATTTTTCAGTTCTAGCGAGCCTTTGCTTCTGATTTTCTTGATATCTGTAATTGGTTCCATTCTTCTTGCTTGCCTACTCCCATCAATTTGCATAAGTAGTTCAAGAGTTTCCTTCTCATGGCCTTTAAAATCAATTCCGAACATCTTACTGAGTCTTAGCAAATTTTGTCTAACCCAGGCAGTTGCTTCCAACTCCTTTTCCAGAACTGCTTCTTTCTGTTCTGCTTGTAGTGGAGATACATCTTCTACTTCCCACAGATCCCCATTGATTGACGGGTCAAAGATTGATAATTGTTGTTGTTCCTGGATTCGAATCTCCCCTCTCGTGTCTCCTTTCCCCTCGGCATTGAAACTCCCTTCATCTTCCCCAGGTACCACTTGCATGTTGCCATCGATTTCTCTGTCTGGAGCTTTGCCATCTATCGATGCCATCTGCAAAGTCCCAGATAGATTGTCAGACTGATTCAAAAGGGGCTTGCTCGACGTGAGTTCTACTAGGAGCATGTCCCTTCTTTCATTAATGGGTTCCTCCATAATATTGTTGTAAATAAATTGGGCTGGATCAGGCACAATACAATTATTGCTGTCAAGATGGCCCAGAGGGTTCAGTGTAACTCCCAAATAATTCCCATGCTCCTCACGTGACCCCACCTGGGGATTAAAATTTGAAATATCCACTCCGACGTGACCCTGACCCCTCCAGTCAATAGTTGTCAACTGTCCAACAGAGTCTATTACCTCATAGGACTCTACGGACCGCTGGACAAAAAAAATTGTGCCATTGAGTTTTTCATCTCCAGGCACCGGAGACACCACCGGAGTTCTTTGAAAACTAGGTTTTCTTTCCACCCAGATCGGGATAAAGAAATTTAGACCCTCTTTCGAGATAGTTACTTCAATTGGGACGTTTCGGCCATCCCCCTTTACTTCGATTCGAGCCCATTTAAGGTGATTCTTCAAACCAGTCTCTTCCTCCGTCGATTTCCAGCCACCACAAAGGTCTACAAATTGTCGAAAAGTTTCATGCGACCATAAGTGAAGAGGTATCCCAATCGCTCTGATCCAAGTCGTTTTGCTCTTCTGTGCCGCCGGAGTGCACCCAGTTATAGGGTTCCACCATTCCCACATTCCCAACGAACCCTAGATTTCTTCCAGGTCCACCCTCCTTGAAGTGTCTGCTCAGCCATATTCCTATTGGGGAATTCAAAAAGGAAAGTGTTGTCTATCATCTCGTAGATGTTAACCCCAAAAACTTTCTTACAAGTTGATGATGCCCATTTCCTAACCTCGCAGAGGGTAGGCATCTCAGAGCCAAGATTGCCAAAGTTTCCTGTGATACATCTTCCAAGCAAACCTCTGCCATACTCAATTGTAGCAATAGTGGAAACCTCCTGCCTTTTGCTTTCTGGAGCTTCAGAGGTAGATGAAAGCCATTTACTGCTCTCAACAACCTTGGCATACGAGTGGTTAGTATCAACCATTCTGTGAGGAGCTATTAATGTTCTTGGTGGTGAGTAATTAATGAAGTTTCCTATCTTGAGTGCAATGTCTTTCCAACCAGCATTGAAAGCTTCTAGCAGTATAACTACTGCTCTGTCCACTCCTTTTAGAGACAAAAGACTCATAAATCTTCCATGAGCAATAAACTTCCTTGTACTAAAATACTCTGCCATTTGGTCCTTCATTCTCCATCTCCTCACAAAATTCTTGTTGTCGTTTGAGGCTTCTTTCAAGACAAAACAGATCCACTCCATCACTTTTTTGCTGAGAGTTATTCTTCTCATCATGTTTCTACTGCGCTCCACCCAATCAAACCAGACTTCCTCGCCAGATGTCCATCTGGTAATATCGAATGACTTGAAACCAGCATGGAAATAAATCCTATTTTCCCCCATGTCTGTGGAAGGGAGATGAAGTTAAGGAAGGGAGAAAGCTATTGCAGAAAGAGATAGCTGAGGGGAGGATGAGGTTGGTAGTTTTCAGGCGACCTGCCGGAAAGAGGGTGCTCTCTCTCCTAGAAAATAGGAGAGAGAGTTTTGGGGAAGTGTGCCTGAGAGCTTTTTTTCATGACTACAGGTTTTTATTTTTCACCAAGTCCTTACGAATCCCGATAGAAATAGTACTTTTGGTAATCAAAACCTAGATAAGGTACGAGATAACGAGTTAAATAATTTAAATGAAAAAATTGAGACAATAAAGCCTTTTCATGACTCAATTAATGACAAGTACATGGAACATACAAAGGAATTACAGGTTTACTCGAGGAGAAACCGGAACAAAAAATAAAAGATTAAGCACACTCATAAGAACCAAACTCCACCCCCTATGATCTCACTGATATACAAGTGCACTTTTTTTCTTTATTTTTTTTTTGATAACCGAGAAATCCGTCTGTGACCCGCCCTTTGGACCAATCACAGCCTTCTAAACTCGGTGGATAATGGGCCCGCCCCTCTATCCTTCTCCACTTAAATACCGGGCTTCGCTTTGCATGGTGTGGGGCTTATACAAGTGCACTTTGATGATCATACTTACAGGAAATGACTTCTTAGAATGAAGAATTTAAAAAATCAAAGAACATCCAATCTGTCTAAGACTTGGTGGAAAGGGTTACCTGCTACCTACTGCTAGTGGGAGGTTGTTAGACCCCTAGAATAGCTATGCGACGTCGGTACTGACATGACAAGGACTTGGCATTGGACTTGGCATGGGCATGGGAAAACAATGCGGGTGTGCGACTAAGTGTTGGAGTGCAGCAAAGTGTTCAAGATGCTGGAGTGTTGGCTAAGCAGCTTGGATGTGAAAAGACTAAGTATGTTGGAGTGTTGGGAAGGCAGACTTAGGACCAAGGATGCTAGAGTGTTGGCTTGGCAGACTTGGGCATGATGACAACGACAGGCGTATGGCACCTTAGGGGCATACATGCAAACAGTGGTATCGGCAAGACAAGGCAAGGCAGCGTGCTGACTTGACAAGACAAGGTTGTGGGAACTTGATGAAGGCAAGGCAGGACAGCATGTGGGCTTGACAAGGCAAGGCTGTGTAGACTTGACGATGGCAAGACAAAGCTTGATCAGTGTTGGCACAAGTTGGCAGAATTGAAGAAATAAAACTAAGGCTGGGAGACGGCTGAAATATTCTAAGTATGGGCAGATGCAATTCGGCTAAGGCAAATAAATAATATGTGCTAGGCTCATGTATTGTGTTTATTTGAATTCGAATTGTAAAGAGCTGTTAGAGTTAGTTTTATTTGGACAGATTTGACCATGACATGTGTTAGACACTTGGCAGTTTTGAAACTGTTTGTAACTGCCATGTGTAGATTTAAAATGGGGTGGAAATTCGGCTAAAGCAAGCAGGAGAGTGTTCTGTCCCTTGGTCGAATTCATGAAGCCTTTCCTTTGCTGAATACATATTAATAAAGGTTGGGATTCATCCTGTAAACGTCTGAGTGTTCCTCAATATAGTACGTTGCCTAAAAGTAAAAGAAAACTCGTAAGTGTTAGACAGATTCGAGTGTATTGATAGGCTGAAGTTTGCAAGCGTTGCAGGTGCCGTGCAGTGGTGTTAGACGAAAAAATCGAGCCCGTATCAATTGGTATCAAAGCATAAGACGTACGAGATGGTGACGAACACAGAACTACAAGAATTGGTGCGCAATATAGAGGCATTTGTTGGCATAAGGGATTGGCACGGGACTGATCCTACGTTTTTGGATCTGTTCACCCAAATTAATGGCTTGAGAACGGAATTTGAGGCATTTCCGACAGAGTTGAATCAATATTGTGTTGATGCTGAAGACCAACTGCTAGAAGGTCTTAATTTTCGTAAAGCAGCAGCACTACAGATCGACGGACTGCTGAAGGAAGACAAAAACCTTCACGCAGAGATGAAGGTGTTGCGAATGACCGTTGCTGCTTCTAAACCGACGGGTGGGGATGTCTCTAAACTAAAGTTCCCTTAACCTAAGTCTTTCAGTGGTACAAGAAGTGCCAAGGAACTGGAAAACTTCATTTGGGACGTGGAACAATACTTCAAAACAAGCCGAATTGCGGAGGACGACAAGTTGAACATTGCTTCCATGTATTTGTCCAGTGATGCTAAACTTTGGTGGCGGTCTCGGAATTTGGATGATGAAAGTGTTGGTCGACCAAGGATTGATACTTGGGCCAAATTGAAGAAGGAAATGAGAGTACAGTTCCTCCCAAGCAAATGCATCATGATTTTTCACATCATATATACACAAGTATATTTTTTTATGTATACATCCTTTATATAATTCTATAACATCTTCTGACTATTGGTTAACTATACCGAGAGAGAAACTTAGACCCCTGCAGTCTGGACCTTTTACAGGCAGCTATTGTCTACTGCAGCAGATAATAAATTCTTACTACCAAACATGTTTCAAAAACGGATTTCTCCTCTGTATTTCCCTTCTGAGACTAAAAATGAAACTAGCAGTCAACCTTTCCAGTTCACAATTGCCTCCCAGAAGCAGGTGTTGGTCATGCTGCCACATCACACATGTTGACATCCTATTCTCTGCTACAATGTATTAATTTACGGTAAATATGTATTAATACCCAATTAATAGCTATCCTATCATCCCTAACATCACCAGATACTAGGCTGAAATTACTGAATGTTCATCAGAGCTGAGCCAGAATCAACAGTAACCAGTCTCACCATACCATAACTTCCTTTCTCCTTAAAAACAGGACAATATTGCTTACTCTTAGTAGTTACATTGAAGCATATCATTGACTTGAAGATCACAAGATAATCTAAACAAAATAAAACGCTAATTTATCTAATATGATTTACTCAAATACCAACCTGCCATTCTTGAAAGTTGCCTATGTAAAGCATTAACATCACTTGTTGAATAGAGGTTAGAAATAGTACCAGGGGTTGTAGACTCACCATTTGCTGAAGAAGATCCTGGACCTGGAAGAGCAGAAAGAAGGGTTAAAATGCCAAACTTTTGTCCTTGCAACATGTGAGAAATATATACGAAAAATATTATTGAATTGTGTATCTAAATAGTTACATTGAGACCCTATTTATAGACACTACATTGGAATCCTTTTCCAACTAGGATTCCTATTCTTATTCCTATTCCTATTTCTATTCTAAGTAGGAAATACTTATTTCTATTCTAACACTCCCCCTCAAGCTGGTGCATACAAATCATATGTACCTAGCTTGTTACAGATGTAATTAATACGAGGACATGTGAGGGACTTGGTGAAGATATCTGCAAGCTGATCATTTGACTTCACAAATTTCGTAACAATATCTCCCGAGAGTATCTTTTCTCTGACAAAGTGACAATCAATCTCAATGTGCTTAGTCCTTTCATGAAACACTGGATTTGATGCAATATGAAGAGCCGCTTGATTATCACACACAAGTTCCATCTGATCAACTTTGCCAAATTTTAGTTCTCCCAGCAACTGTTTGATCCAAACTAGCTCACAAGTTGCTGTCGCCATTGCTCGATATTCTGATTCTGCACTAGATCGAGCAACCACATTTTGTTTCTTACTCTTCCACGACACCAAATTACCTCCTACTAAAACACAATATCCGAATGTCGAACGTCTGTCAGAGGGTGATCCTGCCCAATTAGCGTCTGTATATCCAATGATATGCTCATGGCCTTGATCCTCAAAGAGTAGTCCTTTACCGGGAGCTGACTTTATATGTCGCAGAATACGAACAACTGCTTCCCAATGACTATCACAAGGGGAAGTCATAAACTGACTTACAACACTCACAGGAAAAGAGATGTCAGGTCTAGTCACTGTGAGAAAATTCAACTTTCCAACAAGTCGTCTATACCTTTCAGGATTACTAAGTGGCTCCCCCTGTCCTGGAAGGAGTTTAACATTCGGATCCATAGGAGTGTCAACAGGTCTACATCCCATCATTCCTGTCTCCTCAAGAATGTCTAAGGCATACTTGCGTTGAGAAATAACAATACCTGATCTAGACTGAGCAACCTCAATACCTAGAAAATACTTCAATCTGCCAAGGTCTTTAGTTTGGAAGTGCTTAAAGAGATGTTGCTTCAAATTGGTGATACCATCTTGATCATTATCGGTGATAACAATATCATCAACGTAAACAACCAAATAGATACATCGATTTGGTGCAGAATGCCGATAAAACACAGAGTGATCAGCTCCACTACGAGTCATGCCAAACTCCTGAATTACTGTGCTGAACTTCCCGAACCAAGCTCGAGGAGACTGTTTTAGACCATAGAGTGACCTGCGCAATCGACATACAAGGCTACTAGACTCCCCCTGAGCAACAAAACCAGGTGGTTGCTCCATATAGACTTCTTCCTCAAGATCACCATGCAGAAAAGCATTCTTAATGTTCAACTGATGAAGAGGCCAATGACGAACGGCAGCCATAGATAGAAAAAGACGAACAGATGCAATTTTAGCCACAGAAGCGAAAGTGTCACTATAATCTAGCCCAAATATCTGAGTATACCCTTTGGCAACAAGGCGAGCCTTAAGTCGATCAATCTGACCGTCTGGACCAATTTTGACTGCATAAACCCAACGACAACCAACAGTAGATTTACCTGCAGGAAGGGAGACAAGCTCCCAAGTACCACTCTTATGTAAAGCAGACATCTCATCAACCATAGCCTGCCTCCATCCAGAATGAGAAAGTGCTTCACCTGTAGTCTTAGGAATGGAAATAGAGGACAAAGACGACACAAATGCATGATGGGGTGATGTTAGACGATGATAACTTAAGAAGGTATAATGTGGGTTAGTATTTCGAGTGGATCGTATACCTTTTTGAAGTGCAAGCGGTTGGCTAGGAGGAGGCAAGTCCGCAGTAGGAGCAGGGTCCAGCGCATGACATGAATCATCTGGGACTAGGGTTGGACGTGGACGGCGATGATAAGTTAGTAGTGGTGGCACTACAACTGGAGATGTAGAAGTAACCGTAGATTCCTCAAAGGTTGGCACAGGTAAAACTTGAGGTATGGGTAAGACCATAGAGACATCAGGATGATCAGAAGATGTATAGTAAGGCTGAGACTCAAAAAATGTAACATCAGCGGACATAAGGTATCGATGAAGATCATGTGAATAACAACGATACCCTTTTTGGACTCGAGAGTAACCAAGAAAGACACATTTGAGGGCACGAGGAGCTAATTTATCTTTTCCTGGGGCTAAGTTATGAACAAAGAATGTGCTCCCAAAGACACGAGGAGGGATAGGATAGAGATGTGACTGAGGAAACAGTATGGAATGGGGAACCTGATTCTGAATAGAAGAAGAGGGCATTCTATTTATCAAATAACAAGACGTAAGAACTGGATCTCCCCAAAAACGCAGTGGAACATTGGATTCAAGGAGAAGAGTACGAGCGGTCTCAATAAGATGCCGATTTTTTCTTTCAGCTACACCATTTTGTTGAGGGGTGTATGGACAAGTAGTCTGGTGAATAATGCCTTGGTGAGTCATAAACTCCTGAAATTGGGAGGATAAGTATTCTAAGGCATTATCACTACGAAAAGTACGAATAGAAACACCAAACTGATTTTGTATTTCAGCAAAGAAACTTTTGAAAATAGAAAATAACTCAGAACGATCTTTCATTAAGAAAACCCAAGTACATTTTGAATAATCATCAATGAAACTAACAAAATAACGAAATCCTAAGGTAGAACTGACTCTACTAGGACCCCAAATATCAGAATGAACTAATGAAAAAATAGACTCTGAACGACCCTCAGTACTACGAGAAAACGTAGCACGAGTGTGTTTCCCAAGTTGACACGACTCACAATCTAATGTGGATAAACTAGACAAACTAGGCACCATCTTTTGCAGTTTGGATAGACTCGGATGTCCCAAACGTTTGTGAATTAGATCTGGGGAATCTGTAACGGAGCATGCTGCTAAGGAATTTGAAGAGGTAAGATAGTAAAGGCCTTGTGATTCATGTCCTGTTCCAATCATCTGTCCCGTACTGCGGTCCTGCATGAGAAAAAAATCATTGAAAAAAGTTATGCTACAATGTAGGGCTTTCGTCAAACGACTAACAGATGCTAGATTAAAAGGAGAACCAGGGACATAAAGAACAGAGTCTAGGGTAACAGAAGATAGGGGTTTGGCTTTTCCAACCCCTTTTGGTTTTGTTTGGATTCCATTGGCTAAAGTAATAGCTGGAAGAGATTGTGAATAAACAATATCGGATAAAAGTGATTTATTACCAGAGATATGATCAGAAGCCCCAGAGCCCATGACCCATGTTCCAAGAGTACTAGATTGCGACACACAAGCAAAAGAATTACCCACAACAGAGGCATCAGGTTGTGCAACCGAAACTACTTGTGGAGACGTTTGCTTATTTGCACGATACTGAAGGAACTCATCGTATTCTGTCTGAGCAATATGAGCATTATTGGATGGTTGATTAGGTTGAGCACCATATGCTACTGGTGGAGATGTCTGTTTACTTGCGCGATTTCGAAGGAACTCATTATATTCCTTTAGAACAATAGGATCATAACTGGGTGGTGGACCATGCAAAATATAACATATATCACGAGTGTGTCCAGGCTTATGACAATGACTACACTTGGATCGAGGTTTCCCAAAACGCCCTCCCCCTCGCCGATTCTCCATAGATTGATATGTACGCTTTTCAAAGGTTTGAGATGCGAGAATAGATGAGTCAACAGTGGGTGATGAAACTACCTTGTGACTGGGAGGTGCCGCAAGACGAAGGAGACGAGAGAATAATTCATCGATTGTAGGAACTGTAGGGCTAGCTAAAATCTGATCACGTACAGAATCATGATCAGGAGGAAGTCCAGCAAGAGTAAGAACTAGAAACAATGTTTGTCTGTGTTCTTGTTGTTTTTCCACATTCGTAGTAACTGGCATTAATGTGTCAAATTCCTCCATGACTGCCTGTACCTGTCCCAAGTAAGTAGACATATCGGATTCTTGTTTCTTTAAGTTGGTCAATCGAGATATCACATCATAGAATCGAGATATGTCATTAGTGTATAAAGCACGAGCCTTTTCCCAAACTGTATAACACGTCTGGAATGGGCGAAACAAGGGCATCAACTTGGAATCAATAGAACGCCATAGGAGACTACATAATTGAGCATCTACTTTCTCCCATTGTGCTTTGGCTTTTGCATCTTCCTCACTAGTCTTTGCCTTTACATCTACCTCATAAGCCTTGTTCGTTAAGTGATCTTGGACACCTTGACCCTTGCACCACAGCTCAACCGAGGAAGCCCAAGATAAATAGTTTGAACTTCCCAATAAAAGTTCTGAAGTGATTATAGGGCTAGAACTTCCAATCCCCATATTTTTGGAACCAAAAACATCACACCCAAAAGACATTATGCTAAATTTGTCTCGAAAAATTCAAATCTCGAAGAAAAGTCGCCGGAAACTGCCTGGAAATAGCCGGAACCCTAATTCCGGCGATCTGATCTGGTCAAAAACAGTATGGGCCTGGTCGGAATGGCTGGACGACCCCAACTGTCAAAAAAAATCTCAAAAAATATGATCAGAAAAGTCCTCACGCGCCGGCGCGTGAGACAGATCTCGCCGGAAACTACCACCTCCGATCGGCGTGTGAGAGCGTGTGGGGCGGTTTTTTCCGGTGGTTTTGGCTGGGGTTTGGTCGCGGGGGCTTTCCGAGCCTCGTGGTGGTGTTGGTTTTCGCACAACACCCACAGAAAGAAAAAAGAATAACAAAATCAGACCCAAAAGTCACCGGAAATTGACATAGACACACGGTGACTTGTTTGTTCTCACCAATGCTCTGATACCATGTGAGAAATATATACGAAAAATATTATTGAATTGTGTATCTAAATAGTAACATTGAGACCCTATTTATAGACACTACATTGGAATCCTTTTCCAACTAGGATTCCTATTCTTATTCCTATTCCTATTTCTATTCTAAGTAGGAAATACTTATTTCTATTCTAACACAACAATTCAAAATACAACAACAAATACCAGTTTACATTAGTTCAACCTTAATGTTATTTCTTTTCACTTATCTACTCCATTCATTTACATCTCAAGTCACTCTAAAAGTTCTTTTATCAAAGTCAATACAACAGTCCTTTTCATTTTACTCCTAAATCTATACAATTCAATCCAGATCAATTTAATGGAGCGGAGGAACAGCATGTTTTATTGGACTACATCTTAAATCTCTAATACAACTATCTCCCTTCAATTATATATTTATATTTGTTATAACTGTATGATTTTTTTTCAAGATTCCAAAATTTGTGCAGACTGCAGCCTTTACAGTAACATACAGACATCACTTAACATTGATCCATTCGTACAATTTTTCTGGAAGGTGCCCTATGTGAGGTCATCTGTGTTAATAACTTTTGAACCATGATTTCTGAGGCTACAAAATTTTGATGAAGCATGACTAGAAGTCTAGAACAATCAATGTGATCCTACTAAAGAAGAATGAAACAAATTCATATAGAAATCAAGTATATATTCGCAAGAAGATGGCACATAGCAAAGACCTCTCCTACTTCTAAAATGGTTCAAAAAGATACATCCACACAGAGAAGGAGAGGCGGCACCCCCTGAATGCAAACAAACTCAATAGTTTCTAGATCTACTGAGCCATACCTTCGCAGATTCTCTGTCTTCACATAAAAGATATTTATCTCCTTTCTTTTCATCTTGCAATGTATGATCTGCTGCATTATTGCCTTCACTGCAGGAGGGACCAGTCCCTCCTTTCTTGCAGCTACGAGAAGCTAACTGAATGTTCCCACGTAAATTTAAGCAATCCTTACACAAACAGAATAAAATTAAATTACAGATCAATATGATGTGAAGATTGGCTAATAGAAATTGTAGAAAGTGGCAGATATGACTTACTGAACCTAAATGACCAAGCTTCCCACAGTTGTAGCAAGATACTTGTTTTGGTCCATAATATTTGTAGTCTACGCATAAAAGATGGCCAAAAGCTTTGCAAACCCAGCATTGAATTTTCTATCCACATCAGATCATCAGATTCACCATTAGTTTAAAGTGAACATTGTTTACAATTTACTACTTTCAGAAAGAATGTAATCGAGATAACTAACTAGAATGTTTCACCCAAAGGTATTCCCTAGTAACCAATAAAGATGGACTAAAAATCATACGAGAACGGGGATCAAATCCCAACAGAGGCACACAAAAAATGATTTCCTTCCGTGTTCCTTCTGAGCATGGATCAAACTCTTCTCTAAGCATGATGGGCACTCAGCAAGGAAAACCGGAACCCAAGTGCTACACTAAGCTATGTGTTGCCAGGGGTAGCATGACTTGTAATTTAATATTTATGATTGTTTCCTCTCTAACTTGACCACTTGATGAAATGTAGATACAGGTGGGTAAATGGCCAATTTTACTGGACAGTTTTCTCTTTTGATAATTGGTGATCTAACCAGTATTTTTGTAATTGGTTTCATAGGTATTGTATTTCATGGTTCATATTTTGGATCTGGTTTATTCTTAGTGTTTTAATAGGTTGTGTCAAGACTCTAATTATGACCCAACTGTTGCCCCTATGTGGGAGGGACATAGCTTGGGGAGTTCCTATCTGTGGGGAATAAAATTATGATCAGCCTAATCCTTGGCTTGTAAAGTTCCAGGGTGTCTGTGCTGGTGAGAGGTTGTAAATACCTGGTGGAATAGTAAAGACGCCTGCAACTTGGCTCAAACACCATGTTGTGCAAATAATAATAATAATAATAATAACAACTGATAGTAATGTTGCTTCAATTCAAACATAAAAACATAAAATTACAGAATAGATAATTATACGGATTTTCTTATTAACGCTGTGCAAATCAAACATTAATATAATAGTCTAAGTAAGAGCTCATAGATTACCGTCAGTGAATTAGGGAGTGTGGAGTGAATATTATTTGTTTTAGAAGTCTTAAAAGAACAGTTTCCTGAAGTAATGACTCAATAGACAGCATAGCACGTATAAACAACAATAATTGTTTACCAGACAAGGATTTATGCCAATACCAGAATTAAGTTGATAATCCTCACGTACCTCAAGATCAGTAGAGGAATAACCATCTTTACAAGTGAACATATCATGTCCCGTGTCACCGCATTTTAAACAAAATTCACAAGATTGGGCTTGTAGTATCTATGTTTTAGCATTCGGACAATCTTTGGCTAAATGACCTCTTCTCTTGCAAATGAAGCAAGCAGTGACCTGGAAATGAAAAATATGGTTTTGTATGAATATCTGTCCCTTGCTACCCCCTCCCCCTCAAAGAAAAGTAAAAGAATAGAAAAGGGAGATAGCATAATATATGTAAGAAAAGTAAGGCCTCAAAAAAGAATGGTAAGCAGGAAGATGAAGCAAACGATTGAGAAAAATGTTGCCTACCACACAGATTGCTTTGATTTGTCGAACAAGCACGAGTTCATGATTTGCTATTTAACCTAAAACTAGAAAGGAGCTAAGACTAAGAAAAGAAATATTTTTTCTTTCTATATATTTTGTGAATTCCTTTTTATATGATTATGTTGCAAAACATGCATGTATCATATGCAAAAACCAAAAACATGCATGGAATTTATGGTTTGGATGTTTCCTCTTCTCTTATTCTAGTATCGAATGAGTTCTCATATGACAATGAGCTCGAATTTAGTGGAGATTTCTTTTTGGAATTTAAAGGTTCTTCTAAGTTTCTTGAACACTCTAGTGCTTATGTGAATAGCTTTTATGTGGAAGAATTTGTGGGAGGTGTACGTACTTGAGGATCCTTGGCTATATCATAGAGGTGTTTAATTTGATACATAATTTAGGGAGTTTGTGCCGCTGTTGCCATGCACATTGGGATACTATACTGATAGAAGTAAATTGGAGTTGCATGTATCATTTCCTATGGCATCTAGACGACAATATTGTTGTGCTTATATAAGTAGAAAATATTATATTGGGATGATGTCATCCACATGCTTTAGAAGGGTGTATTTATACATGCTAGGATTAATTGGGCTAAGTGAATACATGGTCACCATCTTATTTCGTTCCTACCATTATTGCTTATGATTAATGAATGTTGTTTACTAGTGCATGGCCTCTTGATTTTGCGAGGTTTAAATTCGAGAACGAATTTTTCAAGAAGAGGAGAATGATAGCATTCATGGTGGCATACCTCCAGTGAAGGGCTTGGATGAAGCTTGGGAAATCAAGAAGATGCTTATCATTGAAGAAGGGCCCAGGAATGAGCCGACAAGATGCTTATTGTAGATCAAGAACCCAATAATGTGCCCAAGAATTATGCCAAGGAGTGGACTAAGTGCTACACATATTTCATACTTCAGTCCAGGTCCAATAGGAGTAAGATTGGGGCCACATGGAGCCCAAGAGGAGGGGCCAATAAAAGGGTTGTTACATGTGAGAATCAAGCCTCCAAAGGGCTGCAATTAATGACCATAATGGCTTTTTCTCAAGCCTAAAAAAGCAGTTCAAAAGTCACAAAATAGGTGTGTTGGGAGCAAGAATTTGACAGTTTCCTTTTTTGTTAGCTAGTTTTGGGAAAGTTTGACATTATATTTTACTTGTTTTCCTAGTTTAAAGTTTCCTAGTTAGGTTTTCATTATTTGTTATTTCCATAAAACAAGGATGTGAATCCCATGCTATTTGGGATAAGGGTAGATTTTGTTATTTTACAATGAACATTATTATTAATATTACTAGCCTCTGGGTACGTGCGTTGCACGTGTATCCAAGCAAGGACTGATTCAATGTTATGGTTTCCAACACTTCCAATATGGAGCATAAATCTATGTGTAAAAAATCACTAAATTGCAAAAAATAGTCAACATGAACCATGAGTCATTTAGTACAAAATTGAACACATAAAATATGATTTTAAGACATTAATAATAGAATCAACAGTGAGAAAAACATATTAAATAAAACAGTGGCATAACTAAGATTTTCACTAAAAGGGGTTCAAAATATGAAGAACTAAACACACGAAGGTCAACATCTACTATATATATATAAAAAAACTATTTAAACCATATGTATAAATAGTGTAATTTTCCGTCAAAGAGGGTTTGAATGAATCCTCTTGGCCTTACCTGACTCCCCCGATAAAACAGATGGGTCAAGAATGATCCTTTCAACTTCATCTCATATCAATTTCCGATAAGATTGTGCTTTGTAATAACAATAAATATAAGTGAATAGATTCATTTTCTAATCAGGGTGGCTTGCATTTTTCCTTAAACTTTTGTGTAACCCATAAAATTATTGTGCCATGGTAACTCTTACAAATCTCTATGACATCATTGCATTACACGTTAGCTTCTAAATAACTTTAGGATATGACTGTTCAAATTCATTTTACACTGCAGCATATGAATATGATATATAATTATACATGAAAGGTAACTTTTCAAATTACTTATCCATTTTTTCAAATTAATTAAGGAAATCAATGCACTGATTTTGAAAGAATACATTATACCTGCATTTGAATCTAGTCCATATTATTGAACAATACAAAGTAACCTTTCAAATTCTTAACCTTTTGAGAGTAACTGAGAAAATTAAAGCATTTTTTTTAAAAGAATGAATTATATTAATTTAATTTCTCACTTTTAGTATTTAGTATAATATAATATCATTAAATGCTTAATATTTAATTAATTAAATATTTTATAGTATTATGATTGAATGTAGGGTAAAACGGTAATCCAACTTTGCACTTTGGAGCTTCCCACTTTTAGTAATATATGATATGATATGATGATTTAAGAGTTTCTTTTCTTTACACCTTTGGGTGTTGGCAACTTGGGATTAATCTTAACAACTTTATAAGAACGATTCTTCTAGAAGTAAGATTAATTCTTTAACTTGCTATTTTGACTCTTATTTGTGAATTAAAGGAGGTAATTAGTCTTATAGTAATTATTGTCTCTAATTTCTTCAAAATAGGGATCTAGATCAGTTTATTATCTAAATTCTTGATTTGACTCAATTAATATCATAATTAGCTTTAATCCGCTAATTTTTGAATACTTTAGATTGAAATTAGGGTTCTTAGCACTTAATTTTGAAATTTGGGAATTTTATTCTCGAATTTCGCATATCTTTAATCTTAATATTTTCTTGTTTTTATTCAAGTAACCCGATTCCTATCAAGTGATCTCCTCGAGCATGGTTTGGAAAACTTATAGCATTGTTATTCAGGAATTTGGCATGGTTCTAAGTGAAGCAAATCATTCTATATATTATCCTCTCTGCTCCAGGATTGTGCATGTACTTTTTTTTTAAAACTGGTAAGAAGGTTTGTGCATGTACTTGGGAGTTTACATTAATGACGTAGTATCACAGGTAATAATGACAAAGGAATTACCAAATCAAAACATTACCTTCTTAGCACTGCCATACTAAGGATCTTGCTCGACTAATGTACTTCTTGGGCATTGAGGTTGCTCAATCCAAATCATGTTGTTTCACAAATGACATACATAGTTGATATTCTTGAGGTGGCAGGATGATAGATTGTAGGCCTATTAGTACTCCAATAGATCCAAATATTAAGCTCCTACCAGGTTAGGGGAAGCCTTTTAGTGATCCCAAAAGATATAGGAAACTGGTAGAAAATTGAATTATCTCACTAAGACTCTACCTGAGATTGCCTTCCAGGTTAGTGTTGTAAGTCAGTTCTTGAATTCTCCTTATGACCGTCACTTGAATGTCGTTATTCACATTCGCATATGCATAAAATCTACTCCAAGGAAAGGACTACTTTACGAAGACCGAGAAGATGAAAAAATTGTTGGATATACGGATGGAACTGGAAGACCCTCCTACAAATGATCCACTTTTGGATAGCGTGTTCTAGTTGGGGGGAAATTTAAGGTGTCTTTGAAAATTAAGAAACAAAATGTGGTTGCTAGATCGAGTGCACAAGAAGAATACGAGCTATGGCAATGGTCACATGTAAAGTCATATGGATCTAGCAACTGCCGAAGGGTGAAATTTGAAGAGATAAAAGAAATGACACTTGTGTGCTAATGAGATTGCACTTCACATTGCATCGAATCTAGTGTTTCACAAGAGGACCACACACATAATGATTGATTGTCATTTTTTTAGTCATGCGACATCGTCACAAAGTTTGTGCAGTCAAATTATCAACTTGCCTACATATTCATCAAGTCCCTAATCGATCCCAAAACAAATTATATATGTACCAAACATGGTACACAACTTGAGGGGGAGTATTAGAATCCTTGTGAATATTCTAGAATATATGCAAATATAGTAGGTAGCTTAATTTACTCCTATTGTAATTAGGTATTTATTTCCTATCCTTTTAGGTCATATAAACATAGTTATTAAAATCCCAATGGCTTGAGGACAATCAAGTTGAGTGCTCTTTAGTTTCTCTTCCACTTCAAATGTTGAAGTGTGTGACCATCTCATCTAAAAACTAAAGTTACAACTTAGGTTGTTAGAGAGAACACACTTTGATTTACTATATTATATTCTTACCACGCTAGGTCAAGATGAACTCTCTGAGCTAGTTCATAATCAATGAGGCTTGTTTGCTCCATGATCAAGTCCATTTGTGCTACCTTTCCTAAGATATCATTTTTCTTTCTTTCTAGGCTCCCACGACTGGTAGCATTCCATTCCTTGAGCTTTCCTTTCAGAAATTTCAATTGTGTGGCTAGTATGAAATCAGATCTGCCTAATACTCAAAGAATTCCACCATTCCCTAATCACTCCTTGAACACTGTTGTCTAGAGCCATCAATTCTCGAATTTGAAATAGGATTTACAATGATTCCAATCTACAAACTGTAGTATGAAGGGTGAACTATCAGTGAGTCCTGGGCAAAGTGGCTTGCCTGATTTGCATGAAAGTCTCATCCCATTCTGTAGAGAATAGAAACCTTTCTATCTTTAGGGTCTTCCTTTGATTGTTCCCTCTGTTCCAGGTGAAGATCCACCAAATAAAGGTGGATCTATTAGCCCCATGTCCTGGATGAAGTCTGAGAAATCATTCATAGCTCTGGTGAAAATAGGATTGTTGCATCTTTCATGTATGAACCTTGTTGTGTTGAAATCTCCACACACCACCCAGGGACCCTCACAAATACCCCTACGAGCAACAAACTCCCCCAAGAGCGCTCTCCTCTCCAACCTGTTATGAGGGCCATATACTCCTGATATGTACCAAGAGATATTGTTGCTTAAATCTGTCAACTGACTAGTAATGGAGTAAGCACTTGTGTTGACTAGCTCCCCCTTGTAACTTCTTTTATTCCACATAATCACTATCCCCCTTCTAGTTCCAGTTACTTCCTGTAAACAAAATCTACCCATCTACGTCCCCATATTTGACTGAAGAAACTAATGACATCCCCTTCTAGCTTTGTTTCTTGTAAAACAACCACCTCTGCCTACCATTTTAACAACAGCAGCTTCATTACCTCCCTTTTGTTCTTATTGTTCAATCCCCTCACATTCCAGGATAGAATTTTTAGCTTCATTGATCACCCATTTTTAAAAGCCTTCCCCTAGTTCTTTGGTCACCATCCTTGTATCTAATATTACTTATCGATCCCTGAACCTCCTTTGATTCCCTGTGAGTGTAGTCTTGATGTTTGAACTGTTGAGTTCACCCTTGGTCCCATGTCTCCTTTTGTCAATTTTCGTAAAAAGAGATGGAACATCCCATTCACACCCTTGACAGTGAGCACCAAATTTCTTACTCATTTTTAATACATTCTGGTGGACCCAAAATGTAACTTCTGTTTCTGCATTCTGTTCTCTCACCTTCAATTGTGACTTCTTACTGTTGCACAGTGTAATCATTGCCCCCTAGAATCATTGCATGCATGCTCTGATTTTGATCTTCATCCCCTGTTTCTGCTTCTTGAGTCTCTAACTCGAATTCCTCCTGTCCTTGTTCTTCCAGTTGATCCTCCAGGTCTGCTGACATAATTGGTGTGAAACTGATAATATTCTCTAGCAAAGGGGAGATAGAGCCCTCTTCTGCGATCGGGTCTAAGATCTGTATGTGTTCCCCAGTGCAAATTCTTGGCTACAATATAACCTGAAGAGGAAGGTCTGATTCTTGCTTCGATGGCTCTTTTGACAAATTTTTGCACCGATTTCCCCTCAAACAGACTGGTGTTTAATTTTTACTCCTACTGCTCATTTATGAAAATTTGTGTATCAAGGTACCCTTATCTTTCAAGACTTCATTCGCTAGGGCATAAGTTTAGTGTTTTTTACTAACCTTTGATATCTCCCCACGTGCCCCCTCACATGCTAAATTTTTGAATTTGAAAACCTCCCTACTTAAATCTAGGTCTTCTAGACCCAGGTCTTTCCCCAAAAAGGGTGATTTTCCTCTCTCCTCGGTCTCCTATTCATTCCAAATCCAGTCTCTGCATTTGTTGTCGAACTCGTTCATCATTTCTTTGGTCCACAAGTGTAAAGGAAGACCCAACACTCATATCCAAGTGCTGGAATACTGGCGCATCTTTGGAACACAATCGGATGAGGGAGACCACCAAGCTAAGTGCAGCTTCTTTTGCTCCCACTTCCAGTCACAGATCATAGTATATTCTGCCAATATCCTTGTTGGAAAATCGAAGAGAAATTGATGGTCGCAAAGCTCAAAACCTCCGACAGAACTTCCCCGTTGGCATGTGCCCACCTGCAAACAACAGTCTGATTTGGGATCTTTTCCCCGTCGAAATGCCCCACCCATCTCTCAGGATATCTTTGTTGTAGATTTCTGCTGCTCCGGTGGCTATGATGATGTTGCCTTCACCAGAATGAACTGTGATTTTTCCAAACTGCTACTATGGAGATAAACCTGCCAAAGACATTAAATTTATTTCCGCAAAGTAAATGGCATTGTGGTCCCTAAGTTTCCATCTTCTGACTTCCTTTCCTTTAACTTCTGAGGCCTGATGCAGTAAATAACAGATCCAAGATCTGACTTTCCAGCTGATTGTCATGCTTCAAAGCACGTTGTTCCTCAATTCCATCCAGTCAAACCATGTTACTGAAGGAGTAACATATTTGTGATATTGTATGACTTCTCCCCAGCTCTAAAATAGATCTTGTGGTCCATTTTCTTAAGCAATCAAGGGGTGATTGGAGAAAAAACACAGTTACGAAGGTTTCCGGCAGAAAGACTTATCTTCTTCTATTTCTTGTTCTTTTTCTTCTCCTCATTTGTATTAACCTTGATAAACTTAGAGAAGATTGAACGAGTTAGAAGAATAACCAATCATAGGTTGAACCTTGAACATGCGCAATCTCAGGATACCTCATGCAATGCTTTATGTAGTCATACAGGGTAGTGAGATTTCCAACGTTTATTAGTCTTCAATAGTTCAATTATATATTCCGGAAATTAAAAAAACTATGTCAAAACTATCTCAGTACCAAAAACTGTTGTTTTATAAATATTTTCTGGTGAACTACCAGAAGCATTTGAGTAAAAGAAATTCATTACCCCAGTACCCCAAATTTTAGCATGAGACTGCACATGCATAAACTACCATAAACATCTCCAACTATTATAAGTATCTCCACTATACTAAATGAGAAGATCTGATCACAGATGATAAACCCCAATGGTCAGGTGCTTAACTAGCTAGTACTTTGAAGAACACCAGCGTTCCCAAGGTATTAAAAACATGAGGAAAAAGATAAGTCAAGTATTAAAACATCTAACAAGAAAGATGAGAGAACGAAATCAAATGAATGTTAAACTTAGTCAATAGATGGCCATCGCATTAAACATCATTGTAGAAACCACAAAATAAAAGACAGAAGAAAGAGCATAAGGATAACTCAATATAACCAACTTGAGAGAGAGAGGACTCCATATAATTGGAAAGGTTCTAACATATCATTTTGTATTTTCCCACCACGGTTAGACGCTATTGTTAAGGTTTTTTATTATAAGTTACTTCTTCAAGGTACCAGTAAAAGAAAAGTTACTTCTGTAAGATTCAAGGGTGCAAAGAGAAACCAAGTCCTACGTTAAGTGTTAACCCAGCTGTTCATTTCCTAGACATATACATGTCCAATGGGTAGAACATAGATGTGGATATATCATTTGGAACCTTCAAATACACATCAGAGCTGCATCAAATTGATCATACCAGTTTAAAACAGGTGGAAACTCACGTCCACGTAACACGGGTAGGACGGGAGAAATAACTAAAAGGAAACCCAGGGAAAAGGTATGTTCCAAGTGTCGACATAACTCACATTGAAGATTTTGGTCGAGAATGGTAAATAATATATATCATAAAATTGTGAAGCAGCTAAGTACGATGGTGAAACTGGTGAAACAATTGTAACCAGACCTTCTTGCAATATTTTCCATTATGCCCATAATGTCCGCAGATAAAGCATCGCCGTTTCTTCTTTTCAAGAGGACTACAACCTGCTGCTCCATGGTTTTCTTCACCACATATTTGGCATGTTTCCCATATGCTCCCTTTGAAGTCAGTGTTATCAAAGACGCGCTTTAAGCGTGCTTAAGCCCTAAAGCAAGGCTCAAAATGTGTTGAGCGCTTCGCCTCGCTTTATGTGCGCTTCAGTGTCGTCATCATAGTTTTAAGACAAACTTCTCCTTGTCAATGAGCCTCTTGTGAAGAAGTGACACTAAACAATTGATATTTCACTTTATCATAATTTTTTCAATTTCTTTGGTCATATATTTGTCATTCATGTTTATAATTATTAGTCTTGGACTAAACATACACATTTTATTTTTTTTCTCCCTTTGCGCCTTTTTCCATTAAAGCCCACGCTTTATTTGCGCTTTGCAATAACTTAAAGGAAACCCAGGGAAAAGGTATGTTCCAAGTGTCGACATAACTCACATTGAAGATTTTGGTCGAGAATGGTAAATAATATATATCATAAAATTGTGAAGCAGCTAAGTACGATGGTGAAACTGGTGAAACAATTGTAACCAGACCTTCTTGCAATATTTTCCATTATGCCCATAATGTCCGCAGATAAAGCATCGCCGTTTCTTCTTTTCAAGAGGACTACAACCTGCTGCTCCATGGTTTTCTTCACCACATATTTGGCATGCTTCCCATATGCTCCCTTTGAAGTTAAAATATCTAGGGGGCCGCTACAAAAATTGGTAATGATATGCTATCACAGTTGTTGAAAGCAACTATTTAAACATGACATCTGAATTTTAAGTACACTCACCAGAAGTCTCTGCAACACCACAGTTCCCTTTTTTTCAAATAATTCAGTCTCCAACACCATCACTTGTTTCACATTTGTTTCAGCATGCACCTGCAAGGCACTCACTCTCCTTAATAAACCTCTAAAATCAATTGCCAAAGGCTCGAAAAAATCAAATTTTATTAGGAGCTTTATGCTTCCAAGTTCTTCACTCAATGCACAACCAGAAGAAACGTTGCCAATAGAAATGGAGGATAAAAAAAGAAAAGAGAAGCTGTTAACTTTCAGCACATCATTAAGTTACAAGCAGATGATGAAATAATAGGCTAGTAAGGGGTTAGGATAATAATTGGCACCTAAACTATGTTTCTTCCGTTTCAATCCAGTACTATTAAAATTACAAAAAGGTGCGAAAAAATAAAAATATGAGGCTGATTATCTTTCAATTTCTGTACCTGACTGTAAATAACAGCAGCAACATGAATTTATGTTCCATCGACTCGGCTACTTGTATAAGTTTAAGTGTATTGCAAGAAATCTACACAAACACACACCCATGCCAAAAGAAGCCCCCAGAAAATAGCTAAGTCTAGACAAAAGCCTGTAGCTACCTAGGCCTCGTAAAATGTGCCTGGGAACATTTTTTTGTGCTCAAAAATATTAGATTGATTTTTTGTAATCATGTTCAGAAACTAAAATTTCTTGAGGCTTCTAGCTGACATAGAGGAGATACAGGATCACAGAGCACTAGAGGAAGAAGAAATAACCTCTAGATTAGCACTTAACATGGAGTTTGAAAACATAGCTAAAAGGACAGAGACTACATGGAGGCAGAGGTCCAGGGAAGTGTAAATAAAGCAAGGGGAAAGAAACACCGGTTTCTTTCATAGAACTGCTAATGCACAAAGGAGAATAAACACAATTGCCAAGCTGAAAGTGAGAGGGGAGATCTTGACTTAATCAGAAGAGGTGCAAGAGGAGAAAGTAGATTATGAGGAAGCTTTACTCAGAGTCAGAAGACTGGAGACCACAACTTGATATAAGGAATTGCCCCATAATTTGAGAAGAGGAAAATAATTAATGTTGATGGCAGTCTTTGACCAACAGGAAATACTGGAGGGCATAAAAGCATGTGAAGGTGGCAAAGCACCAGGGGAGGATGGATTCTCCATGGCTTTTTTTAATGAATGTTGGGATTAGACGGCTGTGATTGGTCCAAAGGGCGGGTCACACACGGATTTTTCGGTTATCAAAAAAAAAAAAAAAACTAATGATGAAATGGCTATAGAAATTTGTAACAGGGGAAAATATGCTATAGAAGGAGGTTATCAGGGCAAAATATGAAATGGAGGATTAGTGGGTAGCAAAGATGGTGGTTACGCATTTGGAAACCCCTCAGAAACCTTTGACCACTAGTTCTATCTAGAATTAGTTTTATGGTGGGGAATGGTTTGAAAGTGTCATTCTGGGAGGACAAATGGATAGATCATAGACCCTTAAAACAGTTATACCCAGGCATCCACATTTTAAGCCTGCAACAACAGGCAATTGTGGCTGAAATGTGTACAGGTCAAGGGTGGAATCTGCATCTCAAAAGAAATTTAAATGACTGGGAAATGGAGAGGATGGGGTGCTTTCTACAACACAATAGCACCTTTCAGTAACTTAACAGGGAAGAGGACACAGCAGTGTGGAAGATAGGCAGCAATGGGATTTTCACTGTCAATTCTGCATATCGAGATCTAATTGTCTTAAATAACAGGGAGGAGAATTGGTCACGGAAGATGATATGGAGGGTTAAAATTCCATACAAGGTAAACTGTTTCTCTTGGCTGCTGGCTAAGAAAGCAGTGCTGACACAGGAAAATATGAAGAAAAGGGGGTTCCAACTTCGTTCCAGATGTTGCTTATGTTGGGAACAAACGGAGACAGTCAACCATCTATTTTTTACATTGCAAATGGGTAGATCAGCTTTGGGGGATCTTTATCAGCTTAAGAAAGATAACATTGGTTAAGCCTTGGAATATAGAAGGTGTTCTAAAATGCTGGATCAGTGTGGGCAATGCTACTGAAAAAGGAAGAGAGACGAAAGATTGTCCCAGCGTGTATATGGTGGACAATGTGGAAAGAAAGTAATCAGAGATGTTTTGAGGCAAGCAGAACAATTTAGAGAATTTTAAGATGAATTGTTTAGCTCTTTATTACTTTTGGTGTAAACAGGAAGTGCTAGTGCAGCCAGAAGATATTTTTGATGTTTTAGACAATTTGTAACAAAAAGTACAAATAGGACTCCAGTGATATAGACGGTAATACTTTTAGGGGGGGAATACATTTTTTGACGTAGCATACATGTGGATATATAGATGAAAAGTTACCATTCTAAAAAAAGGGAAACCTAGTGCTGCAAGCGAGGATAAATCACCTCAAAAAGGCAGCAATGGCTCTAATACAATGAGGATTTCAAGGAGAAGAAAACGCTTCTTTCTACTACTTGATGAATTTCCATCCCATGAGAATGGGTACTTATACAATAAGTCCTACGACTAAATAAGGAAAGAAATATTACATAATCAATTGCCATCAATACTATATCAATTCTTGATCAATTTACTCCTATAATTATGCCAGGAAATCAATATCAATCAACAGTAACCTTAATTTTCTTTCTCGTTTTAGAATAGGTGTACTTCACTATTTAAACACCCAAAAGGCTCGAGGGAATAATCAATCTAAGCTTTCTCTCAACATTCTTTCATGCGACTTTATTTGCCACATGGTATTAGAGCCATACTCATTCATATGTTTGGTTTACCCAATGTTGGACCCTTATGTTTAGCCCCTATGTTATGTTGTTCATGCTCCAGATGTCCAGTCGTGAGCATGTAATTCTTGGTTTATGAAAGGTTGGGTCCCATGTTATGTTCCTCCAAATGTCAAATCTTCGGCGTGCAGAAGAGTGTTAAGCATCTCAAATAGGTGGAGGAAATGAATAGTTCGTTCCCTCATATCGTTTTGAGCAATCCTCGCTTCTTGAGATAGTTTTTTTGGGGTTGAGTTATGCCTAAGGGTCATTTCTTATCCCCAACATCTTTATCTTTGTTCTTTCTTTTAAAATACTGGTTGTTTGGTCAAAAGTTGAAGTGGAACCCCAAAGCTCCCCATCTCTACAGGCATTTCTTCAACTTCACTGTTGGACAACCAGATTTAACTGTCCGTTGAAGACTCCACCACAACATCATCACTTAGTGCTCATGATTATAACCTTCCTCACCATTAGCCTAGAGAGATTCATTGACAATGAACTTTTGAAAATACCATAAGCAGATTCATACTCAAAAGGTAACCACAAAACCAGTAATTATGCTTACTAAATAGTCTATGAAAGGAACAACTTATTATTTGCATCTATTTTTGCTCTGAACTATTGTAAAAAGAAACAAAAGTATGCAATTAAACCCAAATTCAAAACTGGATCTCCTTTTATCATCTGTACTTAAAACTCTACTATTTGAATGACAATTCAGTGAAGTGGCAGAGAAAAAAGAGTGTACACACTGAGAAGTAGAACTAATGACTTACAATGGTCTCTCGCTCTTCACTCCTCTTTTCTTCTGCTAGTGGTGGTTCCGACTGAGTTTTAAGTTGAGCTGAAGGGCACCCCATATCTGCAGACAAATCTTCACCACCTTCAGGGAAGCATGAACATTGTTCAGTGACTGTTGAAGCCATTACATCACCAATAATTTCAGCTCCATCTTTTTGTTGATTATCTTCTTTCCCACCATCAGCCTAAGAGAATTTAAAGACACTTTTTCTTCAGATACCAAGAGGAGGTTCATATTCAAAAAGAATAATTACTATGCCTCTGATCGTTTTGCTTTTAAATTCAATCTGACTCTGTCCAGAACTAATGATAGGAGGTAGCAAGAAACATTGAAAAATGAATCCGAGACAATCTCCCTTCGGTAACCTACTTGAATGCCCACAATAAAAAATAGGACCAAAAAGGAAAGGTACAATAACACATATCAGAAGTAGGATTAATGAGCTTACAACAGCCTCTTCTTCTTCAATCCTCTCCTTCTCGAGTATTGCTGTTTTGGTCAGAGATTTAAATTGTGCTGTAACAAGGCCTATATCTCCAGACATTCTTCAACTATAGAGTAGGATATACACAGCTCACTGACTGTTAAAGACTCCACCAAGTCACCGGCTATTCTTCTCCAGATTTTGGTTGATTATACACTTTCACACCATTAGCCTGCGAAAGATATTAATGTAGAAGATTCTCTTTAAAGCACCAAAAAATGTTATACTCAGTAAATACTACTAAATAGTGTGGTTACAAAAAATAAGTAGATATTTAAAAGTGTATAAACAGAGATCTTTTTCATCTCTTCCTTATAGTTCTGCTATATTTTCTTTGCCTTATTCATAGGTCCTTGATTGAAAAGAATTTGGAATCATAATTACTATAATTGGGAAGTTAGTTCTTCTCTTCCTATTGTTAATGCCAAGATTCGACACAGATCAACTGAAGGATCAAAATCCAAGTCAAAAACCAAATCCTTGAAGCTAGTTTGCTGCAGGACGATAATCGTCTTCATAGTGATGGATTAGGCCTAAAACGGGCTTGGCCAGTCAATTAAGAAGTTCTTTGGCAAAGATCATGACGAGAATGGGCTGTCCAAGAAGATAAATTCAAGAGACAGCTATAACCCAATTTAGCATGGTATATGAGAGTTACCGCATTTGACCAAGTTCAAGGAAGCTCTTACAGTTGGAGGAACTAGTTAACAACCAAGTTCTCATAGATTGTGAACGGATGAGTGTTTCTTGGTCAGATAATACAACCACTAAAATTAAGGATTCAGCCAATCCAGCCGCCTATCAAGCATAAGATATTAGGCATTGATCCAAATATAGAAGAATGATGAAGGAAATCTAGCAGAAAGCAGCCAAGCGGGAAAGGGAGCCCAGCAGCTAGCTTTAGTGTTTATAAATAGGCTAACTGGGTGCACATAGTAGTGGTCATCATCATCCACATCCAACATATAAAGTTTCTAGTTATCAAAAAATTCGAATTCTCCCTGTTCAATTTGAAAAACTCACTTTATTTACAAGTGTTTTCACATTCCTTAATGCTTCTTTTAAGTTTTAACACCTCATGAATTTACAGGACTTTTAGTGATACCTTGGCCTTTTAGTGTTGATTCTCCGACAGTAACACTAAGAATCAACTCAACAATAACACTAAGAACCAACTCAATGGTCCATAGAAATATCATATACTGTCGGAGAGTTGAATTTCATTACTTCCGAAATCCTGATGATGGATGTGGAGAGGTGTGTGAACAGAAAGAGTATATCAAAAATCCACACTTCTGCTCGTCTCAGCCTTCACATCTAGTACACTCAAACAATGTAGGCTCTTTGTCTTCCTCACGGGACGTGGAATTCAGTCAAAAACCTAGTAATAGTTAACCCACTCAGAAACAATCGGTAAAGTAGCACCCTAAGGAAAAAGATATCTTCTCATTGCCCTTGTGCGAGTTGGCAACGACAGTAGTACATGAACATAGCCTTGGAAAGGAAATGGCATCAAGATGCCGAAGGATACGTGTTCTTTGTTAGTAAAGGAAGACACTGATTTTGGGGCCATTATATGGGCAATCAAGGAGCTACAATTTTCGAATAAGGAACTTAGGCAAATGCAAAGATGAATAGGGTTTTCGCTCTCCCATTGCCTCTTCTCTTATATAATGGGGAAAACAAAGGAAGGTCCAAAAATAACCATTAGCTACTTAACCAAAAAGATATGCAGAGATCTAGATGAATTTATTTTCTCATAACGCGAGACCTACACGAATTTAAATGGACTTAATAGTTATCTCTTGGGAACACCCCAAGAATTCAATTCATGTCTGACTCTTAAGTACAATAAGTCATCCTTTTTGACTGTGCACAAAGCAAAAAGTCTTAGGAGCTAGAGTGCAAATGACAAAATTTGATGAAGATGAACCAAAAATTAATTCAATGAATTCGAAACCCGAATCTTGAAACTACCAACTGAATGAATCTTGGATGAATTTCACTTAAAATAAACTATGGGTTTTCAATTAAACAAGGCCAAGATCATGCCAAAAATTGGAGCAAGTCCAAAGGTTGGCCATATACAAGAAGGAGAAACCTACAAAATATGGTTCTCTCCAAAAAGACACTCAATCCTCTATACAAACAGGAACAACATGGGTGCACCAAAAAACTATAAGGGATCGATTACTACTCCTCAATTGAGCGAAACTCACCTCCACCCCTTCAAAGCTCTCCTATTTTTATCCTTCCAGATGACCCACACTAAAGCAAGAGGAGTAACATTCCAAGCTTTGTGCCTTCTTTTCCTAGCTATATAACCTTTATATGTCATGACAACTATAAGTGATTTTAGGAACCTATAGTCATGAAAGTTCATCCCTTAGTGCAACTGTTTGAAAGGTGGAAACTTTCTCGGGTTATTAAGATTCCCCAGATAATGTCTGCAGTGTTCAATTATTAGCTTGTACAATATTACCTTCATCTCTTAATCATTTTTAAAAACCTCAAGGTTGGTTTAATTCTTTCAAGTCTTTATCCCATGTATCCAACACAAATTAATAATAAAGTGAAGTATGTTATCTTTGAATTTCACCAAGTGAATTGGGAAACTAAAAGGAAGTCAAGCAAACAAATAGATGCAATAATTCTCATAGTTAGAATTCAAATTTGTACAATGAACTCCTGAAAACATATACTCCTTGCACGGGTAAATCAAAGCAAGGAGCCCTACCCTGTAAATTTGAAATACTATCAACCATGAAAAAAGGTGACTACCCCACTGTGAAATCATGAAACCCCAAGTGAAATCATTGAATAATATCTTCTATTGCTCGAGTCCTTTCCCTGTGAATGTTTTAATGATCTCTTTCAAACAACAGCTTATATATCCTTAACGTTTCTTTAACTAACAAAAGCAATGTTTTCTACTTAATTACAAAATGAAAAAAAAAAAAATTGGAAGAAGAAGAAAAACTTACATGAAACATAAGAGGCCTTCCACTCGCCTGACTGTGCGGTTAGTGGGATGACGCTGACCGGAAGCAGACGTGTGTTGACGGAAATTACAAATAGTGAAAGATAAAGGGGAAAATAGTAATTTTAAATTAGTATTGTCTTATTGTGATTTCATCTTATGACTTAGGAAGGTGTTTAGTTAGGTATTGATTTTTGGTAGTATCATATATTATTTATATTAAAGAGAACCCTAGACCCACCTACGTGGCGCCATCACAAGCCAGAATTCCCTTTTAATTTATTTATTTCCAAATCTATCATTCCCCTTTCATGAAAAGATTTGACTTCTATGAAAAGTAGTGACTTTTATGAAAAGTTGTGATTTTTATGGAAAGTTGTAACTTTTATGAAAAGTTGTGACGTTTATGAAGAGTTGCGGATTTTATGAAAAATTGTGACTTTTATGAAAAGTTGTGACATTTTCCGAAGAATTGTAACTTTTCCAAAAAGTTGTGACATTTTCGATAAGGCACAATAAACATTTGTTCACACTACCATTTGTTGTCTATAAATAGAGAAATTTACTGCCACTATTATTTGTAGGTTTTTTTCCGCTCTAGGGTAGTCGAATTTAAATACATTAATTAAGATTTTTATGAAGTTTGTTTCATTCCTCAAAGTTTTCTTCCTCCTTTTTCATGGAGCTTAATCTTTACTGTAAGTCGTAGTGATTCATAGAACTCTTACAATTTCTTTTTGTTATTTTGGTGACTTTTTTTTAATTCTATTAAAGATTTCAGCAAAGATGATTGAAAATTGATCTTCTCTTTTGTTCCTTTCTACATGTTTCTTCATATAAACAAAGAAATTGATTTCAATTGCAATGTGACATTACTACTCTTGCACCTCTCAGTCCACAACTCATAAAGTTGTTGAAATGGTTGAATTCATTACATTTGGTTCTTTAGTAAACAAAACTTTTATTTCTGCCACTATTATTTGTAGGTTTTTTTTCGCTATAGGGGAGTTGAATTCAAATACATTAATTAAGCTTCTTATGAAGTGTTTTTCATTCCTCAATGTTTTCTTCCTCCTATTTCATGAAGCTTAATCTTGTACTGTAAGTCATAGTGATTCATGTATCTATTGCAATTTTTTTTGTTATTTTGGTGACTTTTTTAACTCTATTAAAAATTCCAGTGAGGATGTTTGAAAATTTATCTTCTCTTTTGTCCCTCTCTACAGGTTTCTTCATATACATTTTGGATAAATGGCTTGTGGGTTGTGCTATATTTGATAGCACATAACTCCAAATATGTGATAACTAATACGGAACCAATGATGAAGTTTGTTAAAGAAACCTAAAGGATTGCTCTCTTGCTTGCCACTATTAGTATATTATTTTGATTGTTTTTTGTTAGGTAGAAACATTTTAGATGTCATTGCACTCTTCAAGAATATTAGTATAGAGACAATTAGTCCACTTCTTTTATCGCAAGTTAATTAATTTGTCATATTTTTTCGTCTCTTCTTTTTGGGCATAATAAGAGATCAAGTTTTCTTGAACCTAACAAATGTCCAAAATACACTATAACAAAAATAGTTTTTATCGGCAGTAAATATGCACATTAACGAAGAGTGCTAGAGCATTTACCGACATTAATTAATTCTCATTAGATTCAATATTGCTATAGACTTTAGGGACATTTATAGAGAGTACCAATTGTCTCTGAAAATACATATTTAGCGACACTTAAACTATTAATTGTCGTTAAAAATCATTTTTGTTGTAGTGATAACTCTTTCTTTTGATAAAGTTTTTTGTTTTTTTATAAAGAAGTAATAACTCTTTCTTTTGGATTCTTTCAATTAAATTTGTAAACTGTAAACTTGGATACAACCTTTGAAAAATATGTTAAGCAACATGTTTTCTTCTTCTTGATTGTTAGGAAAGTAAGGTTGTCTTTATTATTAATAGTGGATATTTGTGAGTTCAAGTGCTCACAAAATTATGTTGTGAGATTTTAATATATGTTATATGTCAAAATTTTGGATTAGAATATCCAGTTTTGAATTGTTCGATTCAGATGTCACCTACTACTTGGTCGATAATTGTATTAATTCTTTGTAACTGCATACTATAACCATAACAATAACTATGGTTCAATTCCAAATAAGTTGGGGCCGGTGATATGAAACCTAAACAATAGTAATGACTATTCTGAGACAACGAGGAAAAACATTTATTATACTAACAACGAAGATTCAGAACCTACTCTTCCTCTTCTTCTTCACAATTAAATATTTGTGTACTTTGCTCCTGTTGAGTGGCTCACTGACACCATTACTTATGTTACAGATCCTTGCATGTATTTTTACAGTCATTAATTTATGCTTATGTTATTAAGGATAAATGATAAGATGTAATAATTTTCATTTTTCTTTACATTATTAATGTTTGTTACTACGTAATATTGTATGTAAGACAATATACTATTTTGGTTTTATAACTGATATATTTTAAGTATAATTTTATAAATTTCGTGATATTTAATTCCCGCGTGAAGCGCGGGTAATTTTACTAGTTTGACAAATATAAAAAGAAAACTTAAAATAATTTAAAATTGATTTTAAATAAGTGACAAGGTCAAAACTCAAAAGGGACTCAAAATAAGTTTAAAATGACTCAAAATAAGTCAAAAACCAAAAGTTTCCCTACTCTTTATTTTTTTACTTAAAAGTCATTTCAGTTTGACTTTTTATTTTTGACTTAAAAGCTACTTTTTTAAGTCAATCCAAACGGACTCTTAGTATATTTTGTTAGGGTTTTGCTATGATTTTCTTACTTTATTTGAAATTTATTTTTCTCTTGGAGGAAAATCAAAATATTACCATAAATGCTTCAACTTTTCCTGAAAGAAAAATATAATTTTCTTCCATATTTAATTTATTCTTTCATTAGAGGAAAAGTTTGGAAATCTATAAATTGAAGATCTCTATTTTCATAGCTAAACACAATAGCATACACATTGTAGACGTTTAAAAGTTTAGTTTATGGGGAGATTATTCACTTAATAAAATTATTTTTTTTTAATATTAGTTTTCAATATGTAGGTCTTTGACCAAACTATATTAATAATATGTTAAGTATACTTTTATTTGTCATCTGATTATCAACTCTATGATTTGCAATTATAAACTTTTGCATGATGCTCTAATCATTTTCGAACCCAACAAGTGGTATCAAAGCACATGGTCCAACGATCCCTTGGTCCGATGGTTCTATTGTTCAATGAAGTTGAAGACATGCTCAAGATAGTTTCAAATCAATTTGTAATCAATTTGATGATAATGAAGATTTTTGTCTAGCTACATGTGGAGAAGAAGTTCTAAACCATATTTTCAATATTCCTACTGTTGCAATTTTAAAAATAAAAACAAAATATTTTTAAATCATTTTCACCCATATATTTTTAAATTTTATTTTTAATCATGACAAGACAGTGATGATGACTATGTGAAGAACAAGATTATCATACATATGAAGAAGGTGGATCAAATTTTGTTAAGAAAATCCAGTCAAAATGGGAGATTTGATAGAGTTTTACTCTGATTTTCTTACTTTATTTGAAATTTACAAGATTATCATGCATATGAAGAAGGTGGATCAAATTTGTCAAGAAAATCCAACCAAAAGGGGAGATTTGTTAGGGTTTTGCCCTGATTTTCTTACTTTATCTGAAATTTATTTTTCTCTTGAAGGAAAATCAAAGTATTACCATAAATGCTTCAACTTTTCCCAAAAGGAAAATATAATTTTCTTCCATCTTTAGTTTGTTCTTTCCTTAGAGAAAAAGTTTGGAGATCTATAAATTAAAGATCTCTATTCTCATAGCAGAACACAATAACATCCACAGTGTAGACATTTAAAAGTTTTAGTTTATGGGGAGATTATTCTCTCAATAAATTTATATTCTTCTAATATTAGTTTTCAATATGTAGGTCGTTTGACCAAACTATATTTATAATATGTTTAGAATACTTTTATTTGCCATCTGATTTATCAACTCTATGATTTACAATTGTAAACTTTCGTATGACGCTCTAATCACTTTCAAACCCAACATATTTGACCTTCAGTTAATTAAATTGTGTTACTTCACTCTCTAAAGCTAATGGATGTTAAAAGGTTTTGATTAGAAACTCAAAAGTATTTAACAAACTCTATATAAGCGAAGAATTAGAGCCAAAAAATGTATTACCATATTGTGATTTGCTAAATAGACGTGTGTTAATTGATTATTTCAACCTTGAAGGTGAAATTTAAGCCAATAATGAATGCACAATCATTCGTGAAGTATATGACAAAATTTTTAGGCATTAACACCTAACAATAGATTAGATATTCACTACTAAAAAAGATAGCAATTAGGTGTCAGTAGAAGCAAAAGAATACCCGTAATAAATAAATAAATAAATAAATACTACTCCCTGTGTCCCAATTTATGTGACTTACTTTCCTTTTTAGTCAGTCCCAAAAAGAATGACACATTTCTATATTAAGTAACAATTTAACTATAAAATGTCTATTTTATCCTAAATGAAATGATTTACGGCCACACAAATTTCTATCATTCATTTTGGACCACAAGTTTTAAATGACTTCCTTTCTTTCTTAAACTCCGTGTCGAATCAAACTACCTCAGATAAAATGGGACGAAGGGAGTATCTAATAAATGCTAGTAATCTAGCCCCTCTCTGTCAACATGCCTACTTGTTGGCGGAGGGGTATTTATGTAAATCTCATCTAAATGAAGTGATGTAATTGGCTAAAGTGAATCTTCATACATCTCATGTCAAAAGAATACTTTTCTCATCAGCAATAAGTGACTTTTCTCTCATGGCCAAATCTACCCAAGCTACACTGAACCACCATCCATGAGACCCCTGACACACCGGAATCACCAGATTTATCTAGCCCCCTAGTAGAAATAATCAAAGATACCACACTTTCAAAGAAGCACTGATCGACAAGGAAAATGCCTTAAATCGGGTTTATGAAATCCCTAAGGAACAAACAGACATAAAAGAGACAAATAGGATTCAAAATGATGCAATCGTCCTAATTGAAGAAGAAAATAACAGATTGTACCAGTCATGGTGCATGTCCGTCATCATTAAAGTATTTGGGAAAAAGCTAACACACACCTACCTAAAGAGCAAATTAACAGACACTTGGAGACTCGTTGAACCACTTACTCTGATAGATTTAGGATGGGACTATCACATTGTAAAAATAAGTCAAGTGCAAAGTATGCACAAAATCCTACATGAAGGCCCTTGGTTTGTCGCTGGGAATTTCCTATATGTTAAAAGGTGGGAGCCAAATTTCGTCCCTCGACAATCCACACTAACCCATACATCTATATGGGCTAGACTGCCTAAGCTGCCAATAGAATTTTATGACAAAAACATACTAGAACAGGTTAGACAAAAACTGAGGGAACTATTTAAGATCGACACTTGCACACATTGACTACACTCAGGGGTTGATATGCAAGAATTTGCATCCAAGTCCCAATTGAAGTTTCGATCAAAACACAGGTGGTGATTGGGAGCCACAAACAAAGGGTAATCTATGAAGGGGAAATAATCTTGTGTGTTGGTTGTGGGAGAATAGGCCACACTCTAGGGAGATGTACCAAAACTGCCAAAGAACAAAAAGATCTCCACGTCCCATCAACGTCAAAGGAAGTGGAACAGCCGGACAACTGGAAATTGTCTCTTTCCCAGGAAGATGAACCCAACATCAATAAAGGAAAGTGCAGGTACACCCAAGGACCAAACAAAGCAACAACAAAGACAGGTAAGGGCTTATGACCCTTACTTAGGTAAGTTCCTAAACACCGCCGCTTAAAACCAATCACCCGTAGACGACGAAAAAAATACTAATAATAATAATAATAAGAATAATAAAAACTACACCAATTTTAGGAATGGGCCAGGAGTTTCTACTCCTAAGACCAATTCCCCAACTGTAAAAAGCACTAATACTGCTAAACCGAAGCTTTTTTACAATGATTAATGAAGGGGATCAAAAATCCAAAAAACAAATCCTTACTTGGCCAGTGTAACCCCCCCTTAAATGCCAGAGCAAATAACAGGTCCCAATGCTCCGATGAACCAAATCGCCCCCCTCGCTTCTACCCAGGGTAATCATCACCCTTCTGCCATTGACAAGACCGTAGAGGTCGCATCAAACATCCATCACATTAACGCCAATACGATGGATGTTGATAAAACCCTAAATGCCATAAAGGAGAAGCACCGGGACACCATTCATAACAGAAATGACATCCCACCAAACGTTACCACTAAACCCTCAAAACTCACCATTGATCTTCACGACAATGCCAATGCCCTCGGAGCACACTCCGACCTCGTGGTTGGAACTGGCGCTACAAGACAAACAATTGTCATTTCAAGTCACGATAACAGGGCACCCTGTAACCCCGATCCTCCAAGATCTGGCGTACCTTGCGTAGATCATCAAGAAGGGAGTTGACGAAGCGATAGCAAAACTTGGCCAATAGATATGGATGCAGACACTGAGACAAACTCAAATGTAGGGAACTATGAACTCAACAACAATGGACGAACTCAGTGTGTTGATGAACAACATATTTCAAAGCCTACCATTTTTTCCTACTCTCTCATACCTAACCAACACTCATAGCCACCTTCATACCCAGAATACCACAGGAAATTTTGAATACCCTGTACTCCCAAATGCCACAAAGAGAAGAGAGAACGCGAACCCACAAAGAAAAGAGCCATAAATCCTATAGCCGATAAGAAAAAACTACCAGGAACTAGAGGACATCTTGACAAAGCTTGGAGAACAAAATACAAAGAAATGCATCTTGGAAACACTCTTCCTCAAAGAGTTCGAGGAACCCATTAGCGCTACACTAATAGCCTATTGTCCACAAGAGATGAAAGGGTGCACATTGAACTTGAGGAACGAGAAGGACCTGATACCTGCAACGGTGGCGTTGAAGCATTGTTGTATTGACACTAAAATAGAAGAGAGTTTAAAATATAAAGATTTTTGAAAATTAATGAATTTCATAAACTGGAACTTACAATCATATATTAGGCCTGGTTACTGTGAGGTATAAAAGCATTCTTATTCCTTTATCAGTAATCAACTCATCACTTGCATCTGTTATTTCATTACTCATCACTTGTATATGCTATTTCTTTGATATGCTTATCATACTCTCTGATTGTAGTATTCATAGGTGTTTATGCTGTCTTTGAAGCACTCAGACTATACCTTTTTCTGATGTAGAAAACTCAATGCCAATGAAGTAATTCAATTCACCTACATCTTTTATTTTAAATGCCTTACGTAGAGCTTTCTTAGATTCTACGATTTGTTTTAGATTGTCACCATTGATGAGAATGTCATCAACATATACCAAGACTAGTCGGATGCTTGTCTTTTGTAGACTTTCTTTGTACTGCAACTCATAGCTCTTAAATAGTTTCTCTTTGGATAGCGGGTAACACATAACTCTTAAGTAGTTCTCTTTGGATATCGATTGGGTATATATCCATTTAATTTCAGGCTTTTGAAATTGAAATTTTATTTGATTTGTCAAATAGTTTATCTTGCAAGTGCAAGGGGCATACGTTGTTTAAGTGATGAATTAATTGAAGAGAAAAATATAAATATTTATAGACGGTGAGTTTCTCCATCTTTTCTCTTTGTCACTCATTTTCTTGTCACTATCTTCCATACTTTTGCTGAATCAATATTTATAATGGTTATTTATAAATGCAGAGAAACAAGCTGTTTTGAGCAAGTTTGATTTATATTCGTTTCTGCTTCCTCTCACCATGCATAATGTTTTCATCAGCATATTATATTTTTGTTTTTTGTTTATTTCCCGTGCTCATTATATTTGTCTGTTTGTGAGTTGTTTGTGGACGTGAGTATACAATAAATAGATTAATTCTTATTTATTTCAAGCCATTTTAAAAAAAAATTGTGTTATTCATCACACATTTTGTTATTATTTATGTTATTTTTAAAAGTTTATATTGAATAATATGGGATTCACGTGCAAAGCACGTGCCCAAGGACTAATATTTTTCTAAAAAACATATGTATATATCTAACAAAATGAGAAAAATGTAAAAAAAAATAAAAATTGAGAGCGGAGGGTTAAATTGGGCAGGGTAGAATTATTTTTCTCTTTTTCTTTAAAATAAAATAAAAATAATATTTAAATAAAATTGGAAAGGAGTGAGTGGTTTGGAGGGGAGAGGAAAAGGTGGTGAATGTGGGTAAGAAAAATGTTTAATTTTTTTTTAAAGAAAAATGTTTGAATTTGTTTTTTAAAAGGTCATTTCTTTTTTCGGGTTGTGATATTTTAATTTTTAACTAATACTAATAGGTCATTATTTAATTTTTGTCAAGGTGAAATGTCATGTGACAATTTTAAAAAATAAAATAAAGTAGAAAGTGTGTTACACACTCATGAGGTGTATTTCTCAAACTAATAATTTATATATGAAACTTATACCCCCAAACTTAAAAAATAACATAATTTAGATTTATTTTTGACACTTTACTCTTCTTTTAATAATAAATATACATAAATGAATAAATAAGTAAGGTACTTAATTATGTAAGAAGGATATAAATAGGAAATTTAGATAAAAAGAAAGGTATTAGGAATTTAGATTTTGATTTAAGGATTTCCCATTTTAATATAAAAAATATATAAATAAATATATATATTGAAGATAATATTTCACCGAATTCAATATTTCATATGAGAGGTTGAAAATTATAAAATTTTAAGTAATTTAAATTTATTTATAATCTTAAGATTGTTTTTAATTTGGTGCACGTGAAACTTAAAGATAAACAAATAGGGAAGGAGAGGAAAGAGTATAAAACAAATGCGAATTGAGAATCCGTGTAAAGGGGAATAAGAAAAAGAGATAGTATATTATATGCGCTGAGTAAACATTGACCTCTTTCGTAGCAATTCCGACAAAGATGCTGACAACAGCCACAATAATGAGTCTCCGACGACCGACGTCAACATAAGTAGGGAAAAAGAAACAGAAAGCTACCCTTCCTCTGTAACTCCTTCGTCCCCAAAGAAAGAAAGAAAGGACGAAATGGGGGTAAGCAGGAGGAGGCTTCTGATTTCAGATTTCATCATGTCTTTCATGTGGGTTTGGTCAAGTGTGCTTATTAAGATGTTTGTTCATACAATCTTGGGTTATGGGGCTCATGATCTTAAAGGTGAAATCCTCAAACATGCTATTTCTGTCATCAATATGTTCTTATTTGCCTTGTTGGTTAAAGCTACCAAAGGTGGGGCATACAACCCTCTCACTATATTATCTGGTGCCATCTCTGGGGATCTCACCAATTTCATCTTCACTGTTGCTGCTAGAATTCCTGCTCAGGTTCCTTCTTTCTTCTTCTTTTTTTCCTAGGTCTCCTTTCACGTTTTATGTGGGTCGTGTCTTGTAGATATACAAATTTTATGGGTTTAAAATCCATATTATATTTGGATAAATTCCTAAATTCAACAAATACCAAACCCAAATAAAGATTGATTATTTAAGTTCAAAAGACACTCCAATTTTGTTTGGGTTTGTCCATTGAGTTGACTTCACAAGGTAGAGGTAAAATCTGCGCACGCACCACTCTTTTCAGACTGCATTTGTGTGATTACACTAGGTATGTTGTTGTTGTAGTAGTATGAATTGGGATAGAAAGAACAGGACTAGGATTCCTCAAGTTATATAAGATGAAAAAGTGGATACATTTTTCAGTCCCACTGAGATCAGCAAGTGTATATATAGAAAAATACCTAAAACCTTATTCCATATAGATGACTAGAAAACCAATCTACCACATAAATGTTCTAAAGGCACTGGTCTTGAAACGTTCCAGCGGCGCACACCACCAAGATGCATCACTGTATCGCAAGGAAAGCCCTCTTCATAGAAACATGATGTTTCTTACATAGCCAAACCTAAAATTTTGATGAGGAAATGGAACAAGATATCCCCAAACTATTTAGAGATTCTCTGGCAAAAATATTAGCACAAAAGACAAATTTGAATGAGTTGAATTTCATTGCTCTGCATACACCTAATGCAACAATCGAGGTTTATGAATTTGTAAGCTTTCTTGATTCTAGATTGGTATTAAGCCTTTTGTGAGATGACCATGTAAACACATTGAGTTTCAATGAAAAATTTGCATTATAGAGAGAGGAGGAGGGGAGGAGGGGGGGGGGGTCTAGATAAACACACACATTGGAAGCACTTTGAAGGATTGTGGTGCTTTATGTTAGACAAGGTTATTGAAAGTAGACTGCCAAACCGATTATCAACTCTTCAGTTTTCCTATTATTAGAGTTTCAAAAGATATAAAAAAACCAACAATAAAAAGACATTTCCTAGTGAAAAAGGATAATATAGAATCCTCATGGGGTGGGGAGATGGGGTACAATAAACACAGTTGGCATGTGTAGTGCAAGAAAGAGCGTATTGAGACTCAAAGGTAGAGATGACTGAAAGAAAAGAATGTAAGGGACATGCTGACCATATATGTGTCTTTATATCGGATGAAATGTTAATCCTTTAGTGGTTTAGAAAGAATGGATCCTACCTCCCATATACCAAAGTTGGCACGCCCTAAATCCTTGGAGGGCTTGACCGGCACTCGGTGCCTTAACTTGACCCAGTGGACCACTTTACATTCTACATAAATATGATTTATATGTAAAAGTGGAAGAGAAATCATTTCATAAAACATTTGCACTTTCAATAAGTATGAAGTTATAATCCAAAAATAAGTGTATTCATAAAAGCCATACAAAGTCACATCTGGGAATAACAAAATGAGACACCTTATGACAATAACATCTATGGAACTTCTATTACTTGCACGAATAGAATAAATATTGGGACAAGACCCGGCTATACCCAAAATTATAGGAGTTCATGTCATAAGGAAAACTGTCAGGTAGTAAATGGGACTCACCAAAATCAAGAGAGCGAGAGAGCGGAGTGCCTAGCGAAGATCTGTGCCGCCCTGAAAGTCCATACCTGAATCCATAATAAGGAGGCAGCAACCACGACAAAAGAGACGTGAGTACATATGAAATACTACTTGCATGAAGAGAAACCCGTATATGAAAAAATGCAATACAATATGAATAACTATGTGAGAACAAATCATGAGTCAAGATAGATTTCATTTCGATGAGAACATTTAAATGAAGCTTAGACTTTAAATAGACATAGCATGTTTCTTTCGTGGGATAATCCAGTAACTGACATGACATTAACCACCATGTGCACCTCATGCTACTCCGACTTTTAGCCTAAGATGGAGAGGGTCTCACCACAATGCCATGTGGTTTCGACAAGTATGCTAGCAAATCATGAATCTCAACCAAGGTAGACTATCTAAGGAGTGGCTCCCCTAGCATCCTGGTTATTTGTGTTGTTCATTCCAATGATCTCATCAATAGGCTACGCTAGCTTGATATGTGGACCCCAAGATGGTAACTTACACACTTACCTTGATGGCTATTGTAACTGCTTATGTACAACAAATGCCATTAGAGTGATTTTTTGCTGACCTAACTAGCTGAGTCCCTTGCACAAAGGGGTTGGGTTGGTATTTTGGCTAGCAGTGGATTATTTATCGCTCTGCAATTAGTTTCTATTGTACTCTGCTGCAAAAGTTTTGAAGTTTGAAGTTACTTATTGTTTTAACAGAATATTAAAATTGGCTTAGAAGCACGGTTTAAAGTTCCATTTCCTGCGTTCGTTGGGTCGGGAGTCCATGTCATGGTGGTATGGATAAAGAACTTCTGGTGTTGTACTATTCAATTCTCTAGGACAAATGGTTATGTAAAATTGATTAACTAAAACTAACATTTGCTAACCATATACAATGGATCTGTACTTATGCATCAACATAATGCATGTGTAAATCTTAACTTCTTTTTTAGGGAGTCTTCGTCTATTTAAGTTCAAATATATGTACAAAAATATCGTTAATGATGATTGATGAAGTTTGAAATCAATGAAAGTAACATGTTCACCTCCATTTAATGATATATTATATCACCATCTATTTGGCATTTTGTTAATTATTTTGTAGTATTTAAGTTCAAATATATGTACATCTGTATGATTTTCTTACTGTTGGACTTGTTTTCTTACTGTAGATTCTGTTAGATTCTGTTCGTACAGTTTCTACAAAGCTAAGTTGTTTGCGAAGGTTGAGTGTGCTTTACATGGGTCAACATGCATTTACGTAAATTAGCATTTCCTAATAAGTTATGATATAGCTTCACTTGTTTTTGTTATATGTAACTCTAGTATTTACACTTAACTGGATAGTACACTCAAACTTACAACATTTACTAGTAGCTCTTGATTTATGAGGATGGATTATGATCCATATGACCCCAATTTTCTTCTCTTTCTTCTTTTGGTTGATGAGATTTGTCATGAGTTCCAGATCAGTTGGTATAAAACTTGTTGAGTTGCATTTATTTGAGAGGTACTTGGCCCATGCACGTGCTCAATACAAAACAAATACATGCAATAAGGCTTGTTTAAGCTTTCATTTTCAGCCTTGCCTAAACTTGTCCAAGATAAGTGCTGAAGTGTGTCTACCACCTCATCTTAAAGTTTAAAATATCATAAATTTATTTTATTATGCTAAGATACCCCAATGCGTGGGCCTGACTCCTTTTTTTTGTAACAAGCCTGTGGAAATGCTGTTTATTATCCGTGTAAGACTTGAACTCGTGATCTATACTTTATCTACTATGTTGAATTATGTATACCTCATCTAATTTTCTTATAATCAAGAAAAGTCTAGGTGCATGATTCGAAATTCAGTGAATAATGGATTTGACCCTCTACCTTTTTCCACTTTATCTTTTTGTCTGCGGTAGAGTTCGAACCAGTGATGTGCTCCTAACAAACACATTGTTAAGTTGCTGTGACCTATCAACTGAAAGGACCAGGTCCTTTTAGCAACTATGCAAGAAGGAAATTGCGGAAACATAAATCAAACACAAGGAGTTTATCTGGAGATCTTCTTGCTCAAGGGCGGCAAAAATCACGACCTATCTCCAATAGGATTTCCCCGAATTTTCCACTATAATTCGAGAAATTTTAAGGTTACAACATGTACACCTAAGGAACTGACTCTAACAACACCTACCCAAACCTCAATAATTCTCCCTAATTGTTGGTATCTTCTCCAGCTCCTTCAAAGGCTCTACCCAGTCTAAAACGTCCCTTTACAAAAACAAAACAACACCTAATACAAATTACTAGGAATGTAAAAAGCATATAGTTAAGGACCACAAGAATCTAGCTTTTACAACTCAGAACTACTTGGCCCAGCCTTATCGAGAAAAGCTAGAACAGTATGAATAACACTTGATAGGAAAGGGTTCTTAGTTGCAACAATTGACTCTTCTTCTTCAGCATCAATATAATGCTTTATATGGAGTAGAATAGCTGCCTATACTTTTCCAAATCCAACCAAGACTTGGTTCAAGAATTTCCGAGAAATCAATCCTTCTTTGACTTGGTTTGGAATCGGCCAACTTCTCCTTATTCCAAGCTAAATCCATGTGTTCAATTATGGTAAGTTTCCATGTCTTGAACTCCAGTTACTTATAGAACTGAATTAAAGCATTAATCTCAATTCTCCAATGTTCCTTTTTGTCGCATGGAATACCTTCTCTTGTGTAGATCAAAGAATCTCTTCTAGTTCTTGTTGGAGGAACCTGGTTCTGTAAGCAATTCCTCATCACCATTGCTAGCTTCACCAATTTCTTTTGGATATTTGCCAAAGACCTGGTTCTTATACATCTTCGTTTATCCTTCTTGTACATTGATTGTTAATTGTACACTGTTTGTCAATCATCAAAATATCATAGTATCTTAAATTAAGACTCAGATTAAAGTAAATCAGAACACATCACATGTTAAGCTCTTGCGGCTTGACCAAAGCCTCGATGACAAGTGATAACAACACAAACAACAGAAGACTCTAAAATTAGAAGATTAGAAAGAGGGAAAGAATTGATTCTTGAAAGAGTAGAACACAAGCTCAAATATTTGATACTTGAAACCTTGCACTAAAGAAGTTGTGAATCAATTATCTCAAAAAAAGGGTATGAATCAATTAAGAAGGAGAAGAAGAAAAATAGGAGGGAAGAACTAACAAGGAATCTTAACATTGAAGAAATTCAAGCTATGATTCAAGGTAGAATATAAATGGCATAACCCTAAAGAGAACATCAAAGGTCTCTACAAGCCACAAAGGCTACTAACATTAATATTAATTCAAACTTAGCTACAATAAAGAAGAAAAAACCCCCTTCATGTAGAAGCCTAGAAGGGGGCTGCTATTCTCCCTTGAAATTATCAATGGGGTAATCAAACTAAATTAAATAAACTAGTAAAATCCTAGGTTCATATAAGACTACCAACACTCATTCTATAAAGCTATATAAGTAGTCAACATAGCATTGAATAGTCTTCTAGAACACAAGTTTGGGTCACTGGACTCGCTTCTTCTTTGGACAGATTTCTGGACCAAAATCCAACTCTTATTGGTATTCAATCTGGGCCTCCAAATAGAAGTAAGACTTTCCCAAAACATCTACGTTGGTCTGGACTGTGAAGCTCTTATTCGGTCAAAAAAACATGTTTTCATTGCTAATTAGAGCCTATTAAAGCTCTAGATATTCCATTGCCCATAATGAAGTTGTGCTTTCTTGAATGCTATCAACAAGTGTCTTCCACCTCATCTAATTGTGTTAGTATTCCCGAAAAGGGTTTGTAAAGGTCTTACACCATCCTTTTAACTGCCTCAACTTTTGTATTAGATGTTCTAGTTCTCTCACATTACATCAGAGCCACATTTTAGGAATTTCATTCCCACACTTGTTATCTAACCACAAGGACGTGAGGAAGGGTGTTGAATTATATAGTTGTCTCACATGGATTGTGTAAAGGTTTGGAATAATAGGTCCTTTTACCACTCTACTCATGTCTTAAAGTTTTGTGTTGGGCAGATTGGATGCTTAAACTTTTTCACTATTAGATATACTAGAGTGTTGTGGGTGACTAAATGGATAGTAGAAAGATGAGGTTAAGTAATTGATAAGTCTGTTGAAATGTGAACCTTGTCTCAGAAGAATAGAGTTTTTGATTTGTGTGATACATGGATTTAGTTAGTTGATTTATTTAGGATAGTGATACAAGGATACATGTATGATACATGTACTAAACTAGGTACATGCTAGGATAGTCCTATAAATATCTAGACATTATAGTCATTTTTGATAAGCCAAAATGTAAGTCAAGTTGGTAGAAATCCATTTGTCTTCTAAGTAAATCATTGATTGAGAAAGCAAGTAGACTGAAGTAAGAAAGAATGATATCCTCTACGTGTCTTCAAGGAGTTTGAGTGATTCGGAGTGCTTTTTCTCCCCTAATTTTTCCAACAAAGGCACTATTAGCTTTAAAAGACATGTGTTAATTGGTTATCAGTCATATTCTGAAGCTACTCACCATTAACTTTGCAGTCAAAATCAGGCAATGACATTGTGACTCAATTTTTCAATTTTGTTTTTACTTTTCTTGCCTGTCAGATTCAGCTAAAATATTGTTATTTTTCCTAGAAAAGCTTATTATAGTTAAGTGTTTCTTCTGATGTACAATTCCCCCATCTTGTTGCTTTTAAGGTCTTTGGTTCGATTACTGGGGTTAGATTCATCATTGCGGCATTTCCAAACATAGGACGTGGACCTGTTTTGAGCATTGACATCCATCGAGGTGCATTGACAGAAGGATGTTTAACATTTGCAATTGTTAGCATGTCACTTGGACTTTCCAGAAGAAGTCGTGCAAGTATTTTCATGAAGACATGGATATCCAGTCTGTCCAAACTGACTCTTCACATTCTTGGTTCTGATCTAACAGGGGGATGCATGAATCCAGCTTCTGTAAGTACTTCCTTGTGCTATAAAGTATATGTTTTATAAAGTGAAGTTTCTGTATGGGCAAGATAGATATTGAGTTAAATAAATTTTGTAGGTGATGGGGTGGGCTTATGCGCGGGGTGATCATATTACTAAGGAGCATATACATGTTTATTGGCTTGCTCCAATACAAGCAACTTTGTTGGCTGTTTGGACATTCAATTTGCTTGTTTCCCCATCGAAAGACGAAGAAGCAAAGAAGAGAGAGAAAAAGTCAGAATGATGCATCATTCTTTTCTGGTTCAGAAACTGCGTGTATCAACTTGCTTCTCTTTCTTTTTAAAAACTTAATTTGAAAAGGGTTCAGTTAAGGGATGTATTATTTTGCCTTAATATAATATTAACCTCCCCCGTGTTTGAATTCTTGATGAAAATCCCCTATCTATGTTGGTTTCTTATGAAACAATTAAACAACAAAAGAAGAATATTGTAGAGAGTGTTGTAAATTTATCATATTAGTGTGGATGCCTGTAACTTCAACGTGTAATTCCACCATAATGTGTCCTACACTTCCGTACTTCCACAATCTTCCCTATATTCTCAAAAGGTTCATGTCATGTTTATAACAACCGTACCCTCTTTAAGTAGTATATATATATATATAGATGTATGATAGGTGGTGGATAATATAATATACTTGAAGATTTGGAAGAAATAAGAAAAACTCTCATTTCTTGTCAGTTTGATATTAGAACTACAAGAATCTCTAATCTTCGAGTTCCAAGTTATATTTTATTCTCTTTTCATGTTTCGGTATGGAATTCATTTTATAGTTGCATTTTATGAACATAGAATGAGGTATGTTTCTAATTTACTTACTTTAGTGAGGTAGTAATATCATTACAATAGTTTTGATATTTTTTGTTCAATACCAATTTAATTTTGTTCATAAAATTCTATTAAATATGTGCAGATTGTTATGGGCTCAGTTCTTTCTTGTTTGCTAGGTTTGCAGGACATATTAATTGGTGATTTGAAGATCAAGATTTTCATAGCTATTGTAAATTAGTGCTGAAGAACTGTCTGTTAATGTCTGAATTGGTTTTGATAGTTATGTTGTGAATAATAATTTAACCTTCTTGATGACATAACTCAACAATATAATTTTGTATTGTCACATAATTTCTTAGCATCAATAGTTGGTTGAGTTAAAATATATAAAGTATATAGTTTTATGTGTGATCAAGCTGATATTATTAAGAGTTTTACAAAAAAAATTACAATTGAGATTAATATGCTATTTTTGTTTATGTTTCCTTCATATATGCTATTTTTGTTAATTGAAATTGAAAAAAAAATGATTCTTTGTATATTTGATTTTATGCCTATAGAATAACATTTTGAAAAGGAATAGTAATATCATATCATATCATATATATATATATATGTATAAATTATAGGAACCACATATTATAAGTACTAAATAACATCATATCCCTTCTAGTTTTCTATTTACCAAAAATCCCTTAAAAATAATGTTTGCGGGATACATAGTGTTGTGCACGGGATACATTAGGTTTGATACATTTCACATAGCGGGATACATAGCGTTGTGCACGAGATACATTAGGGTTGATACATTCCACATAGCGGGATACATAGCGTTGTGCACGGGATACATAGTGTTTGATACATTCCACATAGCGAGATACATAGTGTTGTGCACGGGATACATGCGGGATACATAGGTAAATAAGGGATTTTTGAAAATTTTGAAATAAGTAGGGATAAATGGATATTAAGGTAAGTAAAAGAGTGTAGTTAAGTAATTTGTCTTATATATAAAAGAGAATCTTAGGCCCGCCTACATGACGTCACCACAAACAAAGATTCTCTTTTAGTTTATTTATTTCCAAAATTAGCCTTTCCTTTCATGAAAAGTTGTGACTTTTATGAAAAATTGTGACTTTTATTGAAAAATTGTGATTTTTATGAAAAGTTGTGACTTTTATGAAAAATTGTGAATTTTTTGAAGAGTTACGACTTTTATGCAAGGTTGTAACATTTATGAAAGGTTGTGACCTTTTTGAAGAGTTGTGACCTTTCCGGTAGGACACAATAAGCACTTGTTCACACTACCCATTATTATCTATAAATAGAAGGGTTTCCTCTCATTTTAAAATAATGAAAATTCTGAACTTCTTCTTTTTCTGCGCAATTAAATATTTGATTTTGAACTACTACTTCTTCTGCACAATTAAATATTTGTGTACTTTGATCTTTTTTAGTGGCTCACTAACACTATTGTTTTTGTATCATTGCATTGGTGAATAAAATTGTTTCATCCTGAGAGGATCTATTCCTTTAAACCTCGGGTATTAGAGGGGTTGATTTTCTTAAGGAGACACTGTGCATTTAGAGAGCTAGATTTTTCCTTTTTGTTTCATTTTATTGTTACAGATCCTGGATTGTTTTTTTACCGTCATAAATTTATGCTTATTCTTGTTTTTGAGTACATGTTTTAAACTTTGTTGTTTATGTTTCGGTAAAGTTATTGTTATACAATTATATGATACACAATGATGACTATTCTCTCACACCAAAGTACTTTTTTGAAATTACTTCTCTTTCATCCTTTTTAAGGATCCTTAATGTTTTGTTTGTGCACAACTTCAAATCCAAAACACTATCATAACTATATTACATGTGAAATTTGGATTTTGGAAGATTACATTTTAATTTTAAAACACATAATGACTACATATTACTTATTGGTTTATCAAATGATTATGGAACCTTTGCTCTTGATAAACACATTAGTTTTTTTATATATATATAATATTTTGAAAGTAATTGGTAGTGTTATCCTAACGAAATTTGCAAAGAAGAAAATTGAGAAAAATATTTATTTGACTCTCTAATTAAAGACACTATGTAACAATGCATATACATGATAAAAATAAACTAACCATAGTAAAATTTTAAAAGCAAATGAATGAATCAGTAAAATAAAATTATGTAAACTAAGAGAAAATAGTGTTATGATTTGTAATTTTGCCTTTTCTTTTAATAAAACAAATGGTAAACTACAATTGAATAACCTCTATACTCTTAAAAACAGATTTATATAAAAACACTATAACATCAAAATACAAAAATAGTTCTATTCTAATAAATTTTAAAGAAGAATGTTCTAATCGCGCGAAGCGCGGACCCATTTACTGATTTCATATATAATTTTAAAGATGACAGAGGGTCTTCTCTAATTCTTTTGGCCTATTGCTCCTGAAGAAACAATATATTATAATGATTCGTTATGATTATTAATGAAGGCATGTCAGAGAAATATTTTGCTTAATTAGTTTCTCATGTAATGAACTATTTCATAGAATAATCTATCTATAACCTTAAAAGCATGAACTGCTAACTTGAATGTTAAATTACTTTAATATTCCTAACTTAGGTTGTGATTTTTTCGATGAGTTGTGACTTTTCTGATAAGTTGTGACTTTTCTGATAAGTTGTGACTTCTCTCAAAGGGTTTCGATTTTCGATGAGTTGTGACTTTTCCAAAGAGTTGTGACTTTTTTGATAAGTTGTGACTTTTCTCAAAGGGTTGTGATTTTTCGATAGTTGTGACTTTTCCAAAGAGGTGTGACTTTTTCAATAAGTTGTGACTTTTTCAAAGAGTAGTGACTTTTCCAATAAGTTTTGACTTTTCAAAAGGATTGTGCCTTCTCATAAAGGTCATGATTTTTCAGATAAGACACAAAAAACACTTATTCATACTACCTTTTATTGACTATAATGTCACGACCCGGGAGCACCCCCAAGTCGTAACAAGGCGTACTCGACCCCGAAGGGGTCTTATACAAGCCACATAGTCATTCATTTCATTCAATAATGATAATAGTGCGGAATTTAAAACTTATTTACATCCAAACATTCAAACTTCATTAAAACAACTTTAAAAACACACAACGGAAGTCTAAGTCTCACATGGCCATCTTAGACACAATCACAAAACATAAGTAGGGACACAACCCTTTACAATCGAAACAATAACTAAAAGTGTCTATTACATGAACAAAAGAACTTAAAAGTCTTGTCCTCGAATCCATGAGGACGTACCAAGTCTTGGAGGAAAGCAATCCAACACTTCAAACTATCTAGGAGGGATCACTTGCCGGAACCTACACTTATTGTAAAAACATGAAGAATATGGGTTAGGGACGCAACCTTTTACAATCGAAACAATAACTAAAAGTGTCTATTACATGAACAAAAGAACTTAAAAGTCTTGTCCTCGAATCCATGAGGACGTACCAAGTCTTAGAGGAAAGCAATCCAACACTTCAAACTATCTAGGAGGGATCACCTGCTGGAACCTACACTTATAGTAAAAACATGAAGAATATGGGTTAGTACACAAAATGTACTAAGTATGATGACCATGCAAAACATGCTTTAAAGGGACATTTTGGCTAGAAACCATACATTATGCCACTTTTTGAAGTATCATGAACAGTTGCATAGAAGACATACAAGACAAGCATAAACTTCAAGTAAGTCATAATATCACCTTTAAACAATATCAACATGAAAACCTTTACCTTGGACCTTCACCTCAAGCAACCCTTATGCTATACCTCGTGCAATGTATGGATGGCATCCCATTCCACCATCCATACTAAGGCACCACATTTAGGTCACTTAAAGTAACTTATCATTCCTTTCTTTCACCTTTGCACAATATTCATACATAAGAGGTATATCATTAATTAAGACATGACAAGGGAAAATAACTCATAATATAACCCAAGTATAGCATGCATCTCATATTAAGCATTTGAGAGCCAACATTCTTTAATAACCTCATTTAGGGCACATTTATGTCACAGACATTAGGATTTAGAGAAACTCACTATGATCCTCTCCAAGCCTACTTGTGCAATGTATAGGTAGCATCCAATGCTACTATCTACACTTTGTAGAACCTATCAAGAAACCATAATGAAATCTCACATGATGGGAAGTAAGCATTTAACCGACATAGACCATGAGAGCTTGTCATGGAATCCGGTGTCATAAGTCCCCACACCATAAAGAGGTGGTCTACTTGCCTAAGGAAGACCGGTACATATAGCTTAATGGATCCACTAGCTACCTATGCGGGCACATAGTTTATGGGATAAGGTAGACGATTATTGAAACTCATGCCTAACCATTAGGGGAGTTTCCATCTAACCAAATCCACTCGGTGCTTAGCTTACATTCCCATAGAATAGTTCGTTACCTTGACATTATCACATATGAGAGGTGCCATTGGCCTACCAACTCCAAATTACATTCATTAACACGTGAAGGGGTGCTTTAAGCCTACCGTTTCAAGGTTCATTTAGGAAAGCTCATTAACTCCTCTTGAAAGGGTGCCATGGGCCTACCGGTTCAAGTCTCATCATTAACCTTCATGGAAAGGTGCCATAGGCCTACCGACTCCAAGGTTCATTACTATCATTAATGGAAGAGTGCGATAAGCCTACCGATTCCAAGGTTCATTATTATCATGAGTGGAAGGGTGCTACTAGCCTACCAATCCGAGGATTCAACAACCAACAATATAATCATTTAAACAAGAAAATGATGCACAAGCTCTACCAATTCGAGATATGCAATACATTGGAGAATCCTTTATATTCTATCATCAACATTCATGAGTGTCAAATTGAGAAAAAGCCTTTCAATAATAACACATTTACGTTCATAACATGATCACATTAGCTCCATTGAATGTCCATTCATAAAATGTCACGTAACACTTAAATTTCTCATACTATGCCTTCAAGGCCATGGTCACAATGTACAAAATAAGTAAACACCTCCACCTTTCAAGTGGATCATCATCAAGAACAATTATACTAATAATATGAGATTAAGTCAACTTACCATCCTCCAAAGCCATAATCACCATTACTCAATTCCCAACAATTCTATCACCACAAGGTGATTCACCCATAACTTGCCCATAAGGCCACAATCCTCAATTCATCCATATACCAATAATTCATCATAAATAGGTATAGAAAACCATATAAATCAACAATACAATCCAATCTAAACACAATTTCATCAACATTAAATCATAGGGATTAAACCCACTTCATAAGCAAATTCTAGGCTTTTAATGAAAACATGGGTTCTTAAAGAAGTTTCATATAAAATCATCTTAAAATCATAAATAGAACTTCAATTCACCAATATAATGACTTTGAAAACATTTTACCCATAAACCCATACCTAGAATAGAAAATAGAAGTTTTGTTATTTGAAGACTTTTGAAACCCTTTTTAATGGACTCCTTGAAGGAAGGATAATCAAGGATCAAGGGTCACCATACCTTTGTTAAGATTCCCCAAGGAATTTGATGAAGAAACCACCTTCAATCCAAGCCCTAGCTCCAAGTTCTTGACCTTCTTCAATGGAGGATTGTAGAGAGAGAAATATTTGAGAGGAGGTGGGTTTCTTTTTAATTCTGATTGGAGTGACTTAAATGGAAGAATTTTGGTCTAGAAGGGTTTTATAATTGCTAGGAAAGGCATATAATAATAGGGACTCAACTTAGGAAAGGAATTAAGGACCCACAAGGTTAAACTTAAAAGTTTTCACTAAACCCGTTTAAGTTCGTCCTTTTTGACAGTGCTTCACTATTTTGGGCATAATTTTTTACTCCGAGATCGGAAAAGGGCAAACTCAGTGGAGTTGGAAAGAGAACTTATATACCTTTAATTGGATAGGTAATGGTCCACCTAATTCGTTTTGAGCTAAAAGATATCATCATTTGAAGTTGACCCTAAAAGTTGTAACTTTAAAAATCTGCCCCTTGCCCGTCTGTTCCAGTGGGATTACTCAAAGGCTGGTCAACTGGGCAGTCCACTAGGCGACCATAGGGGCATAATGGCGACTCGCCAACCCCTTAGGCGATCTAGCAGCCCCATCGCCAAACAGTCCTTCCAAGGACAAGGCTTCTTTCACCCTAACTCGCTAGCCTAGGCCCTTGCTTGCACCCTAGGATGCTACCTAACTCCATTTAAGTTCTAAAACAGCATAAACATCAACCTAAGCTCTCACTAACCCAAACGTCAAGACTCAAGTTAATTCTATCATTTTCCGAGTCGTTACATATAAATAGAGAGATTTCCTCTCATTTTCAACCACAATTTTTTAATCTTCTACTCTTTTTCTTCTTCTTGCATTTTAAAAAACTTCGTGTGATTTATTATTGTTGAATGAGTTCGAAGTTTAGCGTAATATGAGGTAACACTATTCTGATGAAGTAAATTGTTCTATCCTAAGAGGGTATATTCCTTAACCTCGAGTACTTGAGGAAATAATTCTGATGATATAATAATTTTTTTTGCTTAGTATATACATTAGTATGTAATGTTCCAATATATGAAGTTAACATGATGCATTCTAAATTCAATTGTTTTTGTTAACAATTTCTCTTGTGATGTAGATATATGCTTCTGAATATCCTTTAAAAAAAATTAAAACTTCTCAAGAGTTAGAGAATTGACACAATTTGTTTTTTGATGCTCAAGACAACAGAATGACTTTATTTATGCTACTTATGTGATTTATATTGTTAGAAAGTTTACTTCAAAATAGTTATTATTATATAAACATTTCCCTTTTGTTTTACTGATTTACCATTTCTTAATATTTAAGTATTTTCGACGAATAAAAGTATATATGACTTGTAATAGCGTTAGTTGAAGTTTGTATTAGTTTAATTTTTATTGTAGTCTAAATTCATTTATTTTTATTAACAATTTCTCTTGTGATGTAGATATATGCTTATGAGTATGTTTTTCCAAAATTATTAAACTTTTCAAGAGTTAGAGTGTAACACCCCAGAAAAAAATTGAGCTAAGACTTGAACCATCCTTCGTTGTGAGTAGGATTTTACTAAGAAATTTAAAATTTCTTAAGTATTAAGGTCAGGTCACTAGATGTAGCACCTTGAGTTTCAAAAAGAACTAGATTGGAAATAGCAAAAATCTGAAATTTTGCAAGTTAAGCTAAGTATTAGTTTTGGGTTGACTTTATACGACCATAAATCCTAGAACAGGATGAGTTAGGTGTGGTACCATATACCTTAGGAATTATCTTTAAATTATCTTTCCAACACCACCGAGTTTTCTCAGTTTCGAGTTCAAATGAGGGAGATATGAGCATTCGAAGTTGGGCTGTCTAGATAAGGAAAGTCAAAACCGGATTTTAGAGGGGTATTTTGGTCTTTTCCTTATCAAATCAAATTTGATTTGTTTTTAGTAATGTTTTAGGGGTATAATCGTATTAGATTCAGTTTTATAATCCTAATATACACCTAGGGTTTTAGTTTAGAGTTCAAGAAGAGAAAAGATGAGAAAAGAGGAGAGGGTCAAGCGTTCGTCGAGATTCTTGCGTGTTGTTGCGGATTTTCGCCATGAGTTTGATTCCTAAGAGGTATGTAAGCTTCCATAGTGTTGATTTTGTTCACCCATATGCCAATCATGTTATTTTCAGCACAATTTCATTCTTAAAGTTGAAAGAATAGAGTTCTTGATGAGTTCTTGATAGGTGTTCTTGAAGTTCATTCTAAATCTTGTTTTGTTGGGGTTTTGATGATTTCTTGAGATTAAAGTGAGTGTTTTGAGGGCTGTATTGATTAAATTAGAGTGTACTTATGTTGAGTAATCAAATTTAAGTGATTGGGGAAGAAATCGTTTGATTCTAGGCGAATTAGGGTGAGAAAACGAGCAAAAAATTTCGTCGGGTCTTCTGGGTTGGGGCCTGATGCGTCGTGTCAGCCAGAGCGCCCCAAAGTATGCTCTGAAGTTTAGGGGCTGGCGCTCTGCGCCACCCATAGCCCCAGGGTCGCCTGCCCTATCCAGTTTGCAACTGGTTGCTCTGTTTGAGTTCTTTCGAAGGGTACCTTCACTCCTTTTTGATTCTAACTACTCTAAGCTACTTCTAAACACCTAAAATCATTCCTAACATGATCATAACCTTGAATTCATAATTCAAATTCAAGGTAGAGTTGAGAGTTAAGTTTTGAGAATTCTTTCGAACATTCTAAGAAAGTCCATTTGAGTCCTTTTGTGGAGTCTTCTACAACTTCTAGTAACTTGTTCCAAGACTCAAGTAAGTGAAAATAAGAGTGAGGAGAATGTATTCATGAGTCTACACTATCATCTATATCCTTCAGATCATGAACCATAACTTTTGAATTCATAATTCACAGTCAAGAGAGAGTTAAGAGTAGAATTCAAGAAAGCCTTTGGGTTAAATTGTGAATCCTTTGAGATCAACTATTGATTTGAACTGAGTTATGAGGAAGTGAGTATGAGAATGAGAAGAGTCGTATACCTGAGTTTCTTATTGATATTTTGACCCTTGAGTCAAGTCGTTCATTCCCATAACTTCCGCATGAACTCCATCAGTTTAGTATCTTTGAAAGAAGTAGTATCTTCAAGTTCTAAGTCTTAAGTATCGAGTTCCTAACCCTTCCGAGATTATAATCCTAATCATGGGACTATTACCTATTACCCATGAAGTCCATGAGTTGAGTTGTTCATGCCCATAATTTCGGCATGAACATTATAAGTCGAACAATCTTGAGATGAGAAGTATCTTTGAGTCCTTGAGTTGAGTAGTTCATGCTCATAATTCCACATGTACTCTCTGAGTTGAGCATTCTTGAAATTAGTAGTATCATTGAAGTTCTTGAGTTCCAAGTATTTGAGTCTATCTATGGTTATTGAAAATCTTGCATTGAGTCGTTCAAGTCCATAATTCGGCGTGAACCATATTTTTAAGAAGTCTTTTACAAATGTTTAAACTTTGTTTTAAGACTTCAGATTTAAAGTTGAGTAAAGAGTAAGAGCAAAGTTCATTTTCTTTAAAATGATATATGGGAACTAAGTATTCCCAAGAGTAAATGTTTTCACATTTAAGATGAGAGGAAACTGAGATTTCCAAAAGAGTTTTGAGCAAGAAAGGGAACATCAATTCCAAGAGAGCTTTTACGCTAAGTTTTTGAGTAATTATGTCAAACCAAAGAAAGAAGTTTTGTTTTTACAAACATATGAGCTAAGATATTTTGGGAGTTGTATTGAGCACCGATATGGGGATGCGAGTTCATATTAACTGAAGTCTCCATAAACCATGTAGCCATCATGGGTAGTAAAGGATAATACTTTTTAGATGACTCCTTAAGATGCTTTTAGCATAGACTAGTGGATCCACTTAGTGAGTTAGGTTCTATACCCCCGTCAAGGTATAGGACGGTCCTTGGCAGCGTGAGGTAAAACGTTGTACCATCACTTAGGCTCATAGTGGTGGTTGTCGGTTAGAGAATCTCCCACATAAACTATATTACTTTATTATATAAGTAAAGTTGAGTTTGTTATTGCAGTTTCTTTAATGAACTAAGTTGCTTTTACTGTTTTATAAAGCTTTTCATATATTGCATGTGTATTGTTGCATGTGTATTGCATGTGTATTGTTGCTTTATATTGAGTTGAGTATCCAGAGTTGAGTACCCAGGGTCGAATATCATATCTTTGAGTTGAGTATCTAATCTTCTGAGTTGAGTAAGTTTGAGGAGTTTTAAGTATTCCTTGAGTTGAATAAGTTTTAAAAGAGGTAAGTATGTTTCCTTTTTTTTATCAAGTTTCAAGCTTATGTTTATGTTTTAGAATTCTCCTTACATGCTCGTACATTCCACGTATTAAGCCATTTGGCCTGCATCTTTTCATGATGCAGACACGGGTATTCAAGATCATCAACAGGAGATTCGTTGATACATTTGGGAGTTTGAGTTAGCTATGGTGAGCCTTCTTGTTTCTGGAGGATTTCATTTACTTTTCAGTTTAGTCAGGATGTCGTGGGTCTTGTCCCGACTTCCATCTTTATCAGTTAGAGGCTTCAAAGATAGTCAGTATAGTTGAGAAGTCTGTATTATTTATTTTAGTAAATGTTTTAAAGACTTAAGGTGCCTATTTTATGGCGAGTTGAATAATTTATTTTTGTTCAGTTTTCTTTTGAGTTAAAGCTTGTGTTTAAGTTTCATGAATTTTATTCAATTTTTAAGCTTTTGCATGCTTGAGTTAGTCTTTCGCTTGTAGTCAGCCAGGATGAGGGTACACTTGGGGACCAACAATGGTCTTCGAGTGCCGGCCACGTCCAGGGTGTAGGCTCGGGTCGTGACATAAAGAATTGTCATGATTTATTCTTTTGATGCCAAAGACAAAAGAATGACTTTATTTATCAATGCTACTTATGTGATATAGATTGTCAGGAAGTTTGCTTTAAAATTGTTATTACTATATAAACATTACCCTTTTGTTTACTTATTTATAATTTCTTAATATTTCAGTATTTTCGACGAAGAAAAGTTCACGTAACTTGTAATAACGCTAGGGGAAGTTTGTATTAGTTTAATTCTTATTGTAGTCTAAATTTATTTGTTTTTGTTATCAATTTCTTTTGTGATGTAGATATATGTTTCTGAATATATTTTTTCAAAAGTATTAAATTTCTCAAGAGTTAGAGAATTATCACAATTTGTTTTTTTGATGTTCAAGACAAAAAAATGACTTTATTTGTCAATGCTACTTATGTGCTTTAGATTGTCAGGAAGTTTGATTAAAAATAGTTATTACTATGTAAACATTGCCCTTTTGTTTTACTAATTTACTATTTCTTAATATTCAGCATTTGTTTTTGTTATCAATTTCTCTTGTGATGTAGATATATGTTTCTGAATATATTTTTTCAAAATAATTAAACTTCTCAAGAGGTAGAGAATTATCATGATTTATTTTTTTGACGATCAAGACAAAAGAATGATTTTATTTGTCAATGCTACTTATGTGCTTTAGATTGTCAGGAAGTTTGATTAAAAATAGTTATTACTATGTAAACACTGCCTTTTTATTTTACTAATTTACTATTTCTAAAATATTTCAGTATTTTCGATGAAGAAAAGTTCATATAACTTCTAATAATGCTAGTTGAAGTCTATAGTAGTTCAGTTTTTATTATTTATTTAATAGCAAATTTTTATGAGATAAATATTTTCGTTGATGCATATATATGTGTGTGTAACGACCTATTCCCATCGTTATAGAAAAGCCAATGGGGGAAAATTTGGGGCCGGAAAACTTTTTTGTACTATTTGGATTTTTCCAACCTTGTCCAGATTTGAACAAAATCGGAGTCATTGAGGTGTAGGAAAATTTGGTAATAATCGACTGAATCATTTTTGATTTTGCTTACATGAGTAGTTAGATAACTTGTTAAGGAATCCATACGACTTTACAAAATTGAATTCGGGTGAGTAGAACTCTTGAAATTGATCTTAGCGTAAATGGTATTTACTGACCGTCGTGGGTTAGAGGTGTGTTGTTTGTAATTCTTGAAATAACTCTCTGTCTCGAGAATGCCGCTTTGACGCTGGGTTTTGCTGCTATGGCAGGGTGGTGGCCGCTGTGGCGGACCATACGCGAATTAAAGTCGTTAATAAACCCCTAAATGACCTCATTATGCATTTTTCGTCCTTTTGAGCTAAGGAACGACTCCCAGGTGACACCTACTCGTTTTTCACCATTTCTTGAGGCTAAAGGTAAGCTCTTCACTCCCTGAATCCATTTTTCGATCCGTAGACCTTAATAGAATGGGTGAATATTTATGCTCCCACCGGAGTGTTAGTGTGGGTGCCAATCATGACGGTCTGGGTTGTGACAAAGTTGGTATCAGAGCCTAGGTTCATTGATCTCGATGTACCAAAATGAGTCTAGTAGAGTCTCGCAGAACGGTGCGGGAAGGCCTTTACTTTTATTTGAGAGGCTATAGGACTCTAGGAAATCTCTCTATTTTCTCTTGTCTCCTTTCATGCTACGACTTGATTCCAATTGGTATCTAGCGATTCAAATAGGTAAATAACCTCCTTCACTCTTCTATTCGCAGATGGTTAATACTAAATTCAACGGCGTCAGGTCCGTAGCTCCCGTCAATGCTCTGGTTGAGGAATCTACAGCGAGAGGTCGCGGTCGAGACAGGGGTAGAGGAAGAGCTAGGGGTAGAGGTCGTGGAAGAGTAGAACCTGCTGGAAATAGAGCTCATGTTGAGAATACTCATATGAATGAGAACCCTCCTGCGCATCATGAAGAGATATATGAGAATGTGGAGGTTGATGTTGAGGATTTGGGACAAGAGGGAGAGGTGCAGGCTGAGACTACATGTGTTCCTCCTTTGGAGCAGTGTTAGCTCAACAAATCATGTCATTTTTAAAGGGATTGGTTGGTCCTGAAGTGCTTCCTTCTGCTCAAGCAACTCAAACTCCTACTAATCCTCATGTTGCTAACACTATGCCCAAGGTGGGTGGGACTGGAGGTAATGATGCTTTCTTCCGTCCTTTGTTGGGTTGTGTTATGACTGGTAATGAGCATGAAATGTTGACTAAGTTTCTGAAGCTAAAGCCTCATGTGTTCCTTGGTTCTGAGAATGAGGATGCTTATGAGTTCATTCTAGATTGCTATGAGAGGCTTCATAAACTGGGTATTGTTCATCAGCATGGGGTTGAGTTTGTCTCTTTCCAACTTCAAGGTGAGGCTAAGCGTATATGGAATGCAAATCTTCTACTTTACCTCCATTAACTTGGACCCAATTTCATGCTCTATTTCTAGAGAAGTATGTGCCTAGGACTTTGAGGGATCACAAGAAATATGAGTTTATGGATTTGGAGAAGGGGGTATGATTGTGGCTGCTTATGAGGCCAAGTTCCATGCTTTGTCTAGATATGCTACTCAATTGGTGACTACTGAGGAAGAGAGAATCCGATTATTTATTAGGGGATTAAATTCTGAGTTGCAAGTATTATCTGTTCATATTACTTCTGCAGGGAGAAACTTTAATGAGGTGACAAACTATGTTAAGAAAGTGGAGGGGGTGAGGCAAGACGGTCAAGCTAAGGCATGGGCAAAAAGGGCCAAGAACTCAGGTAACTTTCAAGGTTCTTATTCCAAGGAGTCCGGAAGACCAACGCTGGCAGCCAAGCCAATTCAGTCCGCTATGCCCGCCTCTACAGGTAGTTACTTGGAAACTCCATCTCATAATTTTCAGGATAGCCAAGGAGTCGTGCCTTCGACGGGTGGCAGAACATCTTTTGATCGTACTTGTTACAATTGTGGAGAACATGGGCATATGAGGAGAGATTGTCCCCACCCACGTGTGTTAGATTCCGCGCAGCAGCAGTCTAGAGCAGTGGTACCCGCATGGAATGGTAATAATGGTAGATGACGTCCACAAGGTGGGCGAGGAGGTAATCAGCGAAGCTGTGGAGGTAGAGGAAATGGTAACAGAGGTAGGGGTAACTGTTATAGCTTATGTCTCGCGTCTATTGAAGGTGCATGAGAGGAATTATCCAACGCATGATTTAGAGTTGGCAGCGGTAGTGTTTTATCTTAAGATCTGGCTGCATTACCTCTATGGTGTTAAGTGTGAAGTGTTTACTGATCATCGTAGTTTGTTGCATGTGTTCACTTAAAAAAATCTGAATTTGAGACAACGAAGGTGGATGGAGTTACTTAAGGATTATAATGTGACCATCCAATACCATCCGGGCAAGGCTAATGTGGTAGCATACACTTTGAGTAAAAAAACAGTGAGTATGGGTAGTTTAGCTTGCTTGAGTGTAGCCAAGCGACCTTTGGCTAAGGAAATTCAGACCTTAGAGTCTAAGTTCATGCAGTTGGGCATCTTAGAAAGAGGTGGGGTGCTAGCTAGTATTGAGGTAAGGGCCACATTCATTGAGGATATCAAGACCAAACAAATTGAAGATGAGAATTTGGAGGAGCTTAGAAAGAAGACTGCGATGGGTAAGGCACAAGAGACCACTCTTGATGCGAATGTTGTGCTAAATTGTAAGGGGAGAATATATGTTCCTAGAGTAGATGACTTGATTGAGAAATTGTTGGTAGAGTCTCATGGTTCGCGATATTCTATTCATCCGGGTGTGACCAAGATGTATAGAGATCTGAAGCGAATTTATTGGTGGCCGGGCATGAAGAAAGACATAGCGGAGTTTGTAGCGAAGTGTCAAAATTGTCAACATGTGAAATATGAACATCAAAGGCCTGCAGGTTTACTTCAAAGAATGCCAATTTCAGAATGGAAGTGGGAAAAAATAGCCACGGATTTAGTGGTTGGTCTTCCCAAGACTTTGGGGAAATTTGATTCTATTTGGGTGGTGGTTGATAGTTTGACTAAGTCAACCCATTTTATTCCAGTAAAAAGATTAGAATGCTAAACAATTGGTTAAAGTTTATGTGAAAGAGATAGTGAGGTTGCATGGGGTGCCCCTCTCTATCATCTTAGACCGTGGTACCCAATGCACATCCAAGTTTTGGAGGAAATTGCATGATGAATTGGGCACACAACTCACTTTTAGTACAACCTTCCATCCACAGACGGACGGACAGTCAGAGAGGACTATTCAAGTGTTGGAAGACATGTTGAGGGCATGTGTGATTGATTTTGGAGGGCATTGGGATAAGTTCTTACCTTTTTGTGAATCCTCATATAATATAGTTATCACTCAAGCATTGATATGACACTATTCGAGGCACTCTATGGGAAGGGATATATATCACCGATGAGATGGTTTGAGGCTGGAGATGTGAAACAATTGGGGTTTGATTTAGTGAAGGATGCTCAAGATAAGGTTAGGAGTATTCAAGCTAAGCTTTTAGCAGCCCAAAGTAGACAAAAGAAGTATGCGGATCATAAGGTAAGAAATTTCAATCCGGTGAAAATTTTCTTCTTAAGGTATCACCCATGAAAGGGATGATGAGGTTTGGTAAGAAGGGTAAGCTAAGTCCTAGATACATTGGTCTATTTTAAATTCTTGAATGCGTGGGGCCGGTAGCGTATAGATTAGCTTTACCTCCTAATTTATCGAGTGTTCATCCAGTATTTCATGTATCCATGTTGAAGAGATATCATGGTGATGGAGGTTATATCATTAAGTAGGACTCAATTGTGTTAGACAAGGACCTCTAATATGAGGAGGAACCGATTGCAATTCTTGATTGTGATGTGCGTAAGTTGAGGACCAAGGAGATTAAGTTTGTGAAAGTTCAATCGAAGTATCGTCCAGTTGAGGAAGCTACTTGGGAAACTGAGAGAGACATGCGAGACAAGTATCCCCAGTTGTTCGTCGATTCAGGTACTACTTCATCCCTTCCTTAGCCTATTTTCCTAAGTTTGTCACTAGGGAATAAGTTATGGGTAAATTGATATCTATTGTAACGACAAGTTCCCGTCGTTAAAGAAAAGCCAACGGAGAAAAATTTGGGGCCGAAATTTTTTTTGTAGTATTTGAATTTTTCCAAGCTTGTCTAGATTTGGACGAAATTGGAGTCAATGAGGTGTAGGGAAATTTGGTAACAATCGGGTGAATTATTTATAATTTTGATTACATTAGTAGTTAGATAACTCCTTAAACAATTCGTACGACTTTACGGAATTGAATTCAGACGCGTAGAACTCCCGAAATCGATCTTAGCGTGAAGGGTATTTACTGAGCGTCGTGGATTAAAGGTGTGTTGTGAAATGAGAATTTTGGAATTCTTGAAATAACTCTCTGTATCGAGAATGCCGCTTTGGCGTTGGGTTTTGCCGCTTTGGCGGGGTGGTGGCTGCTGTGGCGGGTCCGACGCGAATGAAAGTCGTTAATAAACCCCTAAATGAACTCATTATTCACTTTTCAACTTTTTGAGCTAAGGAACGACTCCCATGCGACTCCTACTAGTTTTTCACCATTCTTGATGCTAAAGGTAAGATTTTCATTTCCCGAATCCATTTTTCGATCCGTAGAACGTAATAGAATGGGTGAATATTGATGGGGGAGGGTTTTGTTATAGATTCTATGGCGGAAACAACCCTAAATTGGATAATTGGGATCATGGGTTTGACCTAGGGTTCATATAATTGTTAGTAATCCGGGTAATTAATGATTGTTTATTGATTTTCGTATTATATTGACTGTTTGTAGATAAATTCGGAGAGGGAAGGATCAAGTTTCTTAGGGTTTCAAGCTTGTTTCGAGGTAGGTGATTGTTGTGATTCTATGATTGTGTGATGTATGCTTGTTCTTGCTTCATTATGATACTTGTATATGTATGAATGTTGCAATGTTTATCACACTTGTTGTAAATGAGATAGAGAATTGATGAATACCATGAAACCATAAATGATTTGACATAAAATGTGAAGTTGTTCGTTGTTTGTAAATGTTGATAATATTGTATATGTTGATATATATGCATGTTATTATAATGTTGTTTGACTTGTTTATGTTGCACTAGTGGGATAGCCGCGTGATCCTATCAGTACACTGCGGTTGTGTACTAATTCTGCATTTGCTCTTATTTTTGTTGAGTACATGGCGTCTTCAAGCGGCTATTGACAGACCTCGCTTAGAAGATCAGCGATCATCGTTCGAATTCAAGGGTGAGCCAATTCTTCTGGGCTGCCATGAAATTCTCTTTCGTCTATGTCCACCATTTCCGGACTTAGACATTTTTTTTAGTTAGTTCATTAGTATGTGGTTGTATCCTTTCTTGTTTAGACGTGGTTCATTGTTAGATGTTTTGGTACGTTGACTTTCATGTTCTAGGTTATTCTTCCGCATTGTTAGTTATTACTGTTAGACTTTTGTTAGAGTTTATGGGAACTCTATTTTTATTTCCTCAGTGATTGATTTAAATGCCTTAGTTTTTAGATTATTTGCTTGGTTTGGGTTGTAGTGTGGTTCTCCCACCGGAGTGTTAGTGTGGGTGCCAATCACGACGGTCTGGGTCGTGACAATGTGTGTGTGTGTGTGTGAATAACACAGTGTTGTTATTTTTCCTTGGACGAATCATGCTTGGTTGAATAAATTAAAAATTATTTACAAGTATATGAACTGTATCTTTGTTGGGTGTAAGATAAACAGGTGATTATATATATGATTTCACAGATAGAATATATTCTTTAATTTTAATTTAAAGATTTTTCGGTAAAAAAAAGGAAACTTTCTCAGTTAACTATGGACAGTCAGATAACTGTCTTTGATTTATGTACATAGACAATTGAGAACTCAAATATGAGAACCAACAAAAAGAACGTTATTTATTATGTTATAACTTATATAATAAATTATTATACAAAAATATTTCTAAAAATAAAATGTAGTTGTTCTCCACATGTTCATATGACATCTAGACAGATTAAGTGGAATACACGTGCAAAGCACATCTGGTTAGATGACAAGAAAAACACACAACAAATATCGTTTATAAGGTAATATTAGTGAGATACCATTAATTACATAATTGATCCTCATCAAATTTAAGTAAATATGTACATTATTGCATTTAACTAATAATTTTTTTCATTGACTATCTGCATAGGTTTGTGTGAATAAGAGATATATATGACGATCCACATTGAACATCCACAAAAGAATATGCAATATTATTTTGTGCAAAGCTTATTATTCAAATCTTCGCTTAAATTTTCTGAATTGATAATCAAGTGCAACGCACGTGTCAAAAATCTAGTTACCTTAAAAGCATGAACTCCTAAATTGAATGTTAAATTACTATAATATCCCTAACTTAGGTTGTGACTTTTTCTCTGAGTTGTGACTTTTCTGATAAGTTGTGACTTTTTTCAAAGGATTGTGACTTTTCGATAAGTTGTGACTTTTTCAAAGAGTTGTGACTTTCAAAATAGTTGTGACTTTTTCAATAAGTTGTGACTTTTCCACAGGGTTGTGACTTCTTGGAAAAGTCATGACTCTTCAGATAACACACAAAAAATACTTGTTCATACTACCCTTTGTTGACTATAAATAGAGGGGTTTCCACTCATTTTTCAACCACAATTTTTTTAATCTTCTACTCTTCTTCTTCTTGCATTTTAAAAAATTTCGTGTGATTTATTTTCGTTGAGTGAGTTCGAAGTTTAGGGGAATATGAAGCACCAATATTCTGATGAAGTAAATTGTTCTATCGTAAGAGGGTATATTCCTTAACCTCGAGTACTTGAGGAAAATAATTATGATGATATAATAATTATTTTTTTGCTTAGTATATACAATAGTATGTAATGTTCCAATATATGAATTTAACATGATGTAGTCTAAATTCATTTGTTTTTGTTAACAATTTCTTTTGTGATGTAGATATATGCTTCTAAATATCTTTTTCCAAAATTATTAAACTTCTCAAGAGTTAGAGAATTGGCACAATTTGTTTTTTGATGCTCAAGACAAAAGAATGACTTTATTTATCAATGCTACTTATGTGATTTAGATTGTCAGGAAGTTTGTTTCAAAATAGTTATTACTATATAAGCATTTTCCTTTTGTTTTATTGATTTAATATTTCTTAATATTTAAATATTTTCGATGAAGAAAAGTTTATATGACTTGTAATAACGTTAGTTGAAGTTTGTATTAGTTTAATTTTTATTTTAGTCTAAATTCATTTGATTTTGTTAACAATATCTCTTGTGATGTAGATATATGCTTTTGAATATCTTTTTCCAAAATTATTAAACTTCTCAAGAGTTAGAAAATTGTCACGATTTGTTTTTCTGATGCCCAAGACAAGAGAATGACTTTATTTATCAATGCTACTTATGTGATTTAGATTGTCAGGGAGTTTGATTCAAAATAGTTATTACTATATAAACATTGATCTTTTGTTTTATTGATTTAATATTTCTTAATATTTAAATATTTTCGATAAAGAAAAGTTTATATGACTTGTAATAACGTTAGTTGAAGTTTGTATTAGTTTAATTTTTATTTTAGTCTAAATTCATTTGATTTTGTTAACAATATCTCTTGTGATGTAGATATATGCTTCTGAATATCTTTTTCCAATATTATTAAACTTCTCAAGAGTTAGAGAATTGTCATGATTTGTTTTTCTGATTCCCAAGACAAGAAAATGACTTTATTTATCAATGCTACTGATGTGATTTTGATTGTCAGGAAGTTTGCTTCAAAATAGTTATTACTATATAAACATTGTTCTTTTGTTTTACTGATTTACTATTTCATAATATTTCAGTATTTTCAACGAATAAAAGATCATATGACTTGTAATAACACAAGTTGAAGTTTGTATTAGTTTGATTTTATTGTAGTATAAATTCATTTGTTTTTGTTAACAATTTCTCTTGTGATGTAGATATATGTTTCTGAATATCTTTTTCCAAAATTATTAAACTTCTCAAGAGTTAGAGAATTGTCACGATTTGTTTTTTTTTATTCTCAAGACGAAAGAATGACTTTATTTATCAATGATACTTATGTGATTTAAATTTTCATGAAGTTTGCTTCTAATAGTTGTTACTATGTAAACATTGCCCTTTATTTTTACTAATTTACTGTTTCTTAATATTTCAGTATTTTCGATGAAGAAAAGTTCAGATGCCTTCTAATAACGCAGTTGAAGTTTGTATTAGTTTAATTTTTATTATTTAATTAATAGCTAATTGTTATGAGATGTATATGTTCATAAATGCAATATATATATATATGTCACGAATGTATTATCAAGTTAACAAGATCTTCTTACTTCAAAATATATTATTTGAATTTTTTTTGAGTTCTATTGTTTTTTAAAAATAACTCACAAAAAATGTGACAATATGTGAATATATATGATTCATTTAAAATTTATCATTAACAAAATAAATTTTATATAGAGTAATATGGAATAAACATTTTCATTTTGTCCCTACACTAAATTTAAAACTAATAACTATAAAAAAATAGTAACATTAATTAAAATTTCTATTTATTTATGTAAGTATAAAATTTATTAGAAATTCATCTATTGCACATTAATTCTTTAGTTGTAACGTTATACATTCTCTTAGTTATTACTAATTATTGCAAATGTTATTCACACTCTTTTACACTCTTTAGTTATAATATTATGAATTCTCATAGTTATAACATTGAATATTTTTACCTTTCATCTTTCCTTATATTAACTTTTAACCAATAACTTTTCATTTTATTATACCACCCCTATATATGTGATAACACAGTGTTATTATTTTTCCTTGAACAAATGATTCTTGGTTGAATAAATTGAAATTGTTTACAAGTGTATGAACTATATCTTTGTTGGGTGTAAGATAAACAGGTGAGTATATGATTTCACAGATAAAATATATTCTTTAGTTTTAATTTTTAGTTTTTTTCGATAAAGAAAAAGGAAACCTTTCTCAGTTAACTATGGTTAGTCAGATAACTATCTTTGATTTATGTACACAGCCAATTGAAAATTCAAATATGAGAGCCAACAAAAAAAACGCCATCTATTATGCTATAACTTATTAAATAAAAAATAATATACAAAGATAGTTCTAAAAATTCAAATGTAGTTGTTCTCCACATGTTCATATAACATCTAAACAGTTTAAGTGGAATACACGTGCAAAACACATCTGGTTAAATGACAAGAAAAATACACAACGAATATCGTCTATAAGGTAATAGTGAGATACGTCTAATTACATGATTGAACCTCATCAAATTGAAATAAATATATACATTATTGCATTTAACTAATATAATTTTTCATTGACCATCTTCATAGGTTCGTGTGAATAAGAGATATATATGATGATCCACATTGAACATTCACAAACGAATCTGCAATATTATTTTGTGCAAAGCTTATTATTCAAATCACAGCTTAAATTTTCTGAATTGATAATTACGTGCAACGCACGTATCGAAAAACTAGTATAATATATATACATAAAAGAATAATGAACAAATGTCTGTGAATGATTAATATGAATTATCGTATGATGACGTATTTAATGTATCATAATAAAGATAATGGAATATTATTTGAATCTAATATCAATCAAAGTTTAATTAAATACATAAATATTTTTATATTTTTCTTAATTCATAAGGTACGAACATATGCCATGAAACAAATTTGACCAAATATTTCATTATAGATCATTTTCTTGTGTATTTTCCTTTCGTTTGATTCGGTTATTGATCGGGACTCTTGTTTTCAATATTAGTATAATTCTTGAAAATGTAATGTATAATTGGTTATGTGAAAAATATATGTAGAAAATTTACCATTGAAAATTGTTTGATTGGGATAAATAAATTTAACAGGATTTTGTCATTTTAAAGAAAAAAAGTTAAATCATGAACTTCCTAACGTGATTGTTAAATTACTATAATACTCCCAATTTAAAACACTTATATTCTCTATTCTATATTTTATTTATTTGTTTTATATTGTAATAAAAGCTGACACCTTTTCACATTGATGGGTAGTGACTTTTCCGAAGGGTTGTGACTTTTTTTTTTATAGAGTTATGACTTTTTTGATGAGTTATGACATTTACAAAAAAAATGTGATTTTTATGAAGGATTGTGACTTATCTGATGAGGCATGATAAACACCTTTTAATACTATTATTTGTTGTTTACAAATATAGTGATTTTCTCATAATTTTAAACTATGAATTTTGTAAGTTTTCTATTATTCTTCTTAAAACAAGGAAGATTGTGAGAGTTGTTAAATTATGCAATTACAATATTTTTTTTGTGGCTAAATTAGATAGATCAACAAAAATTGATGCAACAAGGAGAATAGAATAATTCAACATCAAACGAGAAGACTATCTTGCTAATTAATATGTACTCATTTTCATAGCCATAAATATACTTTTGCAACACTTCTACTTGACAAGAAGTTCAATGATTTTCTGTTGCACAAATTACAACTTGGTGTTCAAGCTGTGAAAAGTTTCAAACTGTTGGAGAAAAAAGGGATTTGATCAAAAACATGTTTGACGAGTCCAAACTAGATTTAATAAGTACTAGTTTATTTTCAATTTATTTGTTATACTTTAATTTTATTCAGTCTAATATAGAATGTTCTTTTTTATTGGAGGTGGGGGCGCATCTTTAAGACCACAAAGTTAAAAGACATTTTTATATATTCTACATATCCTTGAATTAAAAGTCTTCTTTATTTTTTAAAATTTCCTATAAAATTAAAATTAAAAATATCTATATCTATATCTATACTATGTAAAAAAATGAACTATATAACTTAAAATGTTAAATTATTATAATACCCCAAACTTATAACACCAAATTTAGTATATCTTATATTTATTATATTGTATTTTATTTATTTATTTATTTATTTTATATTATATTATAATTAAAGAAGACACCTTTTCACATTGAAGGGTTGTGACATTTCCAAAGAGCTATAACATATCCGATGAGTTTTGAAGGGTTGTGACTTTTCTATAGGGTTGTGAATTTTCCGAAGAGTTGTGACTTTTTTCGAACAGTTGTGACATTTCCAAGAGTTATGACTTTTCTAATGAGTTGTGACATTTTTGAAGGGTTGAGACTTTTCTAAAGGGTTGTGACACATTTTTGATAAGACACAAAAAACATTTTATCATACACTATTCTTTATTGGCTATAAAAAGAGGAGTTTCCTCAATTTTTTGAAGTTTTCCATTTTTCTTCTTCTTTTTCTTAAAACACCCAATTTAGTATATCTTCTATATGTTATAGTATATTTATTTATATTATATTATATTATATTATATTATATTAAAAGAAGTCACCATTTCACATTGAATTGTTAAGACATTTTCAAAGAATTGTGACTTTTCCGATGAGTTGTAACCTTTCCAAAGTGTTGTGACTTTTATGATAAGAAACAATATGCACATGCTCATATATTACTTTGTTAACGATATATGGAGGGGTTTCTTCACATTTTTAAACTTCAATTTTTTGTGCTTTCTATTTTTCTCTTCTTAAAAACTCAAGTTTGATTTTCAAACGTTGACAATCTCAAAGTTCAGTGAAATTTGAACAATTCCTAACATGAATGTTAAATTAATATAATACTCCAACTAAAAATATCCAATTTAGTATATCTTCTATATTTATATTTATATTATATTAAAAGTAAGGACTCCAACAATACAATAATAACTAAGTAATGCACTATGTGAGAGGGAGGAAAAATTACATTTAAGAGCCGTAACTAAGACATTTAAAGAGTAACTAACTTTCAATAGTAATCATAAGAAGATTTATATCCACTATTCATAAAAAACTTTAATCTATCATTAAGTTTATAATTGTTTACTTAATTTTTTTAATTAATAGTATTCACATTATTTTTAAAAATAGTGTAATACATTGTATGATATTCACGTGCAATGCAAGTGCGTCAAAACTAATATATATATATATATATATATATATATATATATATATATAACACTCATAATTGTTAAATAAAAAATTAAGTTTTGAGTTGGATTAATGATTAATAATTAATAATTAATTAATACATATAATTTAAAATATTTTTATATAGTGTAGGGGTAAAATGGTAATCCAACTTTGCTCCAAAGTGCAAAGTTGGATTACCATTTTACCCCTACACTATATAAAAATATTTTAAATTATATATATATATATATTAATTAATTATTAATTATTAATCCATGGGTGGAATATACACCCTTGCTGTCAGAGTTGGAGCTGCTTGAGCTGGGATCCGCTGGCTGTTTTCCTTTACCCTGACCACTTGCTTGAGTGGGTCGAGGTCTAGTGGATCGAGGTGGTGCAACCTCTGCAGAAATCACCACCCTTTTGGCCCTTTTTCGGGGTTGAGGACCCTTTACTGGAACTTTCGGTCTAGCAATATTTGTCAAAATGAGCACATAAGATGAATGTGGTTGCAAAGGGTTAGTGAAATGTCAAGTTTCAAGAAGTTGTAGAGAAACTCGCCAATCAACTCGGCGTGTCACCGAGATCATTTGGCGAGCCTTAGCGAGCTCGTCGAAAGTCACTGAACAAAAAATTAGAAATTCAGCACAAAAGTCATTCGACGAGTTACCGAACTTGATCGGTGAAGCAAAAGTGGCTCGCCGAATATAACAAAATAATGTAACAAAATTGGGCTTCAAAAAGGCGAGATCAAAGTTATTCGGCGAGTCACCGAGTTTACTTGGTGAGCACATGTTTATCACCGAAAATCATAGAATAATTCAGCACTGAATCAGGACAAGTAGGCGATGGAGAAGACATTCGGCGAACCGCCGAAACACTCAGCGAGCTCGACTTAGCTTGCCAAATGGCCCAATGTGTCAAATTCCAAGCCCAATTTACAATTTTTCAACCATAAACCTACGACAATGCAATTCACACAAAAATCTATGCAACTTAGGCCTACCCACTATGCAATTTTAGTCCGGAGTACTCTGACTTCCCCCAACCGATTCAAATTCAACCAACACAACGAATTTGCCCTTAAGAACGATGTCACCCAATATATCATTTGGCAAAATCAAGTAGTTCAGTTGAAATCAGGTTACTTAGACTTCATCCACACCAAACCCAATATACTACAACCATAGTTCACACAATTTCACAATCAAAATCAACTAAATTTGGCTAATCACAAAATCTAACATGCTCAATTACAAAATAATTATCAATAAGCGATTAGGGATACAATCGAAGCATAAAATAGTCCCATTACTACCTCAATAGCATGCTCAAAACACCCCATGTTATTAAAAGTAAATACGGGACACCAACCTCAAATGAAGACACGAACGAAGCTAAGGAAAAGAGGCAAAAACAAGCAACGCAAAAATATTTGATCACACGAAGGCACCCACGAGAAATTAAGAAAAAACTAAGATCTAAATTTCAATTGTGAGACTGCAAGAGTCGAAAAGCTCAAAATAATGAAAGGTTTTTAATTAAAAAATATTTGGAAGGCCATGACCCTTCGGTTCACGTTGAGATCGATGAGTGTCACTAACTTCACTGATCCATTCGGTGACTCGCCGAGTAGACCTTAGCCCGCCAAAGATGACAGAATGAGAGTCTTTCAATTAATCCAAAACGCGATCAACGCCGGGCTGGCCGAACTACTCGTTGATGCGCCGAGTGGGTTCTGAGCTCGCCCATTTGCCTATTTCTCCCAAACTTCAAATTTTTGACCTGCATATTCATCAAACTTTATTCAAACAACACAAAATAAAATTGGGGTTGCCTCCCAAGAAGTGCCTTATTTAACGTCGTGGCACGATGTGGTCATGTGATCATGCCTCATTTTTTGGGTTTACCAAAGTATCACTTGGGAGCCCCCCTTTCGGCATTGAATTTAAATGAGCCGAGATTTGACCCATCTTCGTTTGCAGCTGCTTAATGGATACTGAGTATGATGTAACCATTTGGTTTAGGGAGGAGACGTCATCTTTTATCTCCTTGAGCACCTTGTCCGATACTTCTACTTTATTCAAGATGCGAGCAAGCATATCTTCGGTATGAAAGTTTTCAAGATCGACCCTTGGTTCTTTTGACTTTTGATGCTCATGGGGAGGCACACGACGATCTTTGTCGACATCTTGATCTCTCCAATTTGCACCAATGTTCATGCCATTCACGATCACGATCTTTCCAACTATCATCACGGTCTCTATTCCAACCTTGATTCCTGCTCGATCTTGGATAGCTCGGATGAGAACACCCCGCTTGGTTTGTTAAGAATTGCACTTCTTCATTGTACATGGCCTCAAAGTGTGCTTCATAGGGTTTATATCACTATTAGTATCGACAACATTTACAGCCTTGTGACTACTTCCGACGACATGATTTGTCAATAGGTCTATTTGGGTCATCATCTTGGCCATGTTTTCATCTCGCTCTTGGTTCTTTTCTATTTGTTCCTTTGTCAGCCCAAGGTTCACAGGAGAAACTTGATCTTCTCTTGTGTACCAAGCATAATTAATTTTTTCCATCTCATCAAGGAGAGTTGATGCTATGTCAAACGGTTGTCTCGTGATTCCACCTCAAATGAGTTGGTCTGCAACACCTTTGTTAGCCGTGTCAAGATTCCGATTGAAATATTGCAACAACACATTTTCTGGCAGCGCGTGAGTCGGACTTTGGAGCAACAACTTTTGGAATCTCAATCATGTCTCATAGATAGGTTTTCCATCAATTATCTTGAAGTTCTGAATATTATCCCTTAACTTAACCATCATCGAAAGAGGGAAAAATCTTTCATGAAACACTTTTGTGAGCTCCTCCCAAGAAGTAATTGATTCCCTTGACAATTAAGTCAACCACTTTTTTGCTTCCCCCATTAGAGAAAAGGGAAACAAACAGAGTCAGACTGACTCTTGAGTGATGTTCTTAAAAGAAAACACCCCACACACATCCACAAAGTTACAGATGTGGTCATGAGGGTCCTCATTAGAAAGTCTTCCAAGCTTCAACATTGTGATGGTCACATGAAATACTGTATTACCCACGATTGGAGGCAATCAGTTAGCACCCGCACTTCCCAACCGATCCTCATTGACATCATGCAAATGCCCGATATCATCATTGTTCCCAAGTTGAGTGGCGTTACTCCCATTTACTCTCATTTACTTACTTGTTTTAAAGCAACCAACAAGAACTCAAATAAGATAATTCAACTACAATAAAATTAGTTCACGAATACACTTCAATAAAAGAATTTTAAACACCCACTCTCCGGCAGCGATGCCATTTTTTATAACACTCAACTGCACTTAATCCAATTTTGAGTGTAGGCAGTCTCTAACAAGTATAAACTCAACTAAGAGTTAGGGTCGATCCCACAGGGAGTGATACGGTAAAAATTCAATTAATAAGTAAAAACATGTCCTAGTCATTTGTAGAAGTAAATGTTTCCCAACATTAAAATAAATCACAAAAATTTTGACGATTAATATCCAATGGGGGGCCTTGGGTAACCAATTTTGGACAAACAAAATGGGAAGTAAACCAATAGCTATTAGACCTTAGTAGTGTGATCAGTTGAATGCTAATTGCACGTAATGGGTGATTACTAGTTGCTCAAAGTTGTTGAATGTCAATGGGTATGCTAGGTTTTGAGTATTGATGTGAGGCCAAGATACATATTTATTGTGCTTAATAATATATTTTATTTGTAGGATTAAATTGATGTGAAGATGAAAGAATTTGGAGCTAAAACGAATTAAAGATGGAAGGTTCAAGAAGGAAATCAAGCAGACAACTTAATGAATTAAATTGAATATTATATTATATTTATCTATATGTGAATCAAACGTTGCAAAAGAGAAAGAAAACATACAAGCTGCCACGTGGCAACAATATGAAGGATCCAATTATGTGAGGCGGCGGACGAAGTATTGTTCACATGGAATTCAACTCCTTTTAGGTTTTGAGTTGCTAATTTATTTTGGACTCAATTATTTTATTCAGGGTTTTCTACATCTAAAAATAGTCCATAAGAATAATTATTAGAGGGAGGAGGATACAATGTAGAAATTAACTTATAATTTAGGGCTTTATCTTTTTTTCTCTTTTATTTATTTTACATCTTTTATTTGAATGATTCGTTGTAATTACTCCATGTCTATGTGGAGTTAAACTTCTCGTTCTTGGATTATATTTTCTTACAAAATAATTGTTTAGTAATTTTAATTCTGCATAATTGTTTATCATATTGGTTGTTCTTATATTCTTGTGATTACTATTTCCATGCTTGATCACCATAGAGATAAATATATTGTCTACTCTTGAACTCGGGAGAGGAATAGAGGGATAGAATGTGGAGTATAAGGAGCATGATCTTTTCTTGCATATCACTTGAATTGATTTATGTCTGGGATAAAGATATAACTAGGTACCTTGCTTGGCTCAAATACGGGAAGACGTAATGCTCCATAGTTGGTCCAGTCTATACCCGCTCAACGATGTAGTTAGGCTGTCAATTGTAGTAGACAGTTAGAGGTCGGGAGACCATGACTATGTTATCAATCCCGTGAATCAATAACTTGATAATCAAATAAGTTGATGAAATTGATGATAAACATGATTGTTAGTTAAATCATAATCCTAGATTGATTCATTCATTTATTGTGTAAACATCTATATTTTCTTAGTTAATTGATTTTTAGTTATTTTATCTTTATTTTTAGTTTAGCTAATATATATTCATCTTTGAAATCCTTCCCCTTAAATAAATAATTAGTATTAGTAAATTGTTAATCGACAAGTCCTCTAGGTTCGATAATTCGAGTCTTTTAGAGTCACTATATTACTTGCATGACCACGTACACTTGCGTGTGCAATTGGAAGCAACGAGTTTTTGATGCCGCTGCCAGGGACTTAGAAATTTAATTTTTTTCTAGGTTATACTTTATCTCTTTATTTATTTAAGTGTTTTATAACATAAAAAAAATTAAAAAAATTAAAAAATGAAAAAATAACTCCTGATTTTATTAGTGTCGCTTCTTTTTGTTTTGATCTTGTTTTTGCATATTAGGGGAAGTCTGAGTACCCAAGAATTTGAAGCAAAGGAGCATGTTTGAGCTTATGTGTGGGGTGCGTACGACCCTTGAAAAAAAATATTGAGAGAACATGCTACTAGCTAGGCCTTTAGGCCTAGGGACCCTTGTTTTAAATTTTATTTGATGCTTTGGGGACATACCATCTTTTTAAGTGTGGGGTGGAGGAATGATTCCTAGTTTTTACTGTTGTATTGAGTCTTTTTTTATTCTAGGATGAGTTCCTCGGCTTTTGTTTTTGGTTCTTTTCCTGAGGATAGTCCCTTTGAGAACTGAGTGTCTTTTATTTTTTTTGTAGGAGTAAATTTTATTTTCATTTTTATTTTTTTGGAGAGAAATGAAAAGACCTTTTTTGAGTTATGTGATACTTGCTATTTGGGCCTAATTTTGAGTAGTACTTTCTTGTGAATGATTGATAAAAAAATGTAGAATTTTTGACACCTAAGCTCATGGCGTTGTGACTTTGTATATAGCTTATTCTATTTTGTAGTTTGTTATGATCCTGTCTCTCTAAGAAGTGGAAATGATCCATCTTGATTGATACTTGTGCCATGTGTGGTGATATTTTGTTTATTCTATATTTTGCATCCTAGTCTAGAACTTGCCCTGCATGTTATTGAAGCGAAATAAAAAGTGTTGTTTTGTTTAGGAGATGATAATAGTCTTTCTTTGATTTGTCTAGTAAATTTTAGCCTTTTCATATATTTTATCACTAGTTAGCCCTTTTGAGCATGTAGCTTTTTGTTGGTAGCCATATTATGCCCTTGACTATTTTGTTGAATCACTAGTTTTTGCACCTTGCTTTCTTGAGCTTAATAGCATAGACTTGTTCTAATTGTTAATTCTGAAGAAAAATGGATGGTTGAGTGAAAAGGTAATTAATGATAGTTACAAAATGCTTAAAAATCCCTCTTTGAAAGAATGTGATGAAAAAAAGAAAAAAAAATTGGCCCTGCTATGTTGTGTGAAAAAGCAAAGTATGCTCAAACATTGGTCCTGGTCCTACCAAGGATATTGTGCACCTCAATTTAGGGTGGCTAGTGAAAAAACATATATATATAATGATTGAAATATTCTTGAGATGATGAGAATTACTTGTGAAATAATTGTTGAAGAGAGGGCTGAACATAAAGAGAAGAAAATAACGGGTGATGAAGTCTAAAATTGCAAAGAGCTTAAGGAAGTGTAAGTCACTATTATATAGTTTTCCTACCCGTCCCCTAGCCTACTTTACAACCCGTTGGAGTCCTATTTTATTCTATTCAAGCATGCTTAATTAGTGGAGATGTACATAATGGGCAAGCATATTTGTTCTTTGTGCATACATGTGAATTTTATTTTTGAGTGTGAGTTGTTCTTTGATGCTAAGTCCTTAATTTATCTTGATTTGAGTGTGTGGACTATTTCTTCTTGTGAGGGCACTTGTTTCATGATAGATAGATGATTTTATTAGCTTTCGTTGATGAGAGTAGGTGAGCAAACTTAAATTTGATGAGATCAGAGTCTTTTCTTGAGGTTAGGAGGGTAGAGGTTTGTTGTTTATTTGTATATCTTGCATAATGATTGAGAAGTGTACTTGATGTTTTGAAATTTGTATATGGCCTAAGTGTTTGTAGCAATGATTTTTTGAGATGAGCTTTAATGTTTGCTCAAGGACGAACAAAAGTTTAAGTGTGGGGAGTTGATGTGAAGCCAAAATACATATTTTTAATCATTATTTGCCTCACATTTATTATTTATATTTGTCCTTTTATAGCATGAATTTTATGGATTGTGCTTAATAGTATATTTTATTTTTAGGATTAAATTGGTGTGAAGATGAAGGAATTTGGAGCTAAAACGAATTAAAGATGAAAGGTTCAAGAAGAAAATCAAGCAGACAGCTGCAAAAGAGAAAGAAAACATACAAGCTGCCACGTGGCAACAATATGAAGGATCCAATCATGTGAGGCGGCGGGCGAAGTACTGTTCACGTGGAATTCAACTCCTTTTAGGTTTTGAGTTCCTAATTAGGTTTGGACTCAACTATTTTATTCAGAGTTTTCTATATTTATAAATAGTCCATAAGAATAGTTATTAGAGGAAGGAGGATACAATGTAGAAATTAACTTTTAATTTAGAGTTTCATTTTTTTTTCTTTTTTATATTTATTTTACATCTTTTATTTGAATTATTTGTTGTAATTGCTCTATGTGTATGTGGAGTTAAACTTCTCATTCTTGGATTATATTTTCTTACAAAATGATTGTTTAGTAATTTTAATTCTGCATAATTGTTTATCATATTGGTTGTTCTTATATTCTTGTGATTACTATTTCCATGCTTGATCACCATAGAGATAAATATATTGTCTACTCTTAAACTCGGTAGAGGAATAGAGGGATATAATGTGGAATATAAGGAGCATGATCTTTTCTTGCATATCACTTGAATTGATTTGTGTCTAGGATAGAGATATAACTAGGTACCTTGCTTGGCTCAAATACGGGAAGACAACGTAATGCTCCATAGTTGGTCCAGTCTATCCCCGCTCAAGGATGTAGTTCGGCTGTGAATTGTGGTAGATGGTTAGAGGTCGGGAGACCTTGACTATATTATCAACCCCGTGAATCAATAACTAGATAATTAAATAAGTTATGAAATTGATGCTAGATATGATTGTTAGTTAAATCATAATCCTAGATCGATTCATTCAGTGATTGTGTAAACATCTATCTTTTCCTAGTTAATTGATTTTTAGTTATTTTATTTTTATTTTTAGTTTAGCTAATATATATTCATCTTTGAAATCCCCCCCCTTAAATAAATAATTAGAATTAGTATAATTTAGTAAATAGTTAATCCACAAGTCATTTGGGTTCGACAATTCAACTCTTTTAGAGCCACTATATTACTTGCACGACCACGTACACTTGTGTGTGCAATTGGAAGGAACAAGTACAATTGTCATTTCTCAATCAACTATTGCGCTTCAAGTGAGTTTTTTGAACCTCAACAAGCATAACACAACCAAGCAACCCATTTCCTTAATTTACCCACTCTTTCAAGCTGGGTTTGCAAAGACGCAATCAAACCCACTTTCTCAATCTATATTTTAAATACGCAATCAATGCAACTATGAATCAATCTTTCTACTCAATTACCTCTTTCTCAAGCAAGCATGGAGAATTAATCTAGAATTGCATTTGCAACTACAATTCCTCAATTAAAACATGAACAATTAATCAAAGCCACTTCAAAAAAACAATAAAATCAGCAACCAACAACACCCATTGTCGCACCCTTTATCGAACCGGCCGATAGAGTTCACAACATAATATGGCTGACACTCTGGTTTATGGGAAAAAATGTTTTGTTTTGTTTGTTTTAGAGTCGCCACCTAAATTTTAAGGAAAATATTAGGAAAACCATTTTTACGTATGGAAATGTAAACTCTGTTTTGATTTGCGAAACCAGTGAGATTCTGAGTAAGGGTTTTGGTTACTTAAGGGGAAGGTGTTAAGCATCCCTCAGAGCCTATCCGAAGATAGTCCTTAAATTCAATTTAGGAAAATATGACTTGGAAAACTTGTTTATTTATTTTCTTTAAAAATCAATGATAAGTTAATTAGTTAGTTTAAAAGGAATGTAATACAAGGTACATATATATACCTTATAAAATAGATTTAATGGTAGTATTGTAAAATAAATAAATAAATGTACTTAGATATACGATAAATAAATAAATATATATATATATATATAGTGGTATCATAATAAAATTATCCTAAAAATATATAGATATTGAATTTGCGAGAATCTGTCGTCTTATTAAGACGTGAAATAAAAATAAGATAGTAGTTGGGTGTGAGTACGTAGTAATATGTGATGTGTAATTTGAATGAAAATATATAGAATGGAGTTTTCTTAAAAAAATAAAATAAATGATGCTAGATGTTAAAATATTATATAAAGGTTTGTGATCTTAAATATGTTTATTATAAAGTGTTGTATATACATGTAAGTTGTGTAAAACATGTGAATACTTATTAGTTATTTACATGTATAGACAAATTGGCGATAGATTATATGTAATAAAGTAATATGCATATTTAAGTGTATGCATTTATAAATTATAAAATAACATTAGTAAAAGAGATAGTAGATAATAATAGGTTATGTAGAGAAAATATAGAACATATACCTTTATATGTATGACATATATATGTATGTACCTTGTATTTGAACCTGTTGGCATATCTAATATTTGAAATAGCATGTTAAAAGATTAAAATAGTTTTTTTAGCAATGTTTGATTCAAAATAAATAAATAAATAAATAAACAAATAAAGTAAGAATAGTCAATATATTTTTATAAAGGGGGTGGTGTAAAGAGTATAAATTATGCCTAACCGTTGAGCCCTTATTCTATAGTTATATTTTTTGTTAAATATATAAGCCTACTTCCCTATTTATTTTCTTTTAAAAAAATGTATATCTAAAGATAAATATCTTAGCTTTAAGTAAGTTTTTAAATGTAAATATTCTAGCTTTTAAACTAGTTTCAAAATATTTGGAGGTCCTAGGCGATGACCAGCCCTAAATGAATATTAGTTTAGCTTTTATATATCTCTAAATTCATTTGGAAGCCCCAATTTGTGAGTTTTATTTTTTTCTATTAAAACACCTAAATGAATATGATTTCACCCTTTTGAAACTTCATTTGGACATCTTTTAAAACTATAAGCCCTTCCTTTCAACTAAAGAAGTCTAAAAGAATGTTATAAGTAAAAATGCTAACCCATTTTTTAAGAAAATATCTTTGTATCATTTGTTCTAAGGGTGTCTCAACTAAATTAATAAACAAATAATATTAGTTCACGTAAAACAAGCTTCAAAATAAAGACAAACAATATATCAAAACTTGTAAGCAAAGGTTAGCCAATATATCCAAACAATATAATTAAGACTCGAAAAGAGGAAGGCTAAGAAATATTGAACTCCTAATTTGCGAGGAACCAAGCGTTGCGATGATCCTAATTTGCTATTGGCCTAATATTTTAGGCCAATAACGAGTTTCAAAGTAGAAACTCCAGCCCTCCGGTTGTACATGAAACATAAGAAAACAAATAAGAGATAAAGATTAGTAACTAATTTAAACGGTGCAGTAATGTGAGTATGCAAACAAATATAAATCCCCATTAAACAAGATATCAGAAACTTGTTAAAGTGGCATCTTGACATGTAAAAAAAAATTATTTTTTTCTCTCATTATCTAGGCAACCATGAGTTTGTGTAAACCTTTCAAATACTATTAGAATTGCTTACTTTATATATTTTGCACAATTTTGAGATACACTAAATTAATCTAGTAAACTAACTGTCCTCTACTAACTTAAAACATACGTATTCCCTTGAAATCAAATAAGCAAGCATACTTAGGGAGGAAACATGAGAATGTCATCATCATTTTTAGGAATTTAGAACATAGATAAGTTGATAAGTTCTCAATATGAAACAAAAATACAAGTTGTCAATGTTAGACAAGATGCTCAACAACTCATGACTAGAGAAGATTCAGGTGTCTTATTATATGGGTACTTGCTTACACAACTAACTATGTTTCAATAGTAACTTCTCAATATACTGCTCGTATTTTTGAATACTCAAATTAATTCTTAAGCATAAATAGAACACACAAACTTAGCTAAGGCAGCAACCATTTTACCAAGAGAAAATCTCTTATAACTTATGTATATTTTTTTTATTTCTTTTAAGCTGAAGAAAGGCAACAGTTATTCATAGAGAACATATTAAAAATTTCTTGGCTCTGCCGTGAAATTGGAGGCATACTTCAAGTTTAATGCGACACAATCGAAAAATCAGATAGAGAGTCGCTACATCTAAACATAGTATGACAAGATATGAATCAAGAAATGAACGACTCCAACTACTACACGTCTACATGAGTAGATCAATAATTCATTCTAAATGAAAATGCTTCGTACTAATTCTTTCCTTCCTTTTGTATGAATAAATCTCCACACAAAAAAAATAACAGAACATAAATATTCCAGATAAATGGCCAGCAACTATTTAATAACAATAAAATTCATTTATGAAAATTAGAAACAAAATGTGAAAAGGAGGGTGATTACAAACCTTGTGTAGAGCAGCAAACTAAGTGCTTTGACGTCAAGATATCCTACTTCGAACTCGAATTAAAACAAATTGAAAACAGAGGACAGAAAGGTGATTTTATGATCTAATGCGCTAATGTCCCTTGTTGCGTTTTCTTTATGTTGTTTTGATCGATTTCTTTTTGGATTTTTCTGGCCGATTTCTTGATGGTTTTTAGGTTGTTTTGGGTGTTTTTTTTTGAGATTATGATGTTGTTCTTGGCTGATTTTCCAGATCATTTTTGGATTATTTTTTTTGTTCTTTTTGCTGATTCCCCGATGATCTCGAATGAGGACCAAACTCCTCCTTTTATAATTGGGGGAGGAGTTGATGATTCTAATTTTTATCTTTGAAATATCAAATCTTAGAAGAAAATAATGATGGAGGAGAAGAAAATATTATTAACCCCTTTTCAGATTGATTCGAAAGAATGAGTGATGGCTTGGGGGTTCCAATCTCACAACCATCGGATTAAGGGGACAATGATCCCAAATCCGATGGTCCTTCACCTTCTCCACCTTTTCAGTTGTAGCAGCGGCGGTGGTGGGGATTTTGAGGTTTTTTTCGATTTAAAAAAAAGATGATGGACGAGATGTAAAGTTGAAAAAAAAGGGAAGCTATGATTGATGGAGTGTTGGGAGATATGTTGAAGACCAACAGAAATTGCCATTTTCCGGTGGTCCGTAGATAGAAACGTTGGCAGAGGAGGAGAAAGCTTGATGGGAGATGAAGCGTGAAGAGTTTCTGGGAAAGGAACGAGATGGCAGGCGGCTGATGGGTTGTCTATTTTGGAAAAGATGAAAAGGTCTTATCTAAGTTAGGTCGTTCAATCATTTGATCAGACGGTTAAGATAAATCAAAGATTAATAGGAATATCTATATATATATATATTTAAAAAATGGTAAATGCTAAATTAACTAGGACCGTTAGATCGATTTAATTGTAGGATCAAGATTTAAGATAAAGAAGCACGATCCATGTGCTCGCCTATGTGGCATACACGGATTGGCCGATTTAGGAAGACTTGGATTGCCAAATTTGCTCAAATTAAATTCATTTAAATTATATCATCTTCTTTATTAAATAGTCATAATTTATTAAAGGTAAAAAATAATTATTTTGCAAAATTAACTTATTTGATAAAATTAATTACTCTTAAAATTAAATTAATATAAATTAGTAACTCATTAATTAATTAAGCTTTCTAATTTTAAACAATGTACGAAAACTAACCATTGTGACAAAATAAATTATATTTGAACAAAAATAGATTTAATTCTTAAGAACGACACACTTGTTTTTTTTTTTCAAAAAATGAAAAAGTAAGTAGTAATATAATATATTTAATTTTTATAAAAGATTCAAATAAATTTATGAGGTAAAATAAATAATTAAAAGAAATCTTTTCGTATTCCTTAAAAAAAAATTCATAACATATATATATATATATATATATATATATATATTATTATTATTATTATTTTTATTATTATTAAATGTGGAGAGCCAAAATTGGGTGTCAACACCCATTAGCTAATAAAAGCATTCAACTACATAATCACACCCCTAAGGTAAGGGTTTTAGCTAAGCATAATTAAAAGCAGGAAATCGTTACCAACGAAGTTTCTGTAATTCTCAAATGATGAAATAGAAGCTAAAATCTTACAATCTCCCAGTCTCTACAAAAATTGTAAAGACAATGTTCTAGAATGTAAAAACTCTCAAAAACCCAGAAGTAGACAGTGTGGGAACTCCTCTCCTCTTTCAAAATATTGTATTTATTCTTTTCCAAATTTTCAGTACCGAGTCAACTCGGCAAAGTAAGTTGGGCTCTCCAATCAGTTCGGCGACTCGCCGAGTTGCTCCTCTTCTCACCCTTTTGGCTTGGATCCTTTATCAAATTATTCTGGAACTTTAGGCAAGCTTAGTCGATATGAGTTATTTTGCTGGAATTTTAGGTGACCTGAAAGACCACTCGTTGAGTCGCCGAGTGACTTTGGAAAGCTCCAGCTTTGCTTTCCTTCAACTCTTTAAACTTTTTTGCTCCTTCTTGCATCATAATGTCCTTGCCTCACTCTTATACCTTCATTGTTGCACATCAACACATTAACATCAGTTATGAACAAAAATAAGGCATTGAGGATACTAAATTCTTGAATAATAAGCCCTAAATGAGTCAAAATCCCTGACTCATCAATAATTTTTTTTTTCAACCCCTTTTTATTCATTTAGATGTAACAAGTGGATAATTAACCCTTCTGTAACACCTTAGTCTTACAAAGAGCTAAATTTAGAAAGAATAAATTACAAAGAGATAAATTGAGATTGGAACAAGTTACCCTTAAATTGTGAGTTTTGGGTCAACCTCAGACGATCATAACTTTCAGCACATGATGAGTTCGATGGCCCATGAGATATCAAATCGAAGGTCGTTGAGTCCACTTTCCAACTTGCTAAATTCTAAGTTTGGATGAAGAAGATATGCCCATTCGAGTGCAGCCGGTCTAATTAAGGCAATTCATTCATTTTAAAGAGGGATATTTTAGTCTTTTCCTTGCGCCACTAGGCCTACACGTCTTCTTCACCCTTTTAGGGGTCTAAAAGGATTGAAATCAGTTTTAGTCATTCCAAAAGAGCTTAGGGTTTTTTTGAGAGAAGTTCAAGAGGAGAACAAGAAGAACGTTCAAGATTCTTGCAAGCTTTGAGGATTTACGCCAAGAACTTAGTTCTTTCGAGGTATCTAAGCTTTCAAAATGATGGGTTTGTTCACCCTCACACCAATTATGAGTTTCCTTTTTGAATTCGTTCATAAGATTGTATACATTGAGATTCTTGATAAAGTTGATGAGGTTTTGGGCTTCATTCTTTAACAATAGAGTCGATTGAGTTCTTGAGGTGAGGGTCTTGCGAATGAGTGTTGTTCTTGGTGTGATTTGTGTAGATTTTGTTGTAATTGTGTTGGGTTAACGTTAGCAAAGGAGTTTGAAGGAATTCATTGGATTATAGATGAGTTAGGCCTTGGAATTAAGAAGAAAAAATTATCAAAAATCTGGGCATGGGGGTGGGGCGGTGCCTCACCACTGCGGCAATACTACTGCCCAGTAGTTTGGGGCCTGGCATGGTGCACCACTCAGTGCACCCCAACTACTATTAAGTAGTTTTGGATCTGGCGCCCCAACTACTATTCAGGTCCTTTACCCTTTTTGCCTTCCTTCCGTGTGTGTTCCCTCGAATTGTACCTATGTTCTCTACTTGATATCCACACTAAAATCTTCATTAATCCTTGATAGATCATGCATACCTTAATCATAACTCTGAAATCCTCATTTCAAATTAAAGTAAATATTAAGAGTAGAGTTCAGGAAAGTCTTTTGAGTAATTCTGAGAAGTCTTTTCTAATTATTTATAACTTGTTTTAAGACTTGAATAAATAAGTATGAGAATGAGGATAGTTGAATTTCTTTTTTCAAAATGAATATAAGGAAACTAAGTATTCCAAAGAGTAAACATTTTTACATTTAAAACGAGAGGAAACCTTGATTTTCAAATGAGTTCATGATGAGTTTTTGAGTATTATCTCTTTTAAGAGAATCTTTTGAGCAATTATCTCCAAATGAGAAGAAGTTATGTTTAAAAACATTGAGCATGAGTTATATATTATTGGGATTAGTATTGAGCACCGATATGGGAATGAGTCCAGACAACTCAAAATCCTCATAAACCATGTATGCCAACATGGGTAAATGAACATTTTTTTAGATGATTCCTTATTACCTTTAAGCATAACTTAGTTGATCTACATATTTGAGGATGTCCTATACTTCGACAAGGTATAGGAAAATTCTGACAGCGTGTGTGAGACACTAAATAATCACGTTGCTCATAGTAATGGTTGTCAGTTTGAGAATGTCCCAAATAAGAGTAAAGTGTTTATTTATGTATTTTCATATACATTGAGTTATTATCTACTATTTTAAAAGCTTTATATGTATTGCATCTTATAATCATTGCTTTCATACTGAGTTGAGTTAAGTATTCTTAAGTTGAGTTGAGTATTCCTAAATGGGTTGAGTTGAGTTAAGATGAGGTGAGTACGTCTTCCTTTATGTTAGTTCCTGCTTTATGTTATGTTGCAGAGTTCTTATTACATGCTCGTACATTCATTGTACTGAGGCCATTCTGTCTGTATCATTTTGTGATGCAGATTCAGGTATTTAGGGTAATCAATCGGTGCTCCGTTGATCCAGTCGCATTTGAGGCTTTGGCGAGCCTCCTTACTTTCCGAAGGGCTTCACATTTATATTTCAGTTTTGCTAGGATGTCATGGGTCTTTTCCCGACTTCCATCATAGTATGTTTGAGGCTTCATAGATAGTAGTAGTTGAAGAGTATTTTTTCATTTCTCTTGTTGATGTTTTAAAGACTGTGAGTTGAACAGTTATGCTTATTTAAGTATTTTTTGAGTTTAACTACTTTACTTATGGGTTGAGTTTGTAATTTAGATTTTTATTTCACTTGAGTAAGTCTTTCGCTGAGTAGTTGAGCCAGTCTAACGGTTCGCTTGGGGACCATCAATGGTTCTTGAGTGTCGTCCATGTCCAGGGTATAGGCTCGGGGAGTGAAAAACTTGGTATCCGAGCACAGAGTTCAAGCGTCCTAGGATGTCTATGAAGTCGTGTGTTTAGGGTTTTGGTTATCGGTGTGAAGCACACCACATCTATAATTATGAGGCTACGACATTTAGGAAACATCCACTTCCTTCTTACTCTTTTCGTGCAATAGAGTTCAACTCTACACAAGTTTTTTTCTAGTTCGTACTTGCACATATCTTTTAGATGATGCCTCCACAAAGAAATGTTCGAGGTCGTCCTGCAATGAGAGATGTTGATCGTTAAGATCAAGGGGTACCCAATTCACCTGAAGTGCAACCCTAAAGAGAGATCACTAATGCTGAGTTTCAGAATACTATCCGGATTTCGGATGAAGTTGTGACCAACCAAGCTGGACAACAAAGAGTAGTTCCACATGATGTGGCTAATACATCCAGGATCCGTGAGTTCTTGAGGTGAATTCCCCAGAATTCACTAGGTCAAATGTCACTGAGGATCCAGAGAACTTTGTGGAGGAGCTACAGAAGGTGTTTGAGGTTATGCATGTTGGTGATGCTGAGCGAGCGGAGTTAGTTGCATACCAACTCAAGGGTGTTGCTAGGATTTCGTACGACCAATGGAAGAAGAGCAGGGCTGAAGGGGCACCAATTGTGAGTTGGGTTGTGCTTGAAAGTGCCTTCATGGGGCGTTTCTTTCCCCGTGCTGAGAGAGGCAAAGGTAAGAAAATTTCACACTCTTAAGTAGGTGTACATGAGTGTGCATGAGTACAACCTCAAGTTCACTCAACTGTCCCATTATGCTTCGGAGATGGTTGCTGACATGAGGAGCAAGATGAGTGTATTTGTGTCTAGATTGTCTCGGTTGTCAAGCAAAGAGGGTAAGACTGCTATGTTGATAGGGGACATGGACATAGCAATGCTTCTGATCCATGTGCAACGGGTTGAGGAAGACACGTTGAGAGATAGGGAAGATTTTGCAGCAAGAAGGCTAAGACGACATGTAATGAGTCCGGACAACAGAAGACTGGAAATGTGAACATGTCATCTTTTCAACAAAGGTCAACCAGACATGTCCATAATCTTCTAGTGCACCTGCACCAAAGAACAAACGTGAGTTAAGGAATCAGAATTTGCAGAACTTAAGAGTACGTTCAACCTGCCCAATCTCAAGATAGTGTGGCACAAGGGGCAAATTGGACTCCTAAATGTGCTAAGTGTGGTAAAAACCACCCAGGGGTGTGTTATGATGGCTCCACTTGTTACTTCAAGTCTGGTCAGACATGTCACTTCATGATAGAGTGCCTTATGAATAGGCAAGGAAATGGTAATGGGAGCAATAGAGCCCAATTTTCTTCAGCGGCTCCGGTAGATAGAGCTGCACCTAGAGTAGCTACTTCAGGAACAAGCGGAGGAGAAAACCGTCTGTATGCTATCACCAGTTGCCAAGAGTAGGAGAATTCACCAAATGTTGTCACTGGTATGATCAAATTATTTACTTTTGATGTATATGCGTTACTTGATCCAGGTGCAAGTTTATCTTTTGTGACTCCATATATTGCTATGAGATTTGATATCCTTCCCGAGCAACTTCTTGAGCCCTTCACTGTTTCCACACATGTTGGTGAGTCTATTCTAGCCGAGAAGGTTTATCGTGATTATGCCAACTCTATCAATCACAAGGACACCATGGTTGACTTAGTCGAGTTAGACATGGTGGACTTTGATGTTCTTATAGGTATGGACTGGCTTAATGCTTGTTATACCTCAATTGATTGTAGAACTCGAGTAGTGAAGTTGCATTTTCCTAATGAGCCAATTACAGAGTGGAGAAGTAGTTCAACAATGCCTAAGGGTCATTTTGTTTCGTACCTTAAGGCCAGAAAGCTAGTTTCCAAGAGGTGCATCTATCACTTAGTCCGAGTTAATGACTCTAGTGTTGAGACACCACCTATTTAAAAAGTTCCAGTTGTGAGTGAGTTTTCAGAGGTCTTTCCAGATGATCTTCCAGAAGTCCCTCTTGAGATAGAAATAGACTTCGGTATAGATATTCTTCCTGATACTCAACCTGTCTCTATTCTGCCATATGGAATGGCTCTAGCTGAGTGTAAATAGTTGATAAGGGTTTCATTTGACCAAGTATCTCACCTTGGGGAGCTCCGGTCTTATTGTGAGGAAGAAATATGGTTCTCTTAGGATGTGTGTTGACTAATGCCAATTGAACAAGGTCACTATAAAGAATAATTATCCCCTTTCGAGAATTGATAATCTCTTTGATCAACTTTAGGGTGCCACTTGTTTTTCAAAGATAGACTTCAGATCTGGCTATCATCAGTTGAGAGTAAGAGAAATTGACATCTCGAAAACACCATTCAGGACCCATTATTATCACTATTAGTTTTTTTATCATGTCTTTTGGTTTGAATAATGGTCCTGCAATGTTCATGGATCTTATGAACCGAGTGTTCAAACCGTATCTTGACATGTTTGTTATTGTCTTCATTGATGACATTTTGATTTATTCGAGGAACAAGGAGGATCATGCTAGTCATTAGAGTTGTTCTACAAACTCTCAGATATAGAGAGTTGTATGCTAAATTTTCCAAGTGTGAGTTTTGGCTTGAGTCTGTGGCATTCTTAGGCCATATTGTATCTGGAGAAGGGCTTTGAGTTGACACTCAGAAGATTGAAGCAGTGCAGAACTGGCCCAGACCCACATCTCCAATTGATATTAGGAGTTTCTTGGGATTGGATGGTTATTATAGGAGGTGTGTCGAGGGGTTTTCATCTATTCCATCCCCTTTGACAAAGTTGACTCAAAAGACAACAAAGCTTTAATGGTCTGAAGCTTGTGAGAAAAGCTTTCAGGAATTGAAAACTCAGTTAACTACTGCCCTAGTGTTGACTCTACCGGAGGGTACACTAGGCTTTGTTGTGATTGTGATGTGTCCAGAGTTGGACTTGGTTGTGTGTTGATGGAGAATGGTAAGGTTATAGCCTATACCTCCCAACAACTTAAGATTCACGAGAAGAGTTACCTAACTCATGATCTAGAGTTGTCTGCTGTAGTATTCGCTTTGAAAATATGGTGTCACTATCTCTATGGTGTTCATGTGGATGTGTTCACTGATCACAAGAGTCTTCAGTATGTTTTCAGTCAGAAAGAGCTTAATCTCAGACAAATGAGGTGGTTAGAGTTACTCAAGGACTACGACATGAGTATCCTCTATCACCCAGGTAAGGCTAATGTTAATGTTGATGCCTTGAGCAGGTTTTCTATCGGTAGTACTACCCATGTTGAGGAGGGAAAGAAATAATTGGCCAAAGATATGCACAAACTTGCACGATTGGGAGTCCAGTTGTTGGATTCCAATGAAGGTGGAGTGGTTGTGATGAATGGGGTTGAATCATCACTAGTGTCTGAAGTGAAAAAGAAACAAGACCAAGATCCTGGTTTGCTTGAATTGAAGGCAAATGTTCATAAACAGAAAGTGATGTCTTTTGAACAAGGGGGTGATGGTGTATTGAGGTATCAAGGTCGATTGTGTGTGCCAAAGGTGGATGAGCTTCAAGAGAGGATCATGGTAGAGGACCATAGTTCTAGACACTCTATCCATCTCGGTTCCACAAAAATGTACTGTGACTTGAGAGAAGTCTATTGTTGGAGTAGTATGAAGAGGTGTATTGCAGAGTTCGTTGTTGAGTACCCAAATTGCCAAAAAGTCAAGGTAGAACACCAAAAGACCAGGTGGTATGGATCATAACATAGGTCTTCCGGAATAGAAGTGGGAGATGATTAGTATGAATTTTACTACTGGTTTACCGCGATCTCACATGCAACATGATTCAATTTGGGCGATTGTAGATCGGATGACTAAATAACCCCACTTCTTTCCAGTAAAGACTACCTTTTTAGTAGAAGATTATGCCAGGATATATATTCAAGAGATCGTCAAATTTTATGGAGCTCCTGTGTCTATCATTTCAGATAGAGGTGCAAAATTCACCGTATAATTTTGGAAGTCTTTCCAGCAAGGTTTGGGCTCGAAGGTAAACTTGAATACTGTTTTCCATCCTCAGACTGATGGTCAAGCAGAGCGTAAGATTCAAACTATAGGAGATATGTTGAGGGCTTGTGTGATCTATTTCAAAGGTAATTGGGATGATCAACTTACCTCTCATAGAGTTTGCTTTCAACAATAACTAACACTCTAGTATCAAGATGACTCCCTATAAGGCTCTTTATGGGCGAAGATGTAGATCTCCTATTGGATAGTTTGAGCTTGGTGAAGCTGAGTTGATAGGGCCGGACTTAGTCCATCAAGATAGAGAAAGTGAAGATCATTCAAGAAAGGATGAAAATAGCGCAAAGTCATCAGAAATCCTATACATATGTTAGTAGAAGAGACTTGGAGTTTGAGGTGGATGATTGGGTTTACTTGAAAGTTTCACCCATGAAGGATGTTATGAGATTTGTCAAGAAGGGGAAACTCAGTCCTCAGTATATTGGTCCTTACAGGATATTAAAAAGAACTTACAATGTAGCTTATGAGTTAAAATTATCGTCAGAGTTAGCAGCAGTCCAGCTAGTATTCCACATTTCTATGCTGAAGAAATGTATGGGCAATCCTTCACTTATTATACCTACTGAGAATATTGGTATCAAGAACAACCTATCTTATGAGGATATACCCATTCAGATTCTAGATTGTGAAGTTTGCAAGTTCAGACCAAGGAGGTTGCATCAATCAAGGTCCTATAGAGGAATCAGTTTGTTGAGGAAGCTACTTGGGAGGCTGAGGAGGATATAAAGAAGAGATACCCATATATCTTTGATTTCGGAGAAATTCCAAGATAAGGTACTAACTCTTTTCTCGGTACTCTTTAAGTTGATATGCTACGTTGTGTCAAATTGCATGTTGGGTGTTTGAGAGGGTGTTACATGTTTCCACCCTCAGTTCTATTTAAAGTGATCTCATTCGAGGATGAATGTTTCTAATGGGGAGATATTTTAACACCTCGGTCTTAGAAAGAGCTAAATTTAGAAAGAATTACATTAGAAAGAGCTAAATTGAGATTGGTACAAGTTACTTTTCGATTGTGAGTTATTGGTCAACTTCAAACGACCATAACTTTCAGCACATGATGAGTTAAGTGGCCCATGAGGTATCAAATCAAAATATGTTGAGTCCTCTTTCCAATGCCGCCGAGTTTGCTAAATTTTGAGTTCGGATAAAGGAGATATGCCTGTTTGAGTGCATCTTGTCTAGTTAAGGCAATTCATCCATTTTAAGGAGGGGTATTTTGGTATTTTCCTTACCCCACTAGGCCTACATGTTTTTTTTCACCCTCTTAGGGGTCTAAACTGATTGGAATAAGTTTTAGTCATTCCAAAAGAGCTTATGGTTTTCTTGAGAGAAGTTCAAGAGGAGAAAAAGATGAACGTTCAAGATTCTGTCAAGCTTTGAGGATTTACGCCAAGAACTTAGTTCTTTCGAGGTATGTAAGCTTTCATAGTGATGGGTTTGTTCATCCTCACTCCAATCATTAGTTTCCATTATGAATTCATCCATTAGATTGTATATATTGAGATTCTTGATGAAGTTCTTGAGGTTTTGGGCTTCATTCTTTAACAATGGAGTCATGTTGAGTTCTTGAGGTGAGGGTCTTACAAATGAGTGTCGTTCTTGGTATGATTTGTGTGGATTTCATTGTAATTGTGTTGGGTTTATGTTTCCAAAGGAGTTTGAAGGAATTCATTTGATTCTAGATGAGTTAGGCATTGGAACTGAGATGAAAAATTTGTCAAAAATCTGGGCATTGGGGTGGGGCGGTGTGCCACCACTGCTCCTAAACTATTGCCCACTAGTTCAGGGTCAGGCGCGATGCGCCACTCAATGCTCTCTATCTACTGTTCAGTAGTTTTGGGGTTGGCACCCCACGCAAGGGTCGCCAGGTCACCGAGCCGCTTATCCTTTCTACCTTCCTTCTGTGTATGTTACTTAGAATCATACTGATGGTTGAGTATTCAACGAGACAACTTCCAATGTAAGTGAAGACGATCGTACAATAGTATAGTAACCCAACCAAGGGTTGGGGTCGTGTCCCAAATGAGTGGTTTTGAGAATTAATAGAAAAATAAAATTAAGTTCTAATTAGTCATTGCTAAAGACATTTACGAATAAAAACATTAGAAATCTAAAAAAGTGACACAAATGTGTCAAATATCAAATGGGGTTTTTGTCACAAGTAAACGATAACAACAAAAATGCAAAGAGATCTAGACAATGAGATGGAGATTATTGGGATGTGACCGAAATACGAATTAAACAAGATTATTGGGTACATGCTTTTATTAGAGAACTTATAGAGTAATTATGACTAGGCTAAGCTTTAAGGGGAATAAGCTCTCTCTCGAGCAACTTACCCCATTTCAAATGTGTTCCTCTCGGACACCCATTTGCCGCATGAAGTCCAACCTACGCCTTAACCCACTCACTCTCTCGAGCTGAGTGTGTGGACATAGGACTAGGATTCACCCTCTCGGTATGAATCTCATGTCGACCCACTCCAACTGGCCATCGATCTAGTAGTCTTAGTTTGACGACCTCTCTCTCTCTCGCAAGCCGAAAACACATGAGTGAACTTGTATCTGCAACTACAAATCCATTAGATTCATACACAACTACTAGACGAATTTATAATTAAACTACATTTAAACTATCAGCAAGCAAGACCCAACAACTAATCTAACCCATATTCACAAAATCACACCCTAAGAATTGGGGTTTTAGCTATACATGAACAAGAGATAGAAATTTATACCAAAATGAGTTTGCATTCAAATGGGTATGAAGATTTAAGTCTTGATACAAGCTAAGAATGACGAGTTCCAAAAGACCCAAACCCAAATTCTTGGAGATGAACCCTTTGAATCTTTATGTTCTTCAAAAACCCTCTCAAACTTGGAACTCAAGATAAATAAGAGCGAAAATATTAAAAATATGTTCTAAAGTGAAAATCTGATATGTAATTACAACTCTCAATGAGTATTTATAGTTTCCAAAAAGTGTACTGCAGATGACCCATTCGGCGCAGTTAGTCGAGATCGCCGCCTTTTGGTCAGCTCACCTCTTTCAGCTTCTTGCCTTCAACATCTTTGCATCCTGGATCTTTGGGTGATACTGTACTGCTTCGCGGAACTAATCGGCGATATGCCGACTGCTTCTTTTCACCGCTGATTAGGTCCTTTCCTTCAGGGCTTAACACACTGGAACAAAAGGTGAAGTAAGACCCTTCGGTGACTCGCCAAGTGGACTCGGCGATCCTCAGGCCTTCATTTCTTCGTTCTTTTCAGCCTTTTCGTTCCTTTTTACAACGTAGTGTCCATACTTTCCTTCAAACTTTTAATACCTGAAACTTAAGGGTTTTCATTAGATATTAAGTTAAAAATAAGCATTTGAGGACACAATTTGTATTAAAATATAGCCCTAGCTGAGTCCAATTTGTGGACTCATCAACACCCCCAAGTTAAACTTTTGCTTGTCCTCAAGCAAACTTAAGTTCAGCCGTTCAAAAAGGGTGTCTCAAACAGTGCTACACAAGACTCAATCATGAATGCACACAACAAGACTAAATTTACTTATGCAAAGATCAAATGTGCACTCAAAGATTCAAGTTGTGACTCACCAATATCAACGAATCTCATGCTCACAATACTTGCTTCAAATGCAAGTTCAAGCTCAACTATAGTGTTCAAATGCCTTCACACAAAGTATGATTCCATATTCACACAATAGTTTCACAGTTTAAAGTTTCATAATCAGATGCAACGCTCACGCTCACAAAGAAGAACACAATGCATGCTTTCACCCATAGGTTTGCCCATATTTTCTGATCAACATTTGTTTCGTCTTACTCAAGATCAAAAAGGTCTTTTTCAAGGCTTGTAATGGGGCAGAGTGCATAGGTATGGTCATTTAGGCTCAGTGACTACGATCCTCATGAGGTGTGGTGCTCACAACACTTCCTTTCCTTTCCTCTATCAAGTCTTTTAATGCTCACAAGTCATCCCATTATTTACTTTTCCATGGTATGTTAGAAATCCCATTTTCCTTTTTCATTTCCAACTTTATTTCAACAACTTTTCTTTTTCATTCTTTTTCTTTTTCTCTTTATTTTTTCTTTTATATGGAGGGGTTCCATTTTTCTCAACACATGGATGGAAGGGATTTTCTTGTACTCCTTGATTTCCCTTTTCTTTTCACCACACCCCCAACTTAGGCTTTTGGCCTAAGTTGGCTATTCAACCATAGCAATACTCATGATGATTATGGGTAATGGATTGTGAAAGGTTTAGATTTCATTAATCTCTTCCAAAGAAAGGTAAGGTTCAAGGGGTGATCAAAAGAGGTTCACACGCTCACAAGGTAGATAAAAAAAAGTGGTATGTGTCAAATTGGCTCACACTCTTCAAAATTGCCTAAAATCATATCAAGAGGTAGCATCACTTAGTTAACCGGATCAACGGGGCAAATTCTAGGATGTATCATACATGGTTCAAAGTAAGCTCATCACAATAGGCATTTACACTAAAGTCAAACAAGACTCTACACTTTAGCTAGTGTGCAACGATCATCACAAGAGAATCAATTTGATACAAGGCTAGTCATAACGAGATGCAAAGAGTTCACATATTGTCTATGCAACTTCATTTGGCCTCATCGTAGCCGTGCATTCATGTTCGTTCGATTGAGAGCACTATTCAAGTCATCAATATTGATTGGGACAGAGACTCAAATTTTGCAAAAGAACAACCACATTCAAGTGCATACAAAGGGTGGTGTTAAATTTTTAGGAAGGGTCAAAATCATTTTTCAATTATAAAAAAAAGGAGCCATTAGCTCAAACATCCACAAAAACAGTTTAAAACATAATTTTAAGCAAAACAACCCAATTATGTACGTAAAACAACGAAGTATCAATATTCACACAGAAGGTGAGCCTCACCCCACCATAATTAAAAGGCGTTTGTCCTCAAATGCAAATGCAAGTATCCAAAAGTTGAAACAAATAAAGACAGAGAGGGAGTTAGAGAGGGGGTCCTGTCTAAGCGGCCGCTTTATCTATCTGGGCATCGATGCCAGATGCATCAGCCTGGAAAATAGTTCCCGGAGTTTCTCCAGAAGATTCAACGGTAACTAACTTGCCATAATTGTCTAAGTCATGGGCCGCCAAAAAGGAATGTATAGCGGTGAAGAATCCACGTCACCACGAAGGAGTAATGGGGTCAATGGGAATCCTCCTACTAGAACCGACTTTCTTGATCTCCCTCTTTTCTTTGGCTTGCTCTACTTTCTTTGCATCTCTTTCAAAATTTTGTGCTCTTATATGTCGGGGTGGCATGTTTCTCCCTACAACTTTTGGTCTAGCCATTTTTGCAAAAGCTTCAAGAAAAAGTTAGAAATTATTTGAACAGGAGTAGGAAAATTTTAAGTGTAGAATCACTTCGCCAAACGAGTCGATGAAGTGCTCATCCACTTAGGCAATTCACCGAAAACAGTGCACAGGGCGCAGACAAAGGGTGAACAATAAGTCTTTCGGCGATTCGCCGAGTGCGTTCGGCGACATCAAGTTTCTCACCAAAAGTTATATAATTAATAACACATTTAGCATCAAGCTAAAGGCGAGATGGGGATGTTAGGAGATCCGCCGATTAGATTAGCGAGATTGACCCAACTCGCCAAATGGCTCAACGTGCCTATTTTCAACCCATCTTCTCAAATTCAACCCCGCAACCCCTGAAAACGCAATTTAAGCTCCTACAACACAAATTAAACTAAGACCCATAACAAATACACACTCCCATAGCAAATTGATTCAACTTAAAGCACTAGCAAGTGGGATTCTACCATACAGCCAAGGGTTATCGAATAGGAATCGATAATGTATGTAATCCAATCAACTCAAAGAGATCCCACAAAGATTCAACAATATCAACATATTGCAAATGAGAACAATTTCGATAAAATAAACACTGGGTATTAGGAACTAACCTTTAATGCTGATTATAATATGATTGGATTGCTAGGCGGCAAAGAAATCCAAGTTCCGAGCACCAATCAACCACTATAATATTAATCGAAAACAATAATATTGAATGTACTACCTTGGCGTGAATTTGTGAAGTTTAAGAGCGAGGGAAAGTGATGAAGTTCAAATTATGAGACCTTTGGCCATATATAACCATTCAGTTTGTGTCCATTCGGCGACGTTAGTCGCACTCGGCGACTCACTGAGTGGTCACTTATCCCGCCTTTTTTTGATAAAATCTTCAATTTCTTGGGGATCAAGTCGGTGGTCTGAGTTGAAATCGCTTAACTGGTCGGTGACATGCCAACTCGTTTCTCTAGCTCACCGAGTTTTACAGGCTCTAAATTAAACTTGTGTTGAACCCAACGACAAATCCAACCAATCACACCAACCTATTTGGCGATTCGCGGAATGGAACTTCTGCTCACCAACCTCCATTTTTCAACACTTTCTTCACTCTAACCTACAACATCAACACACCATTATTCTGGCATAATACTTAAAAATGATAAAACCTTGGGTTGCCTCCCAAGAAGAGCCTTATTTAACGTCACGACACGATGCAAGTCAACACCTAGTCCTCATTTTTGGAGTCGGCCATGGTGTAATTAGGTGAATCCTTGGAAAACGATGGACAACGACCTGATATCAAATGACCTATCTGGGCATCTTTCAACTGAATTATCATGGAGTTAGAGGTTGACGTTTCATTTAGCATTTCGATTTTCTCTTTCATCTCATTCAACACCATGTCTTGTGCTTCAATTATTTGTTGAATGAGTGAGAGAACTTTATCGTTTTGCACACCCCCATGCTTCTTCCCATGTTTACACTCTCGTAGGGAGAAGTGCTTGTCTTTTTCAGTGGCTTGTACTTCCAACTCCATGACTCGTTTGGACAGAGTGTCTACTTGAGCTACTAGTGTGTCCCACTCGTGTTTCTTTTGGGCTTCCTAATTGGTTTCAGCCATGCCATCAAGGAGATTTGCTACTACTTCATAGGGCTGGTGTAGCATACCACCCGCGAAAAGTTGGTCGGTGATACTTCTATTTGTAGGTCTAAGACCCTTATAGAAGCATTCCATTAGCGCTCTATCGGTCATCCCATGAGATGGGCATGGTTCTAGCACTGTTTGAAACATCAGCCACATATCCTAAATAGTTTCATCCCCTACCTATTTGAATGTTAGGAGGTTGTCCCTAAGGTTCAACAGTTTCAGGAGGGGGTGATCTTTTTGATACCTATAATGATCCTTCATATCCATGTTTCTGCTTTAATACACAAACAAGCAAAACAAAGTTAAAAGTTAAGTAAGTAAACTACCACTAATAATAACAAAAAATTTATTAAACTAAGAATTCTCAAATAACACAACTCCTCGGCAGCGGCGCCTTGATGTTTGCATAATCAATCACACAACTTCCTATGCAAGTGTCTACGATCGTACAATAGTATAGTAACCCAACCAAGGTTTGGGGTCGTATCCAAGGGAGTGGTTTTGAGGATTAATAGAAAAATAAATTTAAGTTCTAATTAGTCATAGCTAAAGACATTTATGAATAAAAACATTAGATATCTAAAAAGTGACACAAATGTGTCAAATATCAAATGGGGATTTTGTCACAAGTAAACAATAACAACAAAAATGCAAAGAGATCTAGACAATGAGAGGGAGATTCTTGGGATGTGACCGGAATACGAATTAAACAAGATTATTGGGTACATGCTTTTGATAGAAAACTTATAGAGTAATTATGACTAGGCTAAGCTTTAAGGGGAATAAGCTCTCTCTCGAGCAACTTACCCCGTTTCAAATGTGTTCCTCTCGGACACCCATTTGCCGCATAAAGTCCATCCTACGCCTTAACCCACTCACTCTCTCGAGCTTAGTGTGTGGACATGGGACTAGGATTCACCCTCTCGGTATGAATCTCATGATGACCCACTCCAATTGGCCATCAATCTAGTAGTCTAAGTTTTATGACCTCTCTCTGTCTCAAGCAATCCAAAAACACATGAGTGAACTTATATTTGAAACTAAAAATCTATTAGATTAATACACAATTACTAGACGAAATCATAATTAAACTACATTTAAACTATCAGCAAGCATGACCCAACAGCTAATCTAACCCATATTCACAAAATCACACCCCAAGAATTGGGGTTTTAGCTAGACACGAACAAGAGATATAAATTTATACCAAAATGAGTTTGCATTCAAATGGGTATGATGATTTAAGTCTTGATACAAGCTAAGAATGAATAATCCAAAAGACCCAAACCCAAATTCTTGGAGATGAAACCCTTTGAATCTGTAAGTTCTTCAAAAACCCTCTCAAACTTGGAACTCAAGATAAATAAGAGCTAAAATTTTAAAAATATGTTCTAAAGTGAAAATCTGATATGTAATTACAACTGTCAACGATTATTTGTAGTTTCCAAAAAGTGTGCTGCGGATGACCCATTCGGCGGAGTTAGTCAATATCACCGATGCACTCGGCGATCCACCTTTTGGTCAGTTCACCGCCTTTAGCTTCTTGCCTTCATCATCTTTGCATCTTGGATCTTTGGGCGATACGCCAATTGCTCCTTTTCACCACCGATTAGGTCCTTTCCTTCAAGGCTCAGCACACTGGAATAAAAGGCAAAGTAAGATCCTTCGGCGACTCGCCAAGTGGACTCAGCGATCCTCAGGCCTTCATTACTTCGTTCTTTTCAGCCTTTTCGTTCCCTTTTGCGACATAGTGTCCATACTTTCCTTCAAACTTGAAATACCTGAAACTTAAGGGTTTTCATCAGATATTAAGCTAAAAATAAGCATTTGAGGACACAATTTCTATTAAAATATAACCATAGATGAGTCTAACTTGTGGACTCATCACATACCTATGCTCTCTACTTCATATCCACACTTAAAATCTTTATTAATACTTGAAAGATCATGCATATATGAAACATAACTCTTAAATCTTCATTTCAAATTAAAGTAAAGATTAAAAGTAGAGTTTGAGAAAGTTTTTTGAGTTTTTTGAGTTTTTTGAAATTATTTGTAACTTGTTTTAAGAATTCAGTAAATGAGTATGAGAATGAGGAGAGTTGAGTTACATTTTTCAAAATGAATATCAAGTATTCCTAAGTGTAAACATTTTTACATTTAAAACGAGAGGAAACCTTGATTTTCAAATGAGTTCATGAGGAGTTTTTGAGTATTATCTCTTTTAAGAGAATCTTTTGAGCAATTATCTCAAAATGAGGAGTAGTTATGTTTTAAACATTGAGAATGAGTTATATATATATTATTGGGAGTAGTATTGAGCACCGATATGAGGATGAGTTCAGACAACTCAAAATTCTCATAAACCATGTATGCTAACATGGGTAAAATATCTTACTTTTTAGATGATTCTTTATTGCTTTTGAGCATAGCATATTGGATCCACTTAGTTGAGGATGTCCTATACTCCAACTGTATAGTACAATTCTGACAGCGTGGGCAAGACGCTATATCATCATGCTGCTCATTGTGATGGTTTTCGGTTATGGAATCTCCCAAATAAGAGTAAAGAGTTTATTTATGTATTTTCATATACATTGAGTTATTATCTATTGTTTTAAAAGCTTTATATGTATTGCATCTTATCATCATTGTTTTCATACTGACTTGAGTTAAGTATTCCTTTGTTGAGTTGAGTATTCTTGAGTGACTTCAGTTAAGTTGAGATGAGGTGACTATGTCTTCCTTTTTGTTAGTTCCAGCTTTATGTTATGTTGTAGAGTTCCCCTTACATGATCGTACATTCAATGTACTGACGCCATTTGGACTGCATCATTTGATGATGCAGATTTAGGTATTCAAGATCATCAACCAATGCCTCGTTGATCAAGTCGCATTCGAGCTAGCTTTGGTGATCCTCTTTGCTTTCCAGAGGGATTCACATTTATATTTTAGTTTTGTTAGGATGTCGTAGGTCTTGTCCTGACTTCCATCATAGTATGTTAGAGGATTCATAGACAATTGTTATTGAAGAGTCATTTTCTCATTTCTCTTGTTGATGTTTTAAAGACTGTGAGTTGAACACTTATGTTTATTTGAGTATTTTTTTGAGTTAAACTACTTTACTTATGAGTTGAGTTTGTAATTGATATTTCTATTTCACTTGAGTAAGTCTTCCGCTGAGTAGTTGAGCCAGACCAAGGGTTCGCTCGGGGACCAACAATGGTTCTCAAGTGCCAGCCATGTTCAGGGTATAGGCTCGGGGCGTGACACATTCACCTCATCCCCATTACTCCTAATATACAAGCAACGAAGGAAGTATACAAATTCAACTAGCATACAAGGTTTAGGAAGCTACTAGCCTTAAGTTAAAGAACAATCACTCCAAAAGTTGAGTCTTCCCCTTTCGACTCACTGCCAAAGGCAAACAATCTAAAAATAATCAAGTATTCACAATCACCCATCGGAAACAACAATTCTCACATCAATTATATAGAGAATTGGGTCAAACAACTCAAAACCCAATATTAATATGGGGGTTTTAATCCAGAACACAATACTTGAAAATATTATTCAAGGCTTTAGAAACTCATAATGAAATATCATTTTGAGAATAGGCTTAAAATAAGTTCATAAACTCATATTTACTTCAAAAGTTAAGTTCATGAAGAACCCCCAATTTATTAGCCCAAAATCTTTATCTTAACTCATAAATTCAATAATAATAGTAATAATAATAATAATAATAATAATGTGTAATCATAGATTTAGAGTTAACAAATGCTACCTAAAAATTCTATCTTGAAATCACCTCTACCGAGTCCTCAAAGCTCCAAAAATGAAAATGAGGAAAAACCCCCCAAAATTTAGGTTTACCACTACGAGGGGTCCTCCGCGAATGTGAACCTATGCCCGCGAACACGAGTTTTACTAACCTGGACCTCCACGAACGCAGAGGTCAACATATTGACTTGCTGCAAACACGGTCGAGATTCCACAAATGCTGGGTTCTCACTCCCTCCCCTCCATGAACATGCCACAAGCTCTGCGAACGTGGAGGGTTGCACCAGAACATAACAAAACCAACCAACTCAAAAATCATCGAAAGGACACTCAGAATTCATTCAGAACCCCGTAAACACAAACCACATATGCAAATCAATTATACTCAATGTTCCGGACTCAATGAAACTGTCAAAACACGAATCCGAGGTCTCCTTTACTCAACATTAGTGAAAAACACAAGAAACTAACTTATCCCCTATAAAGGCTAAAATAAGCCGGGACCTCTCAAAAATCAACCAAGACCTCACCTAGGCCTAAGATCATCCCCCAAATGCAAAGGAACTCTTGGAATTATGATCTGAGTATCCAAACCCGGAATTTTGACCAAAGCCAACCAAAAGGCTAAATTTCCATAATTTCATATCTTAGGACCACAAATCCTAAAGCAGTCTCGAAATCTAAAACCGACAACTCTCATGGATCATATTTAACATTTCGAGACAGATGGAATCGATGAAATTCCATTTCAATACTTGAAACTCAAAAAGACCCCAAAAACCACTTTCTTAACAACTTAGCATTTAAAACTCACAAACTTACCAAAATCTCATCTTTTAACCCAAAGTTCAAAATAAACTTTCCAAACTCAATCATAAAAGACTCGGGGTCGATATTAAGAGGGGCAAAAAGGTAAATTCATGAAATTTTCTAAAAATGACCGATTGGGGCATCACAACCATTGTGTGTACATAAAAAATTCAATGATAAGTTTGTGATCTTATCATTGTATGTAGAGGACATACTAATAGCTACAAGTGACATTGAATTTGTAAAAGACATAAACGAGTGGTTATCATCAACTTTTGAGGTGAAAGATATGGGTGAAGCAACATACATTCTTGAGTTAAAATTTGAAGAGATAGTTCGAAGAGATTGTTATCTCTTTCACAAGAACCTTACATTAAGAATGTTTTTGAATACTTTAATATGTTAGGTTGCAAACTCATGAACACTATAGTTTCTAAAAGTGAAGCTTTGAATAGAATGATGTGCCCTCAGATTTCATATGAGAATGAACAAATGAGAAAATTTTATTATGCCAATATTGTCGATAGTCTTATGTATGTTATGATGTGTACTGGATTGGATATTTATTATGTCATTGGGTTATTTAGCAGATATCAATATGACCCAAAACTGCAACATTAGACAGCAGTTAAAAGGATATTGAGGTATCTCAAAAGCACAACAGACTATTCCTTATGTTATCAAAGAAATGATCTGCAACTCAAAGGCTACACAAATGCTGATTGGGGTGCAGATTTAAATAAGAGAAAATACACCTATGTATATGAATTCTTGCTTAATGATGGAGTTATATCATGGAGTAGCAAGAAACAACATGTATAGTCTTATCTACAATGAAAATTGAATTTGTAGCATTTTCATTTGCTGTGAAAGAATCTGTTTGGCTTAAGTCTCTTCTTGTTCACTTGGGTGTGTAAAAAAATATTATTGAGTTTGTCACAATCAATTGTGATAGTCATACTTCAATAACCTATACAAAAGATGATGAAACATATTGACATAAAGTAAAATTTTATAAGAGACATGGTAGTACGATAAGAAGTAAACATGAAATACATATTACATATCAAATGATAGCGATTCCCTTAACAAAATCTATATGATGCTTATGAGAGAGATGTGAAGTCATCGGGTTTACATAGATGCTGAAGTATTTATATTTTTTTCCCAAGAATGTCTAGATAAATTCACATTAATGAAGTTAATGTTGGTTTATGCCTGATTTTCCATTCCTTTTGAATCACATACATATATCATTTTTATGTAGTTGACACAAATTTTTGAGGATACAAAGCATGTCAAACAAACAAAAAGATTGACCTATTCTCACAGGCTATCACCTATGTTGTCTAAGTGATAAGTAGAGATGAGACAATTATAAAATAACTGTTGTTAGAAGTGGTGATAATAGAGAGTTGAAAGTTTATAATTAAAATGTTGTTTGTTAATGTGTGTTTAATTATATGTGATTAAAATGAGTTAGTTTGTTTCGAATGTCAGGTATGTCTTCTAAGAATAAAATGATGAATAGATTTGTGAACTTGAAGTTAGACATGAGTTGTCTGAACTATCATCTGCATAGAACTTAATTAGTAAAAGACACGTGCTTCATGGGAAAGGAGTCAGTACTGTGATATGATTGAATAATGCTATCAAAGACACTTAACCCAGTTCTAAGAGTCAACGATCATTAGTCAGTATATAACCCAACTAAATGAGATGGGGTCGAATCCCACAGGGAGTGGTACGTGTTTAAGATTCAATAGGAAAATATGAATATGTTCAAGTCAATCATAGGAATAGACATTATAAAATAACAACATAATTCAAATTAAGGGGGTGACACGAGTGTCAAATAACATGGGTTTTGGTTTCAAATTATCAACTACAACAGCAACAAATAACAAGAAATAACAATAATGAGACGGGTTCTTGGGATATGATTCGATTATAGGCTAATATAGGCAATTGGATAAATGCAACTGTTAGTAAATAACTGTAAATCAGTGAATAAGCTAAATTTTAGTGGGGATAAACTTTCTCTCGAAAAATTTACCCCGAATCAAGTTGGTTTCTGTCGAACACCAAAAAGAAAGCAAATAAGAACAACCTACGCTTTACTCCATTCACTCTCATGAGCTGAATGTGTGGAAAAGGGTTTAGGATTCACTATCTCGAGCTGAACCCATAACAACTCAATACCCACAAACCATCAATTCAGTAATCTTGGATTTTAAAACCTCTCTGGCGAGCAATCCAAAAACACGAAGGTAGAACTGCATTTGCAACTATAATCCTTTAAATTTAACCACAATTACTGATTGAAATCACTTCTAAACAACATTTAAACTATCAATTAGCAATACCTATAAGCTAAATCAGCCCATAATCACATAATCACACTCCAAGAATTGGAGTTTTAGGTAGACATCATAAAAAGATAGAAATCATTACCAAATTTTATTTCCATCAATTGGGTAAGATTAATTTCGTCTTTACAAAGGTCCAAATTGAAGAATCTCAAAGACCCACTTCTAATTTCTCAAAAATGGAAAACTTCAATTCTTCAAAACTAAGGAAAAGTTTTGTCTCAATACTCAGAGTTCAAACTCAAAAATTACTCTAATGAATTTTCAGAATAAAATTTGATACTAAACATAATGTTTGAAAATGTATTTATAATCGCCAAAAATATGTTGCGAAGGACCATTCGGCGCAGTAAGTCAGGATCACCGATAAACTAGGCGATCCGCTCTTTGGTCAGTTCCATCGCCTTTTTGCCTTTTCCTTCAGCATCCTCAAGTTCTGTAACTTTGAGCGATCCAACACTGCATCGCGGAACCACTCGGCGACACGCCGACTGCTCCCTTCTCAAGCCAAATTGATTTTCTCCTTCAAGGCTTGGCACACTGGAACTTTAGGCAGTCAAGAGGCCATTAGGCGACTCACCAAGAGGGCTCGGTGATCACTTGGCCTTTATTTCTTCGTTCTTTCAGCTCGCTTCGTTCTTTTTTTGCAAATTAGTGTCCATGCTTTGTTCCTCAATCCAAATACCTGCAAATCAAAGGTTTTACATCAGTTATTGGCAAAAAACAAGAATTTGAGGACACAAAATCTATCCAAATAAACCTTAAATAAGTCCAAATTGTGGACTCATCAACACCCCCAACTTAAACTTTTGCTTGTCCTCAAGTAAAACTTATGTTCAGCAGTTCAAAATGGATGTCTCAAACAGTGCTACAGAAGACTCAATCATGAATGCACACAACAAGACTCAATTTACTCATGCAAGGATCAGTTGTGCACTTAGACATTCAAGATGTGACTCACCTTTATAAAAAATTCTCAAGTTCACATTACGTGCTTCAAATGCAAATTCAAGCTCAACAAAGGTACTCAAATGCCCTCACACAAAGAATGATTCCATATTCACACACAATGGTTCAACAATTTAAAGCTTCAGAATCACACACAACACTCACACTCACAAAGATGAACACAATGTATGATTTCACCCATAGGTTTGCCCTTATTTTCCAATCTACACTTGTTTTAGCTCACTCAAGATCCAAAAGGTCTTTTCAAGGCTTGTAACATAGCTGAGTGTAAAGGTATGGTCATTTAGGCTCAGTGGCTGTTATCCTCATGAAATGTGGTATAATCAACACTTTCTTTCCTTCTCCTCATCATTCTCATTTATGCTCATAAGTCACCCCATTATTCACTTTCCATGGGCTACCGGACACCCCATTTCTTTTTGCAATTTCACAACTTTATTTCAAAAAAATTTATATTCTTTTTCTTTTTCATTCTTCTTTTCTTTTTCTCCCTGCTTCTGTTTTTTTTATATGAAGGGGTTCCATCTTTCTCAAAACCATGGGTAGATGGGACTTCTTTGCACATTTTGATTCACATTCTCTTTGGCCTAAGTTGGCTATTCGAACAAACCGCAAATCATGAGGATTATGGGTACTGGATAAAGAAAGGTCACAATTTGCATCAAGTTTATTCCAAGAATAAGGGTAAGGCTCAAAGGGTGTTCAAGCAAAGATCACACACTCACAAGGTTGGCCACAAAAAAGGTATAATGTCAAATTATTTCACCCTTCAAAGTCGCCTAAGATCATTTCAAGAGATTGCATCAATTAGTAAACCGGACCAACAGGGCAAATTCCAAGTGTCATCACACATGGTTCACCGTAAGCTCATCACACAAGGCATTGGCACCAATATCAAACAAAACTCCACACTTTTGCTAGTGTAAAATGTTCATCACAAGAGACTCATTCGATAATCGGCTAGTCACAACGAAATGCAAAAAGTTCACATATTGTCTATGCAACTTCATTTGGCCTCATCGTAGCCGCACATTCATTTTTGTTCGATTATAAGAACTATTCAAATCATCGGTATTGATCAAAACCGATACTCAAATTTGCAAGAGAAAAACCACATTCAAACACAATCAAGAGGTGGCACAAATTTTTCTTCGAAAGGGTCCAAAAATCATTTACAATTAAAACAAGGAGCCACAAGCTCAAATATCCACAAAAGTAGTATCAAAACACAATATATAGCTTAAAAACCCAATATATACAGAAAATATCATCAAAACAAGAGGTAGGTATGTAAGTACCTCACCCCACCACAAACAAAAGAAATTTGTCCTCAAATGCAAGAAAATATCCAAAAGTAAATAAAAGAAGATAGAGAGGGAGGTAAAGAGGAATCATGTCTAAACAGTCGCTCCATCTGCCGAGGCATTAGTGATCGGTGTAACACTCTAATCTTGGGCCTTAGTGCCCGAGATCACATCAATAGTAGTAGGTTTACTAAGGGCAGCCAAAGGTGTGTCTGCCAAAGATGTCTGCACAACTTCATCTACCATGGCCTCCTCAGTCTCCGTAAGGCCCTCGTAAGAAGCCTCTTTAGCAATCTCAAGCATCTCTTCCTCCGTCTCAGCCTGAAAGTCAGGATCAACTACCTCATTAACTCTAACATCATCTCCGGTGGTAGCCGGAGGCATATCTGGCTCAACTTGCACATTTGGGATCTCCACCGTCCCAAAAATAATAGACATGTTAGTGGACTTCAGCTGGTCTATATCTCTCCTCAGGGCAACAATAACGGCCTTTAGAGCTGTCACCTCATCAGTGGCCCCTTGGCTACGCTCGTTCACCGCTATCCTAGTCACAAGGGCATCAATGGTAGCACTCAAAGGTGTCACAACATCAACGAGGGCTGCCTGAATCATGCCTGAAATGGAGGCCTCAAGTCTGGCGGCACAATGATCAGCAAAATGGGCTAGCTACCCTATCCTTAGTAATGCAACCTGAGTGAGTTGGGGTCGGGAGGCGGCAGCAACAGTACCAGATCTAGGAGGCACAAGAGTAGTAGAGGAACTGGGAGCAACAGAAGGAACAACACTAGATATACTTGAAGGCCTAGGGGCCGGAGTAGGCAAAGATGCCTCTACAGGTAGTGCCTCTGTATCAATAACCGGGGAAGTGTCCATCGGGGCTGCCTTCTTCTTTTCCGCCTCATCTTTCAAATACTCTGCCTCAATCATTCGAATGTCGGTATAAGATGTGGGAATCACTTCCATGCCCTCTTCTTATCCCTAGGCACCCGAGCTCGTCTGCACAACTCGGTGATCAACACCGAAAATGAAAGTGACGTCTCCCTCTACTTTTCCCTCATAAGCATCTCCTGTGCAATGATCATCCCCAGGTTCAGCTGTGTCCCATTAATGATGCAACCAAGACAGACTGCTATGGCGTGGCGTATAATCGACTCGTTCTGGGATGGCATGATGGTACTGTTGATGAAGCCAAACCAATACCTCGCCGCTATATTGAGGTCCTTTTTTTCAATGACCGCCCCAACCTGTACTGTCTGATATCAGCAAGGCCAACCATTTTTTCATGTTCTCCAGCATTTTTGTCCTGATCATGTGCTGACAGTCATCGTCAATATCATTGGAGCACTCCAGGATGGCATCACTATCACACTTTACCTTTCTCTCCCTGACAACCACATAGTCAACCAGCTTGAATTTGGCTGTCGGCTTCTTCCTGTGCGCTATCAAGGCACTGTAAGCACTATAGAATTCTCTGACCCAACTCGGAATGTACAGGCCACGTGGCTTGGTGAAGAGCTAGAATTTATGTGACCTCAAGCATCTCATGATTTTCGGGTACCTACCAATGACACCATCAGTCGACAGACGCTTCTCCTCTATGATGGTCCTCAATCCTTTAATCTTTAGTCTATTCATAGACCGGGGAGGAGGACCCGTGGTTCTAGGACCACAACATGTTCTGGAGCAGGAGGAAAAATAGTGGTGGCCTGAGGAGTCCTGATCCTAGACGGATCATTCATCATTTTGGATAGCAACTCTGCCCTCTCTGCTGCTACTAGCTCATCATCCTCTCAGAAGTTGTAGCCTAATGCTACTGGTGCTCACCCTCACTCTCAGAAGTGGTAAGGTGAGTGGTGTAGATTTCGTCATTGTTGGAGCTAGCCTCCGGTGACGCAGGTGCAAATGCCTTGCCCTTTCCCTTTCCACCTGTTTTGAGAAGTTTAGTAGCCTTCGACGTGGATGCAACTGCATCCTCATTGATTTTTATTCCCTTGACCCGCTTGTGGGCAGCATGTCTCTACCTGCTACTTTAGGTCTAGCCTTATCTGCAAAACATCGAGGACAGTTAGAAACAGTTCAATTAAAATTTTAGAAAAATAGCTACAGACAGACTAGTCGAATTGGTTGGCGAGTCACCGAATGTCTTTAGCGAGCTAGATCGGGCTCGCCGAAAGAATTGGCTCAAAATTTCCCAGAAAATTTGGCATGTTGGCGAGAGGAAGGACCTTTCGGTGAATCACCAATAGCATTCGGCGAGCCAGGACTAGCCCGCCAAAAGTTACAGTGTAATTTTAGGGGTTAGGGGTGCAGAAAGGGAGATCTAGAAGGACTTTCAGCGAGTCACCGAGTGCACTCGGCGAACTCAGGATTCTCACCGAAAGTTATAGAACTAAACTCAGGATTAAGCGAGAAACTAAAGAAGCTCTAGGGAAATTTGAAGAACCGCCGAGTGGTTCGGCGAGCTCGGCCCAACTCGCCAAACGGCCCAACTTGCCTACTTTCAACCCTATTTTCCAAATTCAACCCCGCAGCCCTGAAAACAAAATCAAAACATGCACTCCTATAATTAAACTCAGACCCATTACACTCATGCCCCTGGGATACTCAGACTTCTCTCGGTTTGGCCAAATTTGGCCATTTAACGACTTTTGCCCTTAAGAATGACGTTAACTGCTCCATCATTGGGCAAAATACGTCATTTGGCACAAATGCGGGTTACTTAGACTTCACCTGACTAGACCCAACAACAACAAAGCAATACCCAATAATTTTGATTAATTTTAAGGCATGCAAAATTTGGGAAATCAACGATAAAGTAATTTAGGCATGATATTCGAATGAAAACAGGCACACACATATACAGTTACGATCAGAGAGGCCCAGTACACATCACTAAGATAAGAAATCATTGCATAAGAGTAAAATAGCACTATAAGGATTCGGGGTTCGGAAAAAAAACCTTTGAAGCTGAATAGATACTTTGAAACGCTAGGCGACAAAGAAATACAACTCTAAACACAAACTTGATGTCTAAAATATGGTAAAAACACAACAATATAGAATACTATAGAGCGGGTGTGATATTGGTAAGTTGAAAAGTGAGGGAATGTGAAAGATTTTGAACTATTGGCCTTTAGAAACCATCTAGTTCTTGCCCATTTGGCGACATAAGTTTTGCTCGCCGACCCACTCGGCGACACGCCGAGTGGGCACTTACCTCGCTGAGTTTTACAAGACTTCCAGTTAATGTAGGGGTCCAAACGGTGGACAAAATCGTGAATCACCGACCTAGTCGGTGATTCGCCGATCTACTCCTGGGCTCGCCGAGTTTTACAGACTCTTATTTCAAAATGTCTTGAGTCCAACGGTGATCCAAGTCGGGATCGCCAACCTCTTTGGTGAGTCGCCGACTGGACTTTTGCTCGCCAATCTGCTCTTTTCAAACATATTCTACACTTCAACCTGCAAAATCAACACACACTTATTTCTAAAACAAAAATAAAGTGATACACACTTAGGTTGCCTCCCAAGAAGCGCCTTAGGTAATGTCGTGGCACGACTTCCCTACTCAATCTTGACTTGTGGGTAGAGATGAGACAACACATGACCCATTTGGGTTTCCAGCAGCTGAATGAACATGAAATGATAGGTTGTCATCTGATTCAGCATTAAGACATTCTCTTTTATCTCCTTCAACACTATATCGTGCTCTTCGGCTTTGTATAAAATGAGTGAGAGGACCTCTTCAATTTGCCCACTATCTTGCTTCTTCGTCCTACGATGCTCGTGATGGGGGATATACATGTCCTTCATTTTGGACATTACCTCCAATCCCATGAGTTTCTTGGCCAAGACTTCCAACTGAATCAACAATGTGGCCAGTTCTTGGTCTTTTTCTATCTCCTTGTTGGTCTTACTCATGCCATCAAGGAGTAGAGCTACTGTCTCATAGGGTTGTCGAATCAAACAACCCGAGGAGAGTTGGTCAGCCACTATTCTATTTTCCGGACCAAAATCCATGTAGAAGCATTCCAGAAGCATCGTATTTGGAATTCCATGAGTTGGGCATCGCTGCGACAGTGCCTTAAATCTTGGCCACAACTCATGGATGGTCTCACCCTCCAATTGCTTGAAAGTTAGGATGTCATTTGTAAGAATCATTAATCTTAAAAGAGGGTGGTCCATTTGTTCACTGTTGTTATAAGATATCTTCAAATTATCTACTTAAAACAGCAACACAGAAGCCAAAACTAAAAATAAGTAGATTCAACTATGACTAGCAAGAACAAAACTCAACTTAACTAAAGAATCTTAACCAACGCCACTCCCAGGCTGCGGCGACATTTTGATTGAATAACACAATCAAATACACTTAATCCAGTTCTAAGAGTCAACGGTCGTTATATGTCACGACCCAAGAGCACCCCCTAGTCTTGACACGGCGTACTCGAACCTGAAGGGGTCTTATACAAGTCTCATAGCATTCATTCTTCGCATAGGTAATAGAAATAGTACGAAATTTAAACTTTTTATTAAAAAACAATACAATCTAAAGACATTCATTTGTAAAGCAGCGGAATACTAAAGTCTCACATGACCATCTTAGACAAAACTTTAAACAAGATAGGGTCACGGCCCTTTACAATCGAAGTCTTAAAACATGAAAGAACTAGAAAAATTAAAAGTCCTTGTCCTCGATATATGAGGACATACAACTCGATTCTTGGAAGAACAACAATCCAAGCACTTCAATCTAGGTAGAAGCAATCACTTGTAGTAAAAATAGGAGAAATATGGGTTAGCACACAAAAATATACTAAGTATGGTGACCATGCAAAAACATGCTTTAAAAGGGGCATTTTGGTTTGAAACCATGCATTTTGCCACTTTTTAGAAATATCATGAACAATAGCATATGAGTCATCAAATACAAATATAATCATCATACACGTCATAACATCACATTTAAACAATATAAACATGTAACCCTTTACCTTCACATTTAACCTTCACCTCAAGTGACCCTCATGCTATACCTTGTGCAATGTATGCATAGCGTCCCATACCACCATCCACACCAAGGCACCTCATTAAGGTCACCAATGGTGAACTTACCATTCAACCTTTCCATCCTTACACAATAAAGCATATAAAAGACATAAACATTACATAATTTACATCATCACATTAAGACCAACATCCAAGACAACTCTAAGTCATACTTGTGCAATGTGCAAGTAGCATCCCATACTACTACTCACACTAAGTACTCCTTTGAAGTCACCATAGACAAGGCACATTCATATACAATAGACATGACAAGGAAGTAACTTATAATACAATCCAAGTATAGCATGTATCTTTACATTTAAGCATATAAGCATTAAAGAGTCAACATTCTTCATTAGCTTCATTACATTAAGAGCACCTTCATTCATCAGACATTAGATTAACATTCTTCATTAACACATTACCACAAGAGCACATTCATTACACTTAACATTATAAAGGAACACACCACAACCTCTCTCAAAGCCTACTTGTGCAATGCATAGATGGCGTCACATACCACCACCCACACTAAGTAGTGCATTCTTAAGAAGCCATAGTTCATTAACATTCTTTGTGGGAGTAAGACTGAACCGACATAGACCATGTGAGAAATTCATGGAATTCCGGTGTCACCCTCACCAGATAAGGTTTTCCTACTTGCCTAAGGTAGGATCATCATTTTTATAGCTTAAGTGGATTCACTAGCTAGACCTAGGTGGGAACACAGTTATGGGACAGGAAGATTGCTACTAGATGCCCCGCCTCAACTCACGTGAGGGCATCCATCTCAAGAGATTGTTACTAGAAACCCCGCCTCAACTAACGTGAGGGCTTCCATCTCATTTCAAATCCACTCGGTGCTTGGCAATATTCCCCACAGAGTAATTGACATTCATTACATTCGTTCATTATGGGATAATAGATAGTTACTAGATACCCCGCCTCAATTCACGTGAGGGCATCCATCTCAAACCCAATATTCATTCATTGGAAAGCTCATAGATTCGAAGATGAGAATAGCCTTTCACCTAAGAACCCCCTTATTGTGAGAAAGTCCTTTCACAACAAGTCATTAACATTCATTAGAGTACAATATGAGAATAGCCTTTCAAATAGTACTTCATCATCATTAACATTATCATTGAACTTTATCATTCTTCATTCAAATGTGTGTGTATGTGAGAATAGCCTTTCACATAATCACCATCATTCACAAGTGTTAATAGAGATATAACATTCAATCCTAACATAATTTGCTTCTAAACATGATCATCATTCATTCACTTAGATCACACACATGCTTCACATCATATTTATATATACAACATCATGATAATACTTCAATTCCTTACACTATGCCTTCAAGGCCATGATCACAACATACAAAGTAATTAAAAACCTCTACCTTTCAAGTGGATCAACATCTCTAATACAATTCTACTACAAAAAGTAATTAGGTCAATCTTGCCCTTTCAAGGCTATGATCACAAATCCTCAATTCACCACAATTAGGCATAGATGTTGATACAATTCATTAACCCAAAGCAATTTAGGCATATCCATCAATTCATAATTATCAAACCCACTTCATAAGTCACAATATTGAGAGAAATCATGGGTTTATAGAGTATTTTCATGTTAAATCATCAATTAAACATTAATAAAATCATAATTTATCATTTGAAAACCTTTGATGAAGGAACCCATGAGATTGAGTAAAATCTAGGGTTTTTGAGAAATTTGAAAACTTTGAAATCTATTTTGAATGGACTCTAGGGTGAAAGTTAACCCTAGATGAAGGATCACCATACCTTGCTATTGATTCCCCAAGAAAATTGAAGAAGAAACACCTTGAAATCCCCAACCCTAGCTTGATCTAGATCTTTATCTCCAATGGAGTTTCTAGAGAGGTCTTTTTGGGAGGGAAGGGTTTTGATTTGGGGTTTTAAAATAATAGAATGTAAAATAGAGTTTAGCACTTTTAATACTCTTAAAATATGTAAATAAACCCAAAATAACCGTCCAAACACTTAACTAGCCATGGGAGGAATTTACCAAACCACCATTGGCTTTGTTGTTTCTTTGACATCACACATGTGCAATTTACGAGAGCTATACTCACGGACCATGAGTCCATTCACGGACCGTATTGTTGGTCCATGGTCTGGGTAAGAGAGGTGCATTTAGGGGCTATGACCTACGGAGGCCATCCACGGGGAGTGGATGGACCTATGGGGCGTGACCCCTTTCGTAGGTCACCCCATTTTGGGCAGCCTTATGGTTTCCTTGGGGTCTTGGGGTTTAGACTTAGGGTCCTCCTCAAGGACCCTTAGGGTGGTCCTTGGGGAGTCGTACCTTGACGTTTAACCCCTAAACACCTCAACCATGGCTTGGGACAACAAAAAGCTCCATTAAACCTCACACCAAACTCTAACACACACACGTTAGGCTCTAGTTTAACTTATTCGTTTTTAGGGTCATTACATTATCCCCCACTTAGGAACATTCGTCCTTGAATGACAATTTAAACATATTAAGGGGTAATGAATCAAGACTAGCATCCCACAATCAAGCATGCAACATCAATATAGATGCATAAACATAGGAGAAAACATCCACTCCACATTAATAAGCTCAAAATACAACAAGAAGGTAGGAACTACATCTACAAACTCATTATGCATCAAAACATCAACATTTCTCATTTCATTGGAGGCATTACCTTCTCCAAATCACATCATGCTCATCATAACATCATTAAGAACATTTAAGCAATTTTCTCATAAAAACACATTATACAAGTTCTTCATAAAAAAACATCTAGGCATGTTCAGCATTTAACCACATGAAACATATAGACAACTCAAAATAAATGCACATTAACATGAGGAACATATATCATGAAAACTCATTTTCCCAACTAACAAGAATCCAACTAGAACATGCATAACATAAGGAAACCATGGAAACTCAAATTCACACATGACTCCAAAACATGAAACAAGCTATAAGGAACTCTTGGTCTCAAGCTTGAGTAGGAATAGAAGGAAAGAGATAAGGATATCAAAACTCTCAGAACCATACTATTCAACATACTATTCCCCACTTAGGAGAAACCCAACTAAGGCTAACATGAAAATATATAAGGATCTCAACAAGACATTCACACTATAAGGAGCCATCAACATACCAGAGCTTTTAAACTAGGAAGGTCCTCATTAAGCAACTCTTGCTCACAACAACATTTACCAACACCACTCAAGGTCTCATATGAGTCTACCACACCGGGTCTAAACTCCTCACCTTCACTACACCTCTTAAGGTGAGAATATCAAGCATTCCTAACTCATGAACATCAAGGACACTCAATGACCTTACCATCTAAGCACATTATCTCCCCCATAGGGGTAAGCCTATACAAACTCTTTACCCCATCGCTTCCTTCAATTCTAAGGTCGGAGTAAAACATCACTAAACCTTCACACTCATCACCTAAGGTGAATCACACTCCTATTCCTCTTAAATAAATCTACTCACTCCACATCTCTAGGCATCACTTAAACACCAATATTCATCAAACCTTTCAACAAACCTCAAAACTACAACATCACACATAACCATAAGCAACTCATTCATACTAAATACAACAGTTCTATCAATTACCTCAAATCTTACAAGTCACATAGCCATAATATACATCAATACTCACCTTTTTCTCCCTCAATCCTTGTAGCATTAACCCTTCGAGTAGTCACATTTTCAAGACCACCGGATAAGGAATAAAAGAGAGATCTTATGGAGTTAAGTTCTATGGCACGACTTGAAGAATGAAGAAAGAAGTGTAACTCATAATGTCCTATAGCCTCTCGCTCATATATGTGTCACGACTCACACCGATGAATAAGACTCTACTAGACGTGGCTTGTGAGACATCAATCCTAAAAAAAACAATGTTTGTCACAACCCAAGAGCACCCCTAGTCGTGACATGGCGTACTCGACCCCAAATGGGTCTTATACAAGCCTCATAACATTCATTCATTCATCGCATAGGTAATAGAAATAGTATGGAATTTAAACGTTTTATTCAAAAACCATACAATCTATAGACATTCATTTGTAAAGCGGCGGAATACTAAAGTCTCACATTGCCATCTTAGACAAAACTTTAAACAACATAGGGTCACGACCCTTTACAATCGAAGTCTTAACAAAAGTCTTAAGACATGAAAGAACTAGAAACATTAAAAGTCCTTGTCCTTGATCTATGAGGACATACCACTTGATTCTTGGAAGAATAGCAATCCAAGCACTTCAATCTAGGTAGAAGCAATCACTTGCCGGAACCTACACTTGTAGTAAAACTAAGAGAAATATGGGTTAACACACAAAAATGTACTAAGTATGATGACCATGCAAAAACATGCTTTAAAAGGGACGTTTTGGTTTGAAACCATGCATTATGCCACTTTTTAGAAATATCATGAACAATAGCATATGAGTCATCAAATACAAATATAATCATCATACAAGTCATAACATCACATTTGAGCAATATCAACATGTAATCATTTACCCTCACATTTAGCCTTCACCTCAAGTAATCCTCATGTTATACCTTGTGCAATGTATGCATAGTGTCCCATACCACCATCCACACCAAGGCAGCACATTAAGGTCACCAAATGTGAACTTACCATTCAACATTTCCATCTTTACACAAGAAGCATATAAAAGACATAAACATTACATAAGTCACATCATGACATTAAGACCAACATCTAAGATAACTTTAAGTCATACTTGTGCAATGTGCAAGTAGCATCCCATACTACTACTCACACTAAGTACTCCTTTGAAGTTACCATAGACAAGGCACATTCATATACAATAGTCATGACAAGGAAATAACTCATAATACAATCCAAGTATAACATGAATCTTTACATTAAGCATATAAGTATTTAAGAGTCAACATTCTTCGTTAGCTTCATTACATTAAGAGCACCTTCATTCATTAGACATTAGAGCAACATTCTTCATTAACACATTATCCCAAGGGCACATTCATTACACTTAACATTATATAGGAACACACCACAACCTCTCTCAAAGCCTACTTGTGCAATGCATAGATGGCGTCTCATACCACCACCCACACTAAGTAGTGCATTCTTAAGAAGACATAGTTCATTAACGTTCTTTGTGGAGGTAAGCCTTAACCGACATAGACCATGTGAGCAATTCATGGAATCACGGTGTCACCCTCACCGGATAAGGGATTCCTACTTGCCTAAGGTAGGACCATCGTTTTTATAGCTTAAGTTGATCCACTAGCTAGACCTATGTGGGCACATAGTTATGGGATAGGGAGATTGCTACTGGATATCCTTTCTCAACTCACGTGAGGGCATCCATCTCAAGGGATTGTTACTAGAAACCCCGCCTCAACTCACGTGAGGGCTTCCATCTCATTTCAAATCTACTCGGTGCTTGATATTATTCCCCACAGAGTACTTGACATTCATTACATTCGTTCATTATGGGATAAGAGATTGTTACTAGATACCCCACCTCAACTCACGTGATGGCATCTATCTCAAACCCAACATTCATTCATTGGAAAGCTCATAGATTCGAAGATGAGAATAACCTTTCACCTAAGAACCCCTTTATTGTGAGAAAGTCCTTTCACAACAAGTCATTAATATTCATTAGAGTACAATATGAGAATAGCCTTTCAAATAGTACTTCGTCATCATTAACATTATCATTGAACTTCATCCATTCTTCATTCAAATGTGTGTGTATATGTGAGGATAGCCTTTCTCATAATCACCATCATTCACAAGTGTTAATAGAGAGATAACATTCAATCGTAACACAATTTGCTTGTAAACAAGATCATCATTCATTCACTTAGATCACACACATGCTTCACATCACATTAATATATACAACATCATGATAATACTTCAATTCCTCACACTATGCCTTCAAGGTCATGATCAAAACATACAAAGTAATTAAACACCTCCACCTTTCAAGTGGATCAAAATCTCTAATATAATTCTACTACAATAAGTAATTAGATCAATCTTGCCCTTTCAAGGCTATGATCATAAATCCTCAATTCACCAACAATTCACCACAATTAGGCATAGATGATGATACAATTCAATAACCCAAAGTAATTTAGGCATAATCCATCAACATTTATTCATAATCATCAAACCCACTTCATAAATCACAATTTAGGAATTGAGAGCAATCATGGGTTCATAGAGTATTTTCATCTTAAATCATCTATTAAACATCAATATAATCATAATTTATCATTTGAAAACGTTTGATGAAGGAACCCATGAGATTGAGTAAAATCTAGGGTTTTTGAGAAACTTGAAAACTTTGAAATCTATTTTCAATGGACTCTAGGGTCAAATTTAACCCTAGATGAAGGATCACCATACCTTGCTATTGATTCCCCATTAAAATTGAAGAAGAAACAATTTATGTGGCATTTTTCATTTTTTGAGAGTCTAACAACTTAAGTTTGACCGGGAATTTGGGCATGGAATCTTCAAATATTTCGAAATGAAATTTATACATTTATAAACTACGTAAAAAGTAATATAAGTCACAATAATTGATAATTCAAAAGGTTTAAAAGATCTATGAATAATCGACGGTCAAAAATAGACTTGTTTGAATCTCGAAATCTGAAAAATGTTATATAAAATGAGACGGATGGAGTATAAAATTCTTTTAAGTAACAAGAATAATTTATATGATATGGATGGCAATGCGGTCTAAAATCAAGACCACTTGTCTCTCTCTTTGTTGATAGAAATCAAGCTCTCTTTGCAAATCATAGCTGCCCATGAGATAGGAACACAAGACATATGAAGATCCTTCATTTCACGGAATAGGAGATTACAAGAAACAAGTTTTCCATCCTTGCTTTCTATCATTAGTTCTGTTTCATTCTTCCAAACTGGCAATGGTGTCCTTATGAGAATCGGTCCAACTATTAATTCCTCATGACTGGGATCTAGTATTCTAACGACCTTATAATCATTAGTGTTAGTGTCAACCCCGATTCCTACAGTATGTCAACCAAGTACGGAAGCTCTTTAGTGGGAGAATGCTAGGAGGGAGTTCCCAAAACTCTCTCAATGTTGGGTTATACAAAACAATGCCCCTATAACTAGCAATGCATACACACTTGCAATGTTAACACCTAAATAATTATCCAAGTATTCTACATTTGATGTTATAGATTTGAATGCTTCATCATTTGAATGTAAGGATAGAATATTTTTACCATTATAATAAATGGAATTGGTACTTTCCTCAATTTCGACGTAACGCTTAAGAAGTATGAAGTGATTTGAGAGAGAATTGTAATTATAATGGATAAAGATGAAATCAGGATTATTTATCAAAGAGTACAAACTTTTGGATATACACTGTTGCTCCCAGTATACATGCAAGTGTACGTGGTCGCGCAAGTAATATAGATTCTTTAAGAAACGAGTTATCGTTCCCAAGGGACTTATGATCAATTTATACTTAACACTTAATTCTACAAATAAAACTAAAAGTAACCTTTTCAAGAGTTGATGATTGGTTGTTAATTACTACTAATTATGAACTAAATGAAAATAACTAATTGTGAACGGCTTTAATATGATGTATCAATCAAGTTAAAAGAAATTCCATGGCTATAACATATATTGAATATCATGTATCATATTATTGGCTTAGAATTTATTTCAGTTGTCAAGTTACTCGTTTGTAGGGTTAATTGTATGAGTCGGGCTACACACCTTTAGTCACCTACTCCAGTTAGCTATCTAACTACATCGTTGAGCGAGGATAAATAGTCTAACTGGCGAGCATTTATATTTCATCCTATTTTGTAACCAAGCAAGTTGTTTGTCCGAGCGTCACTCCTGAACAAAAATGACCTCAATCTAATGGGTCGATCGAGCTCTCTATAATCTCTGGTCTATCTAACCCCTCCTCTCTCGATTTTAAGATTAGACAATAGATTTATCTCTAGGTGGCCAATCAATAAATACTAAAACAAGAATATAAAAGTAACTTATAATGACAACCAATAATTAATTCATAAAGCCTTCAATAATCAACAATCCATTCGTAGCTACAGCCCCAGAACTAGGGCGGTTAGCCACTCATGCTATTAGAAAACCACAAAATACAATTGTTCATACGATTCCCAAAAAATAGAAGAGTTAGAAGATCAAAATCTATTACAAATGTAGATACTTGCTCTTGCATGCCAATGAAAAGTCCAACCCCCACAATGGATCCCTAAGGGTCTATTTATAATAGTTAGGAACAATAGAGTTGAATTCTATTTTAACTAGGACTCCTTTTTAAATCAACTTTCGCCAAAACTCTGCACAAGTATGGAGCACCGCGCCCAATTCGCACCTGGTAGGCTGGCGCGCCGCGCTGCCAATGCGCCCAAAAGGGGTCGCAGGTAACTAGAGCTTGGCGCGTCGCGCCCTTGCTGCGCCAGTGGTGCTGGGTCTCCGTGCCTGGCTACTGCTCCTGGCAGGCTTCTCATCTTTAACTCCTTTTTCTTCCTCGACTCAATCACTTCCATTCGAAACCCTGCAAAATTTCTAATCATGTATGTTAGTATGCAATCATCACAATCTTAAACCAAAATATGCTAGTTAGATTAGTGAATGTTCTAAAACTTACGTTAAAGATGGGTAATTTGTAGTAATTGGGCATATAAATATGCCCAAGATCACCACCCCACACTTAAACATTTGTTAGTCCTCGAACAACCTCTATCTTATCAAATCATACTCTTAAACCTTGGACTCTTCACCTCACTTTACAATCAACCAAACATATTTAACCATGATCTTGTGGCACACACTACATGCAATAATTTCAACTCTTGCTTATAGTCTACCAATCAACAATTTACAACCTCGATGAATGACTCTTCTCAAATAATTCTTGGCTAATGCAATATCACAGAGACAAGACAAACAAGATTAAGCACTAAACAAGTTTCGTGAATGTCCTCACCACTTTGAGTATAACCTTTCTTTCGCACTAACAACAATGCATTGCAATCAGAAGGCCATTTTTTTTTTATAAAATTCACTCTCACACTCACACTCACAAATGAAGTTTTCACATATCCTAACATGCCATAAGCTTGACCTTGGTGTACTTTAATTTTCACAAAATGTTACTCATAGAATCAAGAGGACTTTCATTCGGTTGTAATGTTGGCTTTAGGTAAGGGAGGATACATTTGGGTAAAATTCGTGACTCATACTCCCTAATGCACATGTTTTGTTGTCCTTGCTAACATTCACAACTCTTTCTTCCCATTTGATTTCCCCATTATATGTTTTCCAATTAAATTTAACACCTTGCCTTCACTTTCACTTGAGCCTTTTTTTTTTTTTCGATTAGCCACCTTTGACTTAGGCTTTTCAGCCTTGGTCGAAGTACACAATGTCCCAAGGGACCAGGGCCAATCACAACCTTTTAGGACTTATGGGGTATCATTTGTCTACCTTTCTAGATCTTTTCCACAAAACCAAGCATTTCAACCCTATCCATTTAAACCAAAGTTTTCATTTTCTTCAATTCAAAATAGTGCATTAAAGATTACTTTGGGATCAAACTAATGGTATCAACAAAAAGGGATTCAGCTCAATTCAGTGGGTTAGAACAAAATCAAGGCTACAAGGCTCAATGGGGCTAAGCTAGGGATATTTTATTTGGAGGCACATAAGGAAATTCAAACTTGGCTAATCAAAGAAACGCCTCAATCATATTCTATAATTTACACAAGTTACTCCTTAGGCACACTTGGGGCAAGTTCTAGATGTTATTCAATACAAAAACTAAGCAAATACTCTTCACACATGGCATCACAACACACATAAGGACTCAATACTTGTAGCATGCTCACATAATTTGCATTACGGTGTTTCCACACAATTATGCCCATATTCATTATTTTCCATATAGAGTCAAGACAAAAAGATTATGTTTGTTTTCAAGGTCACCATTTAAATGTTTCAAACAAAGTGTTACCACCCATGACGTCTAGCCAATTATCAAGACAAGATTTCAAAGTGCCAAAGAGGTAGGTTTCATACTTCTACTCCTAATGACTAATTTTCCCTTAAGACGGTCGTCATCCATCCATCATCGGGAAACGTCACTCCTAGACAACTCTAAGACTCAAGAAAGCAATAAAACTAGTCCTAATCGGTTCAATGGGACTATCCTCAGGAAAAGAACCAAAAACAAAATGTGAGGACCCCTCCTAAAAATAAAAAAGACTCGATAAAGCTGTAAACTATGTACAATGAAGTTCAACTTCCACCCCACAGTTAAACAAAACACTTTCCTCAGTGTGTAAAATAAAACAAAGTGCAAAGGTAAAAAAGAACTCCCTTTATGCCTCTAGGCCATGTGCTTCAAATCAACGGGTTGCCACATTAGTGGAAAAGTCCATAGTCATCAAGGCTGCATTACCATCTCCATCACCCGCATCAGTATCATCATCTCCGAGGCTAGTATCATCTGACTCATATTCCTCCGAGCCATCCTCCTCATCATCAGGGCATCATCATCATCAATGGGTTCTTGGAAAGTCGGGCCCATCCGACACATGTGCATCGCGCTATGTGTCAAAGGGTAACTCTCCGCTAGTGTCTCCAATTCATCCTTAGTTACCGGACGACCACCTATCCGCAGTTGTAACTCAGCCATTCCAAACATACGACCCATCCAACTATCATCACGAGCTTGCCTATCAATAGCAGTCAATACGGGCCCGTTGGATGGATCGTGCGCTTTAGTGCGCGTGACATCAACCAAATGGCACACTAGATGAGGGGCACGGGGGGGGGGGGGGGGAGGCACACATCACGAACCTCCTCATCAATCAGTAACGCCCATAAGTACCTAGTAATGATGCTCCCATACAGAAACGTCATCTCTTATTGGTCCTAAACTTAAGCATGTTTTGTTTCAAAATCGCCCCAACATTCACCGGCAAGCCTTTCATCAACTGGTATATTATCACCACTCTCTCCCTTGTAACATCAGTCGTATGCTTACAAGGTAGTAGGGTACTACACACAATTTTCAATCACATGCAAGCCTCCAAATTAAAGTGCCCATAGTGAAGAGTCAAGTGACGTCCCGTGTCTCGCACCCTATCCCACCGCGCAACAGAATTCATCCCACACAAAGTATGCCTAATATCACGATATGGTGGTCTTTCAATCATAGCCAAAAAATCAGCATTATCACAATTCGGAGTACCCAAAAATTCATTCAGTGATTCAACATAAAATCTCACCCAACTGTCCCTAATGAACCCTTTATTTATCTCAACATGATGTGTATTCCAATTCGCATAAAATTCACGAACTAAGCTTAAATTGCACTCACTTTGATCCATGAAGACATACTGGAGTCCCAAAGCATTGATTTTGGCAAGAATGTTGGGAAATTCCTATTGCTATCGCCCCTCATTGACATACTCATCACCTAAGTACTTGGATTCTTATTGACATTCGTACCAATTCTTTCCATAATGCATTACAGCTTGCCCGCCAAATTTTTGGGGCGGTAAATTATCGGGTTCCCGACTAGAAGTTTCGGCAGCCGCTCCTTTCCTACTCCTCTTAGTACCCGAACCACTAGCAATATTCTTACCCTTAGGAGCCATCTTAACACCTAACAATGGAAGAATATATAAAGAGAAAAACAAAAAATTTTGGGGAAAAAGGAGGTGGGGGGAGGGTAGGCAGTGGGGTGGGTGGGTTTGGAGGGTTTTGAAAATTTGTAGGTTAGAATGGGTTTGAGGGTGGTAGAGTTAAGGAAAAGGGAAGGGAAGAAGGTTTTGGTTGGGATTAATGGAGGAATTTGGGATTTTGGGGAAGAAAAGAGTTGGAGAAGATGAAGAAGTTGTGGGTTTAGAGAGAGAAGATTTAGAAAAAAGGGTTTATTTGGGTAGGTGGAGGAGTTAAAAGGGTGGAGTTTTAGTGGGCCCCACGAATTTCCCAAGAATTATGAAACTTCTGTTAATCGAGACGGGGACGATGTGCCCACTTCGCGCCTGAACGCTGGGGCGACGCGCTGCCAGTGCGTTAAAACGCGGTCGCTTGCCCTTGGCGCGGCGCGCCTGTTCTGCGCTAACCCTAGTGGCGTGATGCACCCGCTACCGGCGTTCTATGGGGGGCCTGGCGCGATGGGGGCGCGTTGCGCTGCCAGTAAGCTAGAAAAAGGCCCCAGTAAATGAGCCTGGCGTGGCGCGCCCTAATTTCACCCAAACTGCATTTTTCAACATATTTCGTCTATTTTCGGGTGCTTCCTCCTCTTATGACCTGCACATGAACCAAACAATGTGACATTATAATGGTGGGTTGCCTCCCACCCAGCGCCTTAGTTTTGGTCGTGGCACGACTCATTTTTTTGTTTTTTTTTTTTTATAATTTCTAAAGTCCTATCTAAATAACAAACTAAGAAAATAAAAACTCTATACCTAAAAAAATTGAAACTAAGCTAAAATTTCAAAATTAAGCAGAACTACTACCTATTACATATTATTCACGGGTTGCCTCCAGTGTAGCGCTTGATTTCGTGGCACGACGCAGCTTTGATCATTCATTATTTAGCTCAAGAGCCTCCCGATCACGATCCGAGTCCCCACCAAAGTAGTATTTCACTCTTTGCCCATTTACCAATAACGTTGGCCTATCTCGCCTTTAAGTTCAACAACTCCATGTTGTGTCATTCTTACCACTTCGAAAGGACCACTCCATTTAGACCTTAGTTTTTTGGGGAATAACCTCAATCTAGAGTTAAAGAGTAGTACCTTCTCTCCCGGGGTGAAAGTTCTAGCAACTATGTGCTTGTCATGCCATCTTTTCGTCTTTTATTTGTAAAGCTTGGCGTTCTCATATGCATGGAGCCTAAACTCCCCAAGTTCATGCAACTGATTCACTCTCTTTCTACCGGCCAGCTCGGGGTCCAAGTTCAACTTCTTAATCGCTTAGTAGGCTTGATGCTCTAATTCCGCCGGAAGGTGACATGTTTTTCCAAATACTAGGTGATAGGGAGAAGTCCCTATGGGTGTCTTGTATGCAGTCTGATATGCCCACAACGCATCATCCAACTTCTCAGCCTAATCTTTCCTCTGTGCATTCACCATTTTCTGCAAAATTTGCTTTACCTCTCTATTTGACACCTCTACTTGGCCACTTGTTTGAGGATGATAAGTTGTCGCAACCTTATGATGAATACCATACTTAGCAAGAAGGTTCTTAACAAGATGGTTAATGAAATGCTTACCTCCATCACTTATGATTGCCCTTGGAGTGCCAAAGCGAGTAAAGATGTGCTTCTTGATGAACTTTATCACCACCCTTGAGTCATTGGAAGGAATAGCGACTGGCTCAACCCATTTGCTAACATAATCCACATCCACAAGAATGTATTGATTTCCACTTGATGGTGGAAAGGGACCCATAAAGTCAATACCCCACACATAAAAAATTTCCACCTCCAGAATGTTACTTAGTGGCATCTCATGTCGTCTTGAAATAGTACACAACCTTTGGCATCTATCACAACCCTTCACAAAAGCAACATAATCTTTAAATAGCGAGGGCCAAAAGAAACCAGATTGTAGTACCTTATGAGCAGTGCGCTCTCCTCCATGATGACCTCCATATGGGCTAGCATGACAACTTTCCAGCACTTTGTGAACCTCAGATTCCGGGATGCACCTTCTCACTACCCGGTCTACCCCTTGCTTGAACAAAAATGGTTCATCCCAACATGGTTAAGCTTTTTTCTTTTGTTGGGTGGTAGCACCCGGAGGATAATCACCACTTACTATCAAATTCACTATGTCTGCATACCAGGGCACTTGAGAGATATCCAATGCCATTAATTGTTTATCCGGAAACTCTTCCCGGATTTGCTATTTGATCTTCCATACCATTCCTATCCTTGATTTTGAGGTTGAATTCTTGGAGAAGCAAAATCCACCGAATCAGCCTTGGTTTAGCATCCTTCTTGTTGAATAGGTACCTAATAATTGCATGGTCAGTAAAAACAATCACTTTAGTACCTACCAGATATGATCTGAACTTGTCGAAGGTGAACAATAGAGCCAGCATCTCCTTCTCAGTCACTGTGTAATTAGCTTTTGTAGATTCAAGGGTCTTGCTTGTATAATAGATTGAGTGGAACACTTTATTCTTCCTTTGTCCTAACACTGCACCCACTACTATGTCGCTTGCATCACACATGAGTTCAAATGGTAATTCCCAATTAGGAGCAATTAAGATGGGAGCTTCAATTAAGTTCCTTTTCAACATCTCAAAAGCTTTTAAGCACATCTCATCAAAGTCAAACTTCACCTCCTTCTCTAAGAGAATGCACGTAGGTCTTGCAATCTTGGAAAAATCTTTGATTAATCGCCTATAAAATCCTGCATGACCAAGAAAACTACGCACCCCTTTTACAAAAAGGGGGGGGGAGGGAATTTTTCAATAACTTCTACATTGGCCTTACCAACCTCTAAACTAGACTTAGACACCTTGTGTCCTAGCACTATCCCCTCTCTTACCAAAAAATGACATTTTTCCCAGTTTAGAACTAAGTTAGTGTCTTCACATCTAGCAAGTACTTTATCAAGATTTAGGAGACATACCTCAAAAGACTTCCCAAAGACGGAGAAATCATCCATGAACACCTCTACAAAGTCTTCCACCATATCATGGAAAATGGCCATCATACACCTTTGAAAAGTTGTCGGTGCATTGCAAAGTCCGAATGGCATGCGATTGAAAGCATAGGTACCATAAGGACAAGTGAACGTGGTATTTTCCTGATCCTCTTGGGCAATTAAGATCTGGTTGTAACCGGAATACCCATATAAGAAACAATAGTACTCTTGACCTGCTAATCGGTCAAGCATCTTTCCGAGTATCTGATCAATGAAGGGAACGTGGTAGTGATCTTTCCGAGTAGCATCATTTAGTTTCCGGTAATCCATGCAAATTCTCCACCCGGTCACTATTCTAGTAGGAATCAACTCATTCTTTTCGTTCCTTACCACTATCATACCTCCCTTCTTGGGAACACATTGTACTGGACTTACCCACTTACTATTAGAGATTGGATACACAATTCCAGCATCTAACCACTTTATTACCTCTTTTCTCACCACTTGTTTCATCAAAGGATTTAGTCGACGTTGATGTTGTTCACTTGGTTTGTGATCTTCTTCCATGTAGATTCTGTGCATACATAGCCGGACTAATCCTATGAATGTCAGTCATCTGCCATCCAATAGCTTTCTTTCTCCGCTTTAGAATCCTCAATGCCACTCCAACCTATATTTCAGACAACTCTGCAGAAAGTATAACAGGCAACATTTCATTAGTACCCAAAAATGCATACCTAAGGTGAGCCGGCAGTTTTTTCAGTTCCAGCTTTGGGGATTGTTCAATTGAGGGTTTGGGTGGTGGCCCTAACTCATGCTCTAATGGTTCCACTCTCCGCTTGTGAGGCTCCACAAATGCCAGATTCAGACATGTTTTTATCTCTTGAGCCTCAGTGTCTTCATCTCTTATGAACTATTAGCACTCTTTCTAAGGGGTCTTCGGGCACAACTAACTGTGACTCTACTATGCGATCAACCACATTAATAGCAGACAACTCTTCATAAATAGAAGGTAATTTTAGAGCGCGGTAAACATCAAATACCTCTACCTTATCATGTGCCCTCATGGTTAATTGACCAGCTACTACATCAATCAAAGCCCTACCCGTGGTCAAGAAAGGACGTCCCAAAATGAATGGAACTTCAGGATCATGTTCAAAGTCTAAAACCATAAAATCTACCGGAAAAATCAATGAACCTACTTGCACTAACACATCTTCTACCACCCCCTCTGGCCTAGCAATGGATCTATCAGCAAGTTGGAGAATAACAATGGTTCGTTTGGACTACCCAACCCAAGCTTTAGATACAAAGATAAGGGCATCAAATTTATACTTGCCCCCAAATCACATAACCCTCGGGCATGAACACTTTGCCCAATTGTAATCTGCACAGTAAAACTACCTGGATCTTTTAACTTTTTGGGCAGTCTATTTTGGATCCTTGAGCTGCACTCCTCAGTAAGTGCTACAGTTTCATATTCCGTGAGCCTCCTCTTGCTCGCCACAATGTCCTTCACGTATTTAGCATACTTTGGGATACCCTGCAAAATGTCAACCAAAGGTAGATTAATGTGAACCTGTTTAAGGAGAGAGAGAAACTTACCGAAGCATTCATCTTCATTCTGCTTTTTCAACCTTTGTGGAAATGGAGGTGGTAACATCTTTTGAGGAATGGGTACCTCAACACTGGAGCTTTTTACTACCTCTTCCACCTTCTTTTCTTTGTTACTTACCTTAGTGTCTCTCTTCTTTGGAGCTAGTTCCTCTAATTGCAGCCCACTTCTAGTACTTACTGCATGCAATTGCTTTGGGTTGGGCTCAGTATCACCAGACAACCCACCTTGAGGATGCAAGTTCAAAGAATTAGCCACTTGCGCAACTTGTTTCTCTAAACTCATTTGGGACATCTAGATGTTTCTAATGTTCTCATCCTGCTTATCTATTCTAGAATTTAATTTGGTCCCTATTTCAGTCATGAGCTTTTGGAGTAGCTCTTCATTGGTCATCCCCCCTTTTGGTGCACTAGGATTTGAGCCTTGGTTAGGATTGTAGTATTGTTGCCCAATCCCTTGAGAACGGTATTGGTTTGCTCCTTGCGCCTGATTTTGGTTTTAGTTACCACCCCATGAGAAGTTATGATGGTTCTTCCAACTAGGGTTGTAAGTATTACCATAATTTTTTTGCACTTCACCCCTTTGCGCATTACCCACATAGTTTACGGAATCAGGGTTTGCCTCACATTGTGCTGTTTCATGAGTTCCACTACCACATACCTCACACCAATTTGCTGCCTGTTGTACCACATTTACCGATCCCAGATTTAGAGCCATTTGTTTATAATCTAAGGTCATGCTATGTTGCATTGCATCTAATTTGGCATTTATGGTAGTAGCTTGGTCTACAACTAAGATCTCTGCAGCCTTTTGGGTTGGGGTTCTAGACATTTCCCCTTCATACCTTTGGTTCCCTTCAGAAAGTTTATCGAGAAAGGCGAAGAACTCCACTCGTTATGGATAGGGCTTGTCTACCTGCTGCACTATTAAGAAGAGAACGAGCATTATAGTCTAAACCTTCAAAGAAAGTGTGAGCAAGGACCTCATTGGTTTGCATGTGGTGTGGGCAAGCAATCAACATTTGTTTGAAACGTGCCCATGTTTGGTATATGTCCTCCCCTTGCTTTTGAACAAAGTTTATTATTTCACCCCTCAGCTTCACGGTTTTCTTGGATGGAAAAAATTGACTCAATAACTTCTTATCTAAATCATCCCAAGTAGTGATGGAGTTTGGAGGCTCAGAGTCTAACCAACGTCTTGCAGCTCTTAACAATGAGTATGGGAACACAGTCAGCCGTACATAGTCTGATGAGACTCTAATTGGGATGTATGTATTAGTAACTTCTATGAAAGTCCAAGATGGAATTGAGGATCCTTATGAGGGAGACCAGTGAATTGCCCATTAGTATGGAGAATATGTACCATGCTCTGTTTTAGTTCAAATCTACCCCTCGGTGGAGGTTTCCTAATACTAGATGCTAAATTGTCCGTGAGTGGGAGTGCCACATCACGTACAGGTCTTGCATGTATAATAGATGGAACCCCTTGTTTAATCGGATTTCCAGGGTTATTCGGGTTATTCACATTGTCTTGATTATCATCATCAATGTTTTTCGGAAGACCTAACCCCGATTCTCCTCGTCGTCCTTGATTCACCATCTTCCTGCTCTGTCACAAAGCTCTCTCAAGTTCGTTGTAAGGTTCTACAAGATCACCTTTCAGAGATAGACTTGAAATTTCAATGCCTGCAAGAAACAAGCTAAGATCAAGAAATTGATAACTGAAGAAACTAATTGTAGACTTAAGAAGATTGAATATAGATCAATTTCTAAGTCCCCGGCAGCGGTGCCAAAAACTTGTTGCTCCTCAGTATACACGCAAGTTTACGTGGTCGCGCAAGTAATATAGATTCTGTAAGGAACGAGTTATCGTTCCCAAGGGACTTATGAACAATTTATACTTAACACTTAATTCTACAAATAAAAGTAAAAGTAACCTTTTCAAGAGTTGATGATTGATTGTTAATTACTACTAATTATGCACTAAATGAAAATAACTAATTGTGAACGACTTTAATATGATGTATCAATCAAGTTAAAAGAAATTACAGGGCTATAGCATATATTGAATATCATGTATCATATTATTGGCTTAAAATTTATTTCAGTTGTCAAGTTACTCATTTATAGGGTTAATTGTATTAGTCGGGCTACACACCTCTAGTCACTTACTCCAGTTTGCTATCTAACTACATCGTTGAGCGGGGATAAATAGACTAACTAGCGAGCATTTATATTTCATCCTATTTCGTAACCAAGCAAGTTGTTCGTCCGGGCGTCACTCCTGAACACAAATCACCTCAATCTAATGGGTCGATCGAGCTCTCTATATTCTCTTGTCTATCTAACCCCTCCTCTCTCGATTTTAAGATTAGACAATAGATTTATCTCTAGGTGGCCAATCAAGAAATACTAAAACAAGAATATAAAAGTAACTTATAATGACAACCAATAATTAATTCATAAAACCTTTAATAATCAACAATCCATTCGTAGCTACAACCCCAGAACTAGGGCGGTTAGCCACTCATGCTATTAGAAAACCACAAAATACAATTGTTCATACGATTCCCAGAAAATAGAAGAGTTAGAAGATCAAAATCTATTACAAACATAGATACTTGCTCTTGCACGCCAATGAAAAGTCCAACCCCCACAATGGATCCCTAAGGGTCTATTTATAATAGTTAGGAACAATAGAGTCGAATTCTATTTCAACTAGGAATCCTTTTTAGATCAACTTTCGCCAAAACTCTGCACAAGTATGGAGCACCGCGCCCAATTCGCGCATGGCAGGCTGGCGCGTCGCGCTGCCAATGCGCCTAAAAGGGGTCGCAGTTAACTGGAGCTTGGCGCGTCGCACCCTTGCTGCGCCAGTGGTGCTGGGGTGCCGCGCCTGGCTGCTGCTCCTGGCATGCTTCTCATCCTTAACTCCTTTCTCTTCCTCGACTCAATCACTTTCATTCGGAACCCTGCAAAATTTCTAATCATGTATGTTAGTATGCAATCATCGCAATCTTAAACCAAAATATCCTAGTTAGATTAGTGAATGTTCTAAAACTTACGTTAAAGATGGGTAATTTGTAGTAATTGGGCATATAAATATGCGCAAGATCACACACTTTAATCTAATTAGTGATTTTGCTGGTAATCTCTTCAATATGTCTATCATCACATCATCGAGAAGTTTGATAATACTTTTCTCCTCCACCTCTTCCATTCTCTAGAAATGAGCTTTTGTCCATTCTGTAATTCATCACTTACAACTATGAGGGGGATAGGTTAATTCCATTGCCAAGAGATCATTTTTATTTTATTTAAATTTTTACCAATATCTACACGCAGGTAAACTTTTGTAAGCGCTTTACCTGGGTATGCAATGATCCTTTTTTATAGCAATCTTTTCAGATCTATGACTATTTATTTAAAATAATTAGTTTTTTTTCAATTCAAGAATTACTGTGAATGCGGTTGTTTGTATTTATATTTTGGTTTGCTTCCACCTATTCTTCTATTTCTATAGTTTATTTGTCGTTTCGGCTTTGTTTCTATCCTTACACTCACTACTTGTTGTTCGGGATAACATGTTGGCTAACCTACTTGTGGGTTATAGTTGGTGTCATCATGACTCAAGGAATCGAGTCATGACACCCACATTACTATCACACATTCTACCCATTGATTACATGGAAAACTTTTTTACCTATAAATAATGATGCTTCGTCCGTTGTGTTTGGGAGGAGATGAAATATGTTAAGTGTAAAAAAATATAATAGTATGTAGTAGTGAAAGAGAGAGTTGAGACAAACAAAATATTAATTATAAGTCTTCAACTATATATTCACTAAATAAAAGAGAGTAGTTATATGTTGAATGAATGATCATAAGAATAACAAAAGTGGCATGTCTCCAAACCACGAGGACTCACAAAAAGTTGTGTAGGCAAATGGAATCCAGTACTAACTGCGAGCCTGATAGGATGTGCCAACACCTATATTATAAGATAATATAGGCACAAGAATGCATGCAATCAGTACTCGAAATTATGAAATATGGGGAAGATGCATGACATGACCTAATACCACGATGAGTCTAAAAATTATGATAATGCAATGACAAAAAAAACATAAAAATAAACTAAAATGTGATTTTGTAAGCATAGTATGAGGTCATGCATTCCTCTTTAAATCATAATCATAATCATAATATATGTTGGAGATACCATGAAGTAAACCATGTGAGCTTTAACAAGGAGTTCAATGTACTGCTCTCACATAAAAAAGAGAGTGTCCTACTTGCCAAGGTAAATATCATAATTATGAGTTTATGTAGATCCACTATCTAGAGTCAATTAAGATTAAGTTCTATGGGGGCATGTAGTTCTGAGACTTGAATATTCAGCAAAAGTCCAACTCGGTGCTAAGTTATCTCCCTGTGGAAAACATTCATAATCATAATTGTATTCTTTGAAACAGTAAGAATCTAGTAATATTGAATCATTCATAAAATTTTGATAATCATCATAAGAATATCTCCTTAAAAATCATGATGTATAGTCTTAAGAGACACTATAATTGACACCATCTAAATCATTATAGACATTCATAATGAAAGGTGCTTTAATCAGAAACATCATATTTTCATATAGACTTGTTGATACTTTATTTAAAAGCACCATTGATTCATTAAAATCTCCATAGCCTAATGCATGTATATCAACAAAGCTTGACTCATGATCATGACATACTAGCATAGCATGAGTTCATGAAAAATATTTTTGAAAATATTGATATTTAATCAAATTAGGCACAATAAGATAAATTATGAAGAATAAATTTAAATTTAATAGAACCCATAAGAAAATCATAAAACCCTAGAATTGGGTAAGAATCATAATTGCGAACATGAGATTTCTCTGGAACTCAATGGGTGAAGAGGAACTCATTGATGAAATTCTCACATACCTTGATGAAAACCCTCAATGAATTCACCAATGGAGGCTTGAAATTCTTGAACCCTAGCTTTTTCTTGGGGAAGAAAACTTGAGAGAGAATTTGGAGTTTGAAAGAATTAGAGCTAATGGGAAAGGTTAGGGGCTTTAGGAACCAATTACAGTCTTTAAAATAGGTCTAAAACGACGTGGTATAGAAAATAAAAGATTAGAAAATGACTCAATTCCTTGAGAAGAAACTGTCGAATAACAATCCACGGAACGTTAACCCTTACACAAACTGTAAAGGCCTCCCGTCCTGTCGAAGCAAAATTGTCAAGTCTCTGACCTTTCGTTCCACGATAAGGCTTACAGTGACCGTAATAATCTCCCATACAACCAGCCTTAGCCAAAATTTCTTGAAGTTTAGTGGTGTGGTCTACAGACCTATCCACGGTCTCCGGTATCCTCCTCAGCTTGTGTAACCCATCCGTCTTGCTATCCCTCATTTCTCAACTTTCTATAGTGGAACTACGACTGGGTTTGCGGTCTTTGAATGCATTTACGGACTGTTCCTGACTTAGGGAAATTCTTTCCTGAGGCTTCTTCTACATGAGGTGGCTCCACGGACCGTGGAACCTTATACAGTCCGTGAATGCCCTCATAGAGGCTTCTTCTACATAAGGTGGCTTCACGGACCGTGAAACCTTATACGGTTCGTGAAAGCCCACATGGAAGCAAATATGTTGCAAACTTCAACATTTTTTCAACTTTATCTGAGTTAGGAACTTTTGAGGTGTTTCAGTGGAAGAATCAAACCCCCACCAATAAGGTGGAAGTTCAAATAACCAACCAATTGAACTACTAAAATTCCCCTTGAACATGTATTCAGTAGAGGAAATGCAACTACTTATATTTGGAAGAAATTTGATATTAATACAACTTGACTTATTATATTACTATAAATATTTTACCTCCTAACAACAATATAATACATTTCATACTCGAATGCATTATAGGTCTTATGGATTATATCCACTAGCTATACAACAATGCTAATATCATAAAAATTAATCTAGACCTTTGGTGGCAAAAGAAACCTTGGAACATGGTTGTCGAGTTGCTACTTCGTTCACTTCACCCCTCTGGTTGTTTGCAAAAAAATTTGGAAGGGATACACTGCTTGTAGATATGGAGATACAAGACACAATTTATTACAAAGGAATGACATATCAGGCTACTTAGGCTTTGAAGACTATTCTTGGCAGCGAACATTCAATGACATAACTAGAGATTATTTGGTCTTGTACCCACCAACAAAATTTAATTTAGTCCATACCCACATAATTTATTTTTTATTTATTTTCTAGGCTTAGATTAATAAAAAGTAAAAAAGTGGGGTTGAGTTGTGGGGTCAATACAAGTTTACAAAAAATACAAAACAATCCCTTTTTATATTTATTAAATATTCCATCTTTTTAAATTCATTTAATTATTCAACAATTTTTCTCTCTCTTCTCAACCTCTCTTCTTCCCTATTTTCTTGAGTATCTCAAATAGTTGAAATAATTTTTCTCCAATCTTCTTCTCAAGTCGAAACTTTCATCCTCTTGTGCTTATGTAAGTTCATATTTCTTTTCTGAACAATTTTAGCTCCGTTTTACTATTTTTTTGTTGCATTCTAGTTTAGTGGATTTTGAATTTTTACAAAAATTTGATTGTTCTTGATTAAATTTGTCAAAATTTGATATGTTTTGAGTTCATGTTCTTGATTCTGCATCTATTGCATTTTGATTTGGATAATGGTTAAAAAAATGAACTTTTATATTTATATTTTCTATCGATTTTAAAAAAATATTATGCGTTTTAGTAGACGTTAATGGTGTTTTGGCTATTGTCTTTGCATTCCCCCTTTCTAAAATTACTGCTACTTATTTTTGCATGTTTGATAGAGTACAGTTTTGTTTCAGTTAATAGACTAGTGGTCGATAGATTGAGCACTACAAATTTATTTTTGCTTATTGATTGTTAAGTATGGCTAAAGATAGAAAATTATTAAAAAATTGTTTCTACTACTTGCATCAGTAAGAAACGTAAAGCTGAAGAAGTTAATCACTTTAAAAAATAATTGTACGAGTAAGGTGGTGGTTTATCGTGATCACTTTAGAAAACTTCTAATTAATCAAAAGCTCTATACTGATTCCAAGTAAAACTGTTTTGAACACTTGATACATTTGCGGAAAAAATTTAATTCAAGAATAAATGATTTGTTATATGTTGTTGCGATGTGCGAAGAATAAAAAAGTTACATGATATCTAATTTTATGTGAACGATAAGCCAACTTGTTTCAACTTAAAGAAATTTGCTTTGACTACAGGGTTGAATTGTTAGCATACCCCGTGAATAAAAACGAGCAAAGTCCTTCAATATTGTGGAATTTTTTATTTCAAGATCAAGAACAAAAACATCACTACTGAAAGGTTGACAAGTTTGATCAAATGTAATCAAATAAGAAAGGAGCAAAAGTTGAAGTGCATTTTAGTTTGGTTCGTGCACTCGGTGCTGCTGTCAAGGGATTTGTCAAAGAAACTGGATTCAAACAAAATCAAAATAGTGGTTGATTTAAATTTCTTCGAGAATTATCCATTAGGAAAAGAGCCGTTTGGACTAGCGTAGAGTTGTTTGAAGAAGAAGTCTGATTTGAACAAACAGGAAAAAAAAACTTTTAATAAGAAGAATGCTTTGTACGCTTTATACAAATTTTTCTAGGCATTTATGGTACTTATTATCTATCATCTTATCGATTTATTATAAGCTCTTATCTGTTTATACAGTAATACATAGACTTTATAAATTTATCTATTCTTCTATTGATTGCAGGGTTGGATATATGAGAATTTTCCTTATCTTGAAAAGTATGTCGAAAAGTCTTTAGCTTCTCCTTTGCACATTCCTCGTTTACTTGATGGAGCTACAACATAACGAAAGACACATAATGGAAGACAATATATTTCTCATTTACTTAGATGGAGAAATAACTTTTTTGCATCGGATGTTTGAGATGCTTGAGACATTGTAGTTATTTGAAATTGAATAAAAAATGAAGTCAACAAAAATGAGGGAGTTAAAACAAAGCTTACCTTCTTTTTAATATAAGAAGGAATGTTAGAAAGCCTTTAGGTTCTTCTTCGCACATTCATCATTTATTTAGATGGAATGACAAACATAACAAAAGACAACTCATTCCTTGTTTACTTAAATGGAACAATATTTTCTTTGCATTGGATATTTGAGGTGCTTGAGACATTGTAGTTATTTTAAATTGAATATAAAATGAAGTCAATAAAATGAGGGAATTAAAATAAAGATTTCCTTCTTTTTTACAAATAAAAAGTCATATATTACGAATAGGTGTCATTTGAGTTATACTTTACTATGGTTGCATGAAGTGAATATTTAAATTTTGTTAGAATTGTACATCAATAAATATAATCAATTATTTCTCATGTGGCTAGTAGATGATGAATTGCATAGATTGACACTTCATCATTTGTAAGGTATATGCGGGTACAATGGTAAAAAATAAAATTAGTATAAAAAAATAGCTATATAAATAGAGTATATTGAGGACCAGAATTCACTATAAATTCTAAACTACACGCTTTATCAATAGTATACTATATGAGTTTATAGTTCTTACTAGCATATTAGGAAATAATTAATCAATAAAAAGATTATTGAAATTTAACACAGCTAAATGTGCTTAAACAAATCATATGATCATATAAGAGTCCACGTAAATTAAGGACGATGATCAGAGATGTGTGAGGATGGATAGTGATTATACAATTAACATCCTCAAAATAATGTTTACTAATGTACAAATATGTTTTGTGAGGATTTCATTTGTTCAACCACAACTCATCCTCATACATCTTTGATTGTTATCTTCAATTTATGTGCACTCTTATGTGATCATCATATGACTTGTTTAAACTCACTTAATTGTATAAATTTCAATAAAAAAATTTTAATTAATTTTTTTTTTTTAAAAAATTCTACTAGTTATAGTCTATACATATGTATCCTAACCTAGTAAATTTATTATGGATGAAGGTCTTAGGATAGAATTGACTATAAGAAGTCGAGTACCAAACTAAGCATAGTCTAGCCTATACTAAGACTTTCATCCATAATAAACTCACTGGATTATGATACACATGTATAGACTCTAACTAGTAGAATTTTAAAGAGAAAATGATTAATTAATAAAAAAATAAATTATTGAAATTTACACAATTAAAAGAGTTTAAACAAGTCATGTGATCATATAAGAGTCTGCATAAATGGGGCATAGTAATAAGAGATGTATGAGAATGAATTGTGGATGAAGAAATGAAATCCTCATAACATACTTGTGTTTGATCAACATAGAGTCCGCATAAGAATGTTGATTGTATAACCACAACTCTTCCTCGTACACCTCTGATCACCACCCCTAATTTATGTGTACGTTTACATGATCACATGACTTGTTTAAATTAGTTTAATTGGATAAATTTCAAAATATAATTTATTATTAATTAATTGTTCTCTTTTTTAAATTCTACTAGTTATGGTCTATATATTAGTATCATATTCTAGTAGGTGCAATATCGATCATTGTTTAACATAGATATAAACCTGAATATATCTTACTAATGTGAGTGTAAATTACATTGGTCAGACAGACACCACGCACATAGAGATGTATCAAATGTATAAAGGGTCTATATATTTGACAACCAATAAATATTTAGATATTCAAGTTTTACAAAGGTAACAAAAGTTATACTTAGATTATTTCTTATTGATTATTTGATTTGGTGCATTAAAAATAACATGCATAATAATAATACACATGCATTAAAATACACAGCTTGACATCATGATAATTTTTTAGAGCACTTCCTTCGTTAATCATTCTAATCCATGCATTAAAATCATTGCATTATGAAAACCATAAATTTTTATATATTAATAATAAACAACGAGTGGACTCGATAATATACATTAATAGATAGTGTACAAATATGTCATCTTTTGATTGATCTATATTAGATCAGGATTAATTGATAATAGCTGACATTAAATTGACCAAAATTCTGGGGTCAAAAAAAATAGTAGCCCTCGATCATTTTTTCTTGCAAATTTTTCGACAGTCGGTACCCTTTGATTTGAGGATATATCCATGCCTCTCCCTGGATAATCCTCCAAATCTCTTAGCAATCGAATTAAATATAGATGTCACGGGATACTCTCTTTTTTCTATAAACATAGCATTAAGGGGCTCGGGATCTCCCACATTTATTAGCTGATTTTCTACATTCATTGAATGATCGCCCAAGCTCTCATTTGAATAATCACACAAGCTCTCCTCTAAATGAACGACCAAACTTTTATTTCCAATGTAATCATTGTCGTCGTTAAATAAATTTGTTGGTTCAATTGGAGGCCTCACATTGACATTTATCCTCAATGTAGGCCTAGAGTCATAATACCAATATCTAACATGTACAAGCTCACGTGCCTATCCTTTTTTTTATGAATGTGGATGTATTTTTTTCCTCCCATTCATTTGATAACGAATCACCAAGTCATTTGACTCGCAGGTTTACTCACTGGCCTCAATTACGCTTGCAATCATATCGTCATATGAACCATGCGATGCAGCACAATCGACACTATCGTCTTACTCAAAGATTTCCAATTCTAGCTTTTTGGAGTCTCCTCCCATACTCCCATATAATCACTACCATTAACAACAAATTCAGCTATTGTCATTATAGACTACAAAGATAGATACTAGATTACAATATTAGTCTTTAACGATCGATGAGATATGAGATCCGTACAAAAATGTGATTGAATGAGATTGGGTTCAAAATTGAGCTCCTGCAATGAAAAAATGTATTTTTAATGCTTTTAAACTACTGAAATGTATCTACTAATGAGTTATCAAGTGATTATGGAAGATTTCTCAAGCTCCTAAAATGACGAAAAACTAATTTTGAAGCTTGATTTTTTAATGAAAATGGAGTAAAAATGAAAATGGAGTATGAGATGATGATGCTTTTACCTTTGAAATGGATAATATGGCCGGAAAAGTCACCGAAAACGGCAAAAACAGCAGCAAAAACGAGCTGCTTGTTGGAGACTTTTTTTTTTTCTAATTAATTTAAAACATTGGAGATATGAAAACTTAGGGGGGTCTTTTGTATGTCCCAAGTAGGGAACATGGATGATGTCATAATTAGTGGCTATACCACTAATTTTCCAAGACTTGTGACTTAATGTCACATTAAGTCTTTAGAGTGGCTATTTTGCCAACTCCCCCATATAACTAGAGTGTCACTCCCCGAGCCTAAACCCTGGGCGGGACTGGCACTCGAGAACCATTGCTGGTCCCAAGTGAACCCTTGGCTCGACTTACTTACTCATAAGAAGACTTAATTCAACAAAGACAAGTCTATGTAATAAACTTGAATATTATAAAGGAACATTCAACTGGCCATTAAGGCAAACTCAAGTCTTAACATAAGATAATAACAATGAAAAGACTAAAGAACTAACATCTAACTGTCTATTTAGCCTCTAAAACAAATGAGATGGATGTCGGAACAAACCCCCCGACATCCTAATGAGCTAATAAAAAAACTGAAAGAAATAAAATAGAGTCCTCCAGAATGCAAGAAGGCTCACCAACTTATTCTGGAGTGCTCCCTGGATCAACGATGCACTCGATGCCGATCCTAGCTACCTGCGTCTGCATCATAATAAGATGCAGGCCAACTTGCATCGATACATTGAATTTATGAGTATGCGAGTTGGAATGCTAAACACAACATAGGCTTGAAAAGAATCTGAAGAACTTACCTGGCTCAACTCAACTCAACATAATTGAACTCATTTCAATATAAAGCAGTTTAAAACAAGTGCAATATAAAGAAAAATTGTTTAAAACATGATGTCAACTCTTTGTGTATGCAAAGATACATATAACTCTCAGATGTATGTAAAAATACAAATAAACAGTGTATTTAAGAATACAATTAATTATGTGGAAATTTCTCTAACCGAAAACCATCACGTAAGATCTATTGTGATGATACAACGTTTGCCTCATGCTGTCAGGGCCGTCCTATACCTTGCCGAGGGCATAGAAGCTGAACTACTAAGTGGATCCACTAATCTATATTAAAAAGTATGACCCTTTTCTACTGACTTCACGTATCAGGACACTACTTCGATTAAAGTGCCAACGATCGTGTGTAGTGATATAACCCAACCAAGGGTTGGGATTGTTCCCACAGGGAGTGGTTTTGAGAATTAATAGAAAAATAAAATTAAGTTCTAATCAGTCATAGCTATAAACATTATCGAATACAAACATACTAAATCTAAGGGGTGACAAAAGTGTCAATTATCAATGGGGGTTTGTATTAGCTAATCAACAAAAACGACAAAAATATAAGGAAATGAGATAGGGAGACGGGATTCTTGGGATGTGATAGGAATATGGGATAAAATACACTATCGAGTAGATGCTATTGATAGTGCATCGCTGAATATTTGTAACTAGGCTAGACTTTAGTGGGATAAATTCTCTCTCGAGCAACTTACCCTGAATCAATTCAGTTTCTCTCGAACACCGAGTTTCCTCATTTAAGCACAACCTCTGCCTTAACTCATTCACTCTCTCGAGCTGAAAGTGTGGGAGAGGGCCTAAGATTCACTCTTCTAGCTGAACCCAACACGACCCAATAACCACCGGCTATCAATTTAGTAGTCTTCGTTTTAAAACCTCTCTCTTGAGCAAGCCTAAAACACTAAGATGAAATTGTATTTCCAGCTACAATCTCATAAAGCTCAAACACAACTACTAAACGAAATCACATTTAAACAACGAATATACCAACAATAAGCAACACCCAATAATAAATTTAACCCATATTCACAAAATCACACCCCAAGAATTGGGGTTTTAGCTAGACATAGAAAAAAGAAAGAAAATGATACAGAATCGAGATGACATCAGCTGGGTATGATTTATATTCACTTTAAACGAGTCTAGGATGAAGAATTTCCAACACCCACTTCCAATTTATTGGAATTGGAAGGCTTCAAGCCTTCAAGCTCAATGTCTAAAAAAAAACTCTAAGAACTATAACTGAAAATATTCTAAGTCTCCAAAAAAAAAATTTCTCTCTAAAGTTTGATACTAAGCTAACAATTTAAACAAGTATTTATAGTGTTTGAAAATTTGTGCTGCGGAGGATCACTTGGCGCAGTTAGTCGGGATTGCCGACACTCTCGGCGATCCGCCCTTTGGAAAGAGTTCATCGCCTTTCTGCTTTTGCCTTCAACATTATCGCGTTTTGAGGCATTGGGCGATAAAGTGCTTCTTCGCAGAACTGCTTGGGGATGCGCCGACTGCTCCTTTTCATCGCAGACTTGACCTTCTCCTTCAGGGCTTAGCACACTGGAGCATTCGGCCGGATTTAGGACCTTTCGCGACATGCCTAATGGATTAGGCGATCCTCAGGGCATCCTTTCTCCATTCTTTCAGCCGCTTTGTTCCTGTTTGTTTGATAGCGTCCATGCTTTGTCTCTCAATCCAAATACCTGAAACTTAAGCGTTTACATCAGTTATTGAGACAAAATATGCATTTGAGGAAACTAATTCTATTAAAATATAGCCCTAAATGAGTCCAAATTGTGGACTCATCAACAACCCCAACTTAAACTTTTGCTTGTCCTCAAGTAAAACTCAAGTTCGGCAGTTCAAAAAGGATGTCTCAAACAGTGCTACACAAGACTCAATCATGAATGTACACAACAAGGCTGAACTTACTCATGCAAGGATCAATTGTATACTCAAAGACTCAAGTTGTGACACACCGTTATGAAAGATTCTAAAGCTCACTATACTTGCTTCAAATGCTAGTTCAAGCTCAACTAAGGTATTCAAATACCGTCACACAAAGAATAATTCCATATTCACACACAATGGTTTAATCATTTAAAGTTCCGGAATCAAATGCAACGCTCACTCTCACAAAGAAGAACACAATACATGCTTTCACCCATAAGTTTACCCATATTTCCAATCGACATTTGCTTCAGCTCACTCAAGATCAATAAGGTTTTTTCAAGGCTTGTAACATGGTTGAGTGCAAATGTATGATCATTTAGGCTCAGTGAATTTCATCCTCATGAAATGTGGTGCTCACAACACCCCCTTTCCTCGTCTTTCATCATTTTCTTTAGTGCTCATAAGTCATCCCATTATTCACTTTCCATGGATTATTCGGAACCCCATTTCTTTTTACATTTCTCATAACTTTATTTCACAACTTTTCTGTTACTTTTTTTTTCTCTCTTTTTTTTGTATGGAGGGGTTCCATTTTTCTCACACCATGGGTTAAAAGGGAGTTTTCTTGCACTTCTTGACTTGCCTTCTCTTTTCACCACACCCCTAACTTAGGCTTTTGGTCTAAGTTGGATATTCAATCAACCACAAATCAAGAGGATTATAAGTAGTGGATTAAAAGAGGTCATGCTCTCATCCAGTTTCTTCCAAAGAAAGGTAAGGCGCAAGGGGTGTTCAAAAGAGGTTCACGCACTCACAAGGTAGGCCACAAAAGAGGTATATGTCAAATTGGCTCACACTCTTCGAAGTTGCCTATGATCATATCAAGAGATAGCCTTACTTAGTCGACCGTACCAACGGGGCAAATTCTAGGTGTTATCATGCATGATTCATAATAAGCTCATAACACAAGGCATCGGTACCAAAGTCAAACAAAACTCCACACTTTCGCTAGTGTGCAACATTCATCACAAGAGAATCAATTCGATAATTGGCTAGTCACAATGAGATGCAAAGAGTTTCACATATTGACTATGTAACTTCACTTGGTCTCATCGTAGCCGCACATTCATGTTTGTTCGATTATGAGCACTATTTGAGTCATCGATATTGATCAAAATCGACACTCAAATTTGCTAAAGAACAACCATATTTAAGTGCATACAAGAGGTGGCGAAAATTTTAGAAGGGTCAAAATCATTTACAATTTAAAGCAAAAGGAGCCACAAGCTCAAACATCCGCTAAAAGCAGCGCAAAACACAATACTATGGCTCACAACCCAAATACACAATCAAAACATCAGTCATAAAAGCACACAAAGCTGGACCTCATCCCACCACAGATAAAAACATTTGTCCTCAAATGCAAATAACATTATATCCAGAATTTAAAATAAATAAAGACAGAGAGGGGGGTAAAGAGGGGATCCTGTCTATGCAGTCTCTCCATCTGTCTGGGCCTTAGTGCTCAGAGTAGCATTCTGGACTTGGGCATCAGTGCCCGAAGTTAACCTCTGAAAGGCCTGCTCCACTAGAGACAGCAAAAGGTGTATTTGTCAGAGAAGCCTTCACATCCGCATCTATCATGGCTGTTTCAGTCTCAGTCAGGTCCTCATCTGCAGCTCCCTCAGTATCCTGAAGTATCTCTTCATCAGTCTCTGGTTCAGGTACTGATGTCTGCTCCATTCTATCCTTATTTCCGATGGTAGTCGGAGGTTTCTCGGGTACATCTGGAATCTCTATTGTTCCAAAGACCATGGACATATTGGTGGATTTCAACTGATCCACATCTTCCCACAACATAGCTACAACAGTCTTTAAGGTCATTACCTCTCTTGTGGCTCCTTGGTCATTCTCACACACCTCTATTCTAGCCTCGATGGCATCAATGGTATCTCTCAGTGGTGTCACAACATCAGTAAGGGCAGCTTGAATCATATTTGGAATGGAGGTTTCTAGTCTAGCAACCCGACGATCAGCAAAATAAGAGAGTTATCCCATCCGGAGTAATGAGGCATGAGTGATCGGAGTCTAGGATACAACGGAAACAACAGGTCTAGGAGGCAGCGCATTAGCGGAAGAACCTGGATTATCAGAAGGAGTAGCAGTGGTAGTAGATGTACCTGAAGGCCCAGGGCCGGAGTAGGCAAAGATGCCTCTGCAGGTATGGAGTCTGAGACCACAATCGAGGGAATGTCCACCGGGGTAGCTTTTACCATTTTCTCTACCTGATCCTTAAGATATTAAGCTTCGATCCTCCGAATATCAGTGGAGGATGTGGGAATTACTTCCATGTCCTTCTTAACATCTTTAGGTACCCAAGCTCGTCTGCACAACTCAGTGATCAATATCGGGAAAGGAAGTGAGGTTTGATGTTGTACACACATGAGAATCTCTGAAGACATGATCATCCCCAAATTTAGCTGAGTTTTATCAATAATGCAACCTAGACAGGCTTCTTTGGCATATCTCAGAATAGATTCGTTTTGAGATGGCATGATCGTACTGCTAATGAAACCAAACCAATACCGAGCTGCCATGTTAAGATCATTCTTTTCAATCACAGCACCAGCCTCAAGCCACTTGTGAGTGTCGTCTGAAATCAACAGAGCTAACCACTTCTTCATGCTATCTAGTTTTTCAGTCCTAATCATGTATTGACAAACATTCTTAATGTCCCCAAGACGATCTAGGATGGCATCAATAATGTCAGGATGTTAGGGTCGCACTTGACCTTCCTTCCCCGAATGACTACATAGTCAATTGGTTTGAATGATGATGCTTGCTTCTTTCTTCATGGTATCAAGGTTCCATAGGAAGCATAGAACTCCCGGACCCAATTTGGAATAAATGGGCCACGGGGATTGGTGAAGATCTGGAAATCATGATACTTGAGGCAGCTCATAATTTCTGGATACCTATTAATTACTCCATCTGTGGACAGACGTTTCTTCCTAATAATTGTCCTCAGTCCTTCAGTTTTCAATTTGTTCATTGACTTGGGGGAAGGACCTTGTACTGGTGGTGCAAGCACCATTGCCTGCTCTGGAACGGGGGGAGTAGGAGTGATAGGCGGAGGATTCCTGATTTTAGATGGATCATTCAGCTTCTTAGATCGCAATTCAACCCTCTATGCTATTATCAGCTCATCATCATCAGAGGCTGCACTTTGGTTTTCCTGTTGTTCACCCTCACTCTCAGAAGCAGTGAGGTAAGTGTCATATATGCCTTCGTTGTCGGAGCAGACCTCTGGTGATGTCGGTGCCTTGCCTTTTCCTTTGCCCTTTCCACCAGTTGTGGAAAGTTTTGTAGCCTTGCCTTTTGATACAACTGGACCTTCGTTGATTTTAATCCCTTTTTCCTTATTTCGGGGTGGCATGTTTCTTCCTGCAACTTTGGGTCTAGCCATGTCTGCAATATATCGGGAAAAAGTTAGAATCAATTCTCGCAGAAGCACAACAATCAGTAGCAGTAGCAGATAGACTCGCCAAACCAGTTAGTGAGTCGTCGAATCTCTTTGGCAAGTTGGATTGGGCTCGCCGAAGGAATTGGCACAAAAGTCTTAGAAAATTTACGATGGGAGTACCCCTTCGATGATTCGCCGACTACTTTTGGCTAGCAAGGTTTTGTCCACCGAAATTTACAGTGCAACAAGGGTTTAGGGATGTAGACAAAGGGTGATCGAGGATACTCTCGCCAACCTCATGCTTCTCACCGAAAGTTACAGAATTCAACTACTCATTAAGCAAGAAATTAAGGGTAATATGGGTCCTTCGGGAAATTCACCGAGTGGTTTGGCGAGCTCAACCCAGCTCGCCAAACAACTCAACATGCCTACTTTCAAACCAACTTCTCGAATTCTACCCCGCAACTCCCGAAAATAAAATCAAAACATGCACTAGTTCAATTAAGCTTAGACTTCTCCCGATTTTTGCCAAATTACTCAACATGCAAGCGCAACTCCATAAAAATTTCATTCATTTTAATTCATAAGAACGGGATTTCAAAAGTCAAGACAAAATGGCAGGATTCTCGAATTAAAAATAGGCATTTGAACAATCTAATTTTATCAGAGAGGCTCAGCACACGACAACAGGATAAAATCACTTGCATAAGAGCATAAATACCAAAAGTAAATGCAGGGTTTGGAAAACCAACCTTTTCAGCAGATTATATCAAGACTGTGATGCTAGGTGGCAAATTAATCCAGATCCAAACACCAATTAATCAACTAAAATACTTACAAGATGCAAAAATTTTGGAAATATTAAGTAGGTGCGATTTTGCGAAGGTCAAGAGTGAGGGGAAATGAAAAAGGTTGAAAGTTTAAACCTTTGGCTTTATAAAAACTATCCAGATCTCACCCATTCGGCTACATTAGTCAAATTCACCAAACTACTCGATGACACATCGAACGTTCACTTACCTCCCCGAATTGTATGGACCTCCAATTAAACTGGGATTCAAAATGGCAGACTAATTTGCAATTTCCTAACGAGTCGGTGATCCGTTAATAATTTCATGAGTTCCCCAAGTTTTACAGAATCCAAGTTTAATTTTCCTTGAATCCAACGGCTGGTTAGGTCAAGGCCGCAGACCCTTTCAGTGATTCGCCAACTAGGCCTTTATCTCACCAATTCTTGTATTTTTCAAATACTTTCCTCACTTTGTCCTGCACATTCAACACACCATTATTCTAAAATAAAACAAAATTGTATTTAACCTTGGGTTGCCTCCCAAGAAGCGCCTTAGTTATAGTTATGGCACGACTTCCCCACTTAATCTTGATTTGTGGAGTGGAGACGAGACAACACATGACCCATTTGGGTTTCTAGGAGTTGAATGGCTATGAAATGGGAAGCAGTTATCTCATTCAACATAGAAACATTCTATTTTATCTCATTCAACCCCTTGTCGTGACTTTCGACCTATAAAGAATGAGTGAGAGCATCTCTGCTATTTGTCCACCCTCATTTACATTAGGCTTTATACGCTCTTGAGGGGGAATGTATCGGTCTTTATTTATGTCTGCCGCTTCCAATTCCATGCTCTTTTTTGGTCACTAGATCCAGCTGGGTCAACAGTGTGGCCAAAATATGGTCATTCTCAGTCTCTTTGTTGGTCATATCCAGGTTATCAAGGAGATGAGCTACTATTGTGTAGGGTAGTCATGAGAGACCCCTTAGAAATATTTGATCAGCCATTCTCCTATTTTTTCGGGTCAAGACTTTTGTAGAAGCAGTTCAATAACATGTTTTCTGAAATTCCATGAGTTGGGTGGTGCATGAAGATTGACTTAAATTTCAGCCACAACTCATGGATTGACTCCCTTTCCAATTGTCTGAAACTTAGGATGTGATCCCTAAGGGACATCATTCTCAGAAGAAGACAAATCCATTTGATCACCATCTCTATCATACATGCTCACTGTCCTATTCTAAACAAAGCTAACAATTAAGTAAGTAGAACTACAACTAAGAAGAACAAAAAATTTACTAAACTAAAAATTCTCAACTAACACCACTCCCCGGCAGCGGCGCCATTTTGACTTCACGTATCAGGACATACGTCGGTTCAAGTGCCAACAATTGCGTGTAGTGATATAACCCAACCAAGAGTTGGGATCATTCTCACATGGAGTGGTATCGAGAATTAATAGAAAAATAAAATTAAGTTCTAATCAGTCATAGCTATAAACATTATCGAATACAAATATACTAAATCTAAGGGGTGACGCAAGCGTCAATTATCAATGGGGATTTGGATTAGCTAATCAACAAAAATGAAAAAAATATAAGGAAACGAGATAGGGAGATGAGATTCTTGGGATGTGATACGAATATGGGATAAAATACACTATCGGGTAGATGCTATTGATAGTACATCGCTGAATATTTGTAACTAGGCTAAACTTTAGTTGGGTAAATTCTCTCTCGAGCAACTTACCCCGAATCAACTCAATTTCTCTCGAACACCGAGTTGCCGCATTTAAGCACAACCTCCGCCTTAGCCTATTCACTCTCTCGAGCTGAAAGTGTGGGATAGGGCCTAGGATTCACTATCTCGAGCTGAACTCATGACGACCCAATAACCATCGACTATCAATTTAGTAGTCTTAGTCTTAAAACCTCTCTCTAGAGCAAGCCAAAAACACTAAGATGAAATCGTATTTGCAACTACAATCTCATTAAGTTCAAACACAACTACTAAACGAAATTACATTTAAACAACGAATAGAACAACAATAAACAACACCAAACAATAAATTTAACCCATATTCACAAAATCACACCCCAAGAATTGTGGTTTTAGCTAGATATAGAAAAAGGGAAGAAAATGATACTGAATCGAGATGACATCAACTGGGTATGATTTATATTCACTTTAAACGAGTCTAGGATGAAGAATTTCCAACACCCACTTCCAATTTCTTGGAATTGAAAGTCTTCAAGCTCAATGTCTCCAAAAAACTCTAAGAACTAAAACTAAATATATTCTAAGTCTCCAAAAAATAAATTTCTCTCTAAAGCCTGATACTAAGCTAACAATTTAAACAAATAGTTATAGTGTTTGCAAATTTGGGCTGTGGAGGATCACTCGGCGCAGTTAGTTAGGATCACCGTTACACTCGGTGATCCGCCCTTTGGTTTGGTTCATCGCCTTTCTGCTTTTGCCTTCCGGATTCTCACTTTTTGAGGCATTGGGCGATAGAGTGCTACTTCTCAAAACTGCTCAGCGACGCGTTGACTGCTATTTTTCATCACAAACTTGACCTTCTCTTTCAGGGATCAGCACACTGGAACATTCGGCGGGATTTAGGGCCTTTCGGCGACACGCCTAATGGATTAGGCGATCCTCAGGGTGCCCTTTCTCCACTCTTTCAGCCGTTTTGTTCCTGTTTGCTTAATAACATCCATGCTTTGTACTTGAAACTTAAGGGTTAAAATTAATTATTGAGACAAAATATGCATTTGAGCACACTAATTCTATTAAAATATAGCCCTAAATGAGTCCAAATTGTGGACTCGTCATCTATCCATAATGGCTACATGGTTTATGAGGGTTGTGAGTTGTCTGAACTCTCCCCCATATCGGTGCTCAATACTACTCCCAAAAAATGTGATATTAGCTCTTATGTTTAAAAACATACTTCTTTCTGTGATTTGAGATAATTACTCAAAAACTTAGCTCAAAAGCTATCTTGGAAATCATAGTTTCCTCTTTTGCTTCATTTAAAAAGAGATTTCTCTTTTCTGATAACTAGCTCAAAGGCTCTTTGGAAATCAAAGTTTCCTTTCTTATTTAAATGTGAAAATATTTTACTTTTTGGGAATACATAGTCTCGGTATACTCTTTTGAAGAAATGAGCTTCAAATTTTACTCTTTAATCATTACTCCACTTGAACTTTAAGTCTTAAAACAAAGTTAAAACATTTGGAAAAGACTTTTGGAAAACTCTATGAACTTCTCTTAACTTGACTCTTACTTCTCTTCACTTTGATCTTAACTTTCCTTGAATTGGATTATGGATTCAAGGTTCATGATATCATGTTTATGGATGATTTCATGATGTTTAGATGTACCTTAGAGTGTTGGAATCAACTAGAAAACATAGGTGCATTGCTAAGGAACAACTACGAGAAGGTGGGGAATGAATAGGGAGAACTGGCGTCCCTGGATCTCTGAGAGGCGCGGGGCGCCAACTCTCAAACTTTAGAGAACAATTTGGAGCGCACTGGCTGGCACGTTTCCCTAGAGCCCCACATTCAGAGACTGTTTTGGGGTGCATTGAGAGGCGTGGCACCCCATCCCCTTCCCCAGAAAATCCAGAATTTTCTTCTTTGTTTTTTAACTCTAAACCCTGTAATTTCAGTCAGTTCTTTCCCAAAAAACATAGAGTCATTTATACTCTCAATATATGGTAGATTCAAATTGAAATTACACCCGGAAAACATTAATCAAAGTGCAAGAACTTCAACAACACAACCCATAAGAATTCAAACGAAACCTTCCACAATGTTCATCAAGAACTCAATTTCTAAACTTTCAAAGACTTAAATTCGCTGAATTGAATCATGGTTGACGCGTGGGTGAACTAACCCAATGCTATGTGATCTCACATACCTCTTAGGGATCACCCCTTGACAAAATCCACAAGCCAAACTCGACGATCTTGACGAATCTTGCTTCTCTTCTCCTTTCTCCTCTTTTTTTCTCTTCTCTCAAAACCCTAACTCTTTTTTCCAAAAGGGTAAACTGACTAAGTTCAGTTTATACCCCTAAGTAATTACCAAAATTGAATTAAAATAAAAGGGTAAGGAAAAGAACAAACTACCCTTCTAAAATCCGATTTTAGACTTTCCTTATTCGAACAACCCAACTTCCAAAGGGAATAACTCACTCATACGAACTCGAAATCGTGCAAACTCAGCGGCGTGGGAATGATCATTCCAAGAGCTTTCCTACCATATATGGAAGTACCCCTTATTTATCCTGAGCTAGAAGTTATGGCCATTTGAAGTTGACCAAAACTCAACTTATTCTAACTTAACAAAATTTCCAGATTTTCGTTCTTTCCAAAAATGACTTTCCAATTCTTAGCTTCTTCCTAGTTATTTCAAATTGTGATATTTTACAATATCTCCCCCTTGGGAATATTCATCCTCGAATGAGATTACTCTTGCTATGCTAAGGGTGTAACATGCAACATTCAGTTCAAGCACCTGCAAGCAAATACAAAACAACATGCCAACTTATAAATACATACTAAGAAAAGATTAGTACCTTAATTCGGAACTTCTCTAGATTTGAAGAGATGTGGATATCTCTTTTTCATATCCTCCTCAGCTTCCCAAGTAGCTTCTTCAACAAATTGGTTCCTCCAAAGGACTTTGAATGATGCTACTTCCTTTGTTCTCAACTTGCGAACTTGACGTTCTAGAACCTGAACCGGAATCTCTTCATAAGATAAACTATCCTTGATCCCAATATCTTCAGTTAGTATGATCAATGAAGGATCGCCCATGCACTTCTTCAACATGGAGATGTGAAATACCGGATGAACCGCGACTAACTCTTGCGGTAGCTCCAACTCATAAGCTACATTACCTACCCTTTTTGATATTCTGTAAGGGCCAATATACCGGGGACTAAGCTTCGCCTTCTTACCAAACCTCATAATATCTTTCATGGGTGAAACTTTCAAATATACCCAATCATCTACTTCAAACTCTAACTCCCTTCTCTCAACATCAGTGTAGGATTTCTGACGGCTCTTAGCTGTTTTCAACCTCTCTTGAATCACTTTCACTTTCTCTATAGCTTGATGAACCAAATCTGGTCCTATCAACCCTGCTTCACCAACTTCAAACCATCCAATAGGAGATCTACATCTTCTCCCATAAAGAGCTTCATAAGGAGCCATTTGGATGCTCGAGTGGTAACTATTGTTGTAAGTGAACTCGATGAGAGGTAGATGATCATCCTAATTACCTTTGAAATAAATCGCACAAGCCCTCAACATATCCTCTAAGGTATGAATAGTGTGCTCTGCTTGCCCATTAGTCTGAGGATGAAATGTGGTACTTAAGTTCAACTTTGAACCTAAGCCTTTTTCGAATGACTTCCAAAATTGTGCAGTAAATTGCGTACCTCTGTCTAAAATAATGGAGACCGGAACCCCATGAAGTCTTACCACCTCACAACTTAGCACAATCTTCTGCTGAATGGGTAGTCTTTATCGGCAAAAAGTGGGCTGATTTGGTCATGCGGTCCACAATCACCCAAATAGAATCATGCTGCCTGCGAGACCTTGGTAAACCTATGATGAAATCTATATTAATCATCTCCCTCTTCCATTCCAAAAGTTCTATATTCTGGGCCAAACTACCGGGACTTTGATGCACTACTTTAACTTGTTGGCAATTCGGACACTTAGCCATAAATTCTGCAATGCCCTTCTTCATACTAGTCCACCTATAAACCTCTCTCAAATCGCGATACATCTTTGTGGAACCCGGATGAATGGAATATCTAGAGCTATGAGCTTCCTCCATGATCCTCTGTTGGAGTCCATCCACCATTAGTACACACAATCTACCTCGATATCTCAATACGCCATCTCCCCCTTGTTCAAAATCTAATACTTTTTCCTTATGAACATTTGCCTTCAATTCAAGCAAAATGGGATCTTGGTCTTGCTTTTATTTCACTTGTGACACTAATGAAGATTCTGCCCCATTCATCACCACTACTCCTCCTTATGTGGAATCTATCAGTCGGACCCCTAAGCATGCATGTCTATGCACATCTTTCGCTAACTCTCTCTTTTCTTCCTCCACATGGGTGGTACCACCCATAGACAACCTGCTTAAAGCATCAACAACCACATTAGCCTTACCTGGGTGATAAAGAATACCCATGTCATAATCCTTAAGTAATTCCAACCACCTCCTTTGTCTGAGATTAAGCTCTTTCTGAGTGAACACATACTGAAGACTCTTGTGATCAGTGAATACATCAACATGAACACCATACAAATATTGACGCCATATCTTCAAAGTAAATACTATGGCAGCCAACTCTAAGTCATGGGTTGGGTAATTCTTCTCATGAACTTTCAACTGTCTGGAGGCATAGGCGATAATTTTGCCATTTTGCATTAATACACAACCCAAACCAACTCTAGATGCATCACAATACACCACAAAACCTTGGGTACCTTCCGGTAATGTCAAAACTGGGGCAGTAGTCAACCTCTTTTTCAATTCCTGAAAGATTTTCTCAGAAGCTTTAGACCATTGAAACTTCACTATTTTCTGAGTTAACTTGGTCAAAGGAGACGAAATGGATGAGAACCCCTCTATGAACCTTCTATAATAGCCATCCAAACACAAGAAACTCCTAATATCAGTTCGAGATGTGGGTCTCGACCAACTCTGCACTGCCTCTATCTTTTGGGTATCAACTCTAATTCCATCACCGAAAACTATGTGGCCCAAGAACGCCACAAAATCAAGTCAAAACTCACATTTAGAGAACTTAGCATACAACTCCTTATCTTTCAAAGTCTGAAGAACTATTCTTAGATGGTTAGCATGATCTTCTTCATTCCTTAAATAAATTAGTATGTCATCAATGAAGACAATAACAAACATATCTAAATAAGGTTTGAAAACTCTATTCATAAGGTCTATGAATGCTACAGGCGTATTGGTCAAACCAAAGGACATGAACAAAACTCATGGTAGCCAGATCTAAGATCTATCTTAGAGAAACAGGTGGCACCCTGAAGTTGATCGAAAAGATCATCAATCCTTGGGAGAGGATATTTGTTCTTGATGGTAACCTTGTTCAACTAACGGTAATCTATACACATCCTAAGGGAACCATCTTTCTTTCTCACAAATAAGATCGAAGCGCCCCAAGGTGAGACACTTGGTCGAATAAAGCCCTTATCTAAGAGACCCTTTCACTTCTCTTTAAGCTCTTTCAACTCTACTAGTGCCATTCTCTATGGTGGAATAGATATAGGACGAGTATCTGGGAGAATATCTATACCAAAGTCGATCTCTCTCTCAAGAGGGACTCTAGGTAGATCATCTGGAAAGACTTCTGGAAAATCTTTTACTACTGAAACTGACTGAATAGGAGATATCTCAACACTAGAGTCATTAACTCGTACTAAGTGATAGACACAACCCTTGGAAACCAACTTCCTTTCCTTAAGGTACGAAATGAAACGACCCTTAGCATTGCTGAACTACTTTCCCATTCTAAGACTGGCTTATTTGGAAACTGAAACTTGACAACTTGAGTTCTACAATCAACTGAGGCATAACAGGCATGAAGCCAGTCCATACCAAGAATGATATCAAAATCTACCATGTCTAACTCAATTAAATCATCCATGGTACTCTTATGATTGACGGAAATGGGATAATCACGATAAACTCTCTCTGCTAGAATGGAGTCACCAACAGGTGTAGAAACACTAAATGGTTCACTAAGTTCCTCAGGAATAACATCAAAATTCATAGCAACATATCGAGTTACAAAAGATAAACTCGCTCCTTGGTCTAGTAAAGCATAAACAGTCAAATCAAAGACTTGGACCCTACCAGTGATAACATTTGGCGAATCCTCTTGTTGGCGACTATTGATAGCATATAAGCGGTTTGTTCCTACGCCAGTACCGGAAGTAGCCCCTCTAGGTGCAACTCTATCTGGTGGAGCAACTAAAGAAGACTGGGCTATATTGCCCCCATTACCATTACCCTACTTGTTCTTTGGACATTCTCGCATGAAATGACCATTCTGACCACACTTGAAACAACCCGTTGAGCTCTCACGACATGTACCTGAGTGGTTCCTACCACACTTAGCGCAGGCAGGAGGCTTACTACCCCATTGCACCATGCTACCCTGAGAATAAGCAGGTTTAGCTATGAAATTCTGACTATTGTACTCACCTTTGTTCTTAGGTGCAGGTGCACTAGAAGATGATGGAGTCGATACCTTTTGTTTCTATTGGAAGGATGACCGGTTGGCATTACCCTTCTGCTGTCCGGACTCGTTCCCTGTCTTCGCTCTCTTGTTCTTAAACTTTTCTCTATCTTTTAGCTTCTCTTCCTCAACTTGCTGCACATATACCATTAACCTTGAGATATCCATAAAACATATCAGCATTGTAGCCCTACCTTTCTTACTCAACAGACGAGCCAGCCTAGCAACAAACAAGCTCATTTTACTTCTCATGTCTGCAACCATTCCGGAGCATAACGGGACAGTTGGGTGAACTTCAACCCATACTCATGAACACCCAAAGAATCTTGCTTAAGTGTGAGGAACTCTCGTACCTTAGCCTCTTTCAGTTCTCAAGGAAAGAAACTCCCCAAGAAAGCCTCCTCATAACACGCCAACCTCGCAGGTGGTGCATCCTCATCTCTACCCTTTTTCCATTGATCAAAGCAAGTCCTAGCAACATTCTTCAATTGATATGCAGCCAGTTCAACTCACTCAATATCGGCAACATGCATGACCTCAAATACCTTCTTCAATTCCTCAATAAAATTCTCCTGGTCCTCAGAAGTGGTCGAACTCGTGAAACTTGGAGGATTCATCCTCAAGAACTCTAGGATCCTAGAAGTATCAACCACTTCCTGTCTAGCTCCTCTTTGTTGCCCAGTGTCACGACCCAAGCCTAGGGCCTAGACGTGACCGGCGAATAGGGAACCCGAAGGAACCCCAAACAAGCCTCATAGCATATCATTACACATCCTTGGACGCGGCAGCAATTAAAATGACCATAAGCGATAAGCATAATCAAGGGGGAAATCGGGACTAAGGGAGCAAGAAGAAAAAAGGAATGATACATAAATACCATAGATGAGTCAGCTCAAGCATAATACACAACTTTTCCAACACCACCTCTGAACATGGGTACTTAGTGGGGGCCAAGACAAACTACCGGGCTCACCCTCATAGTCAATATATAACAAAAAAAGGAAAAGTCTTATACATAGCAAGAGATCATAAGCAACGTCCCCGGAATGGAGGACTCACCAATAACCTCGATAGAAAATCGTATTAGCCACGCGGAGGAGGATGGTCAAGCGGTGCTCCGGTCCCTACATAGTGACATCATGTAGGCATAGAGTATGCATTAGTACGTTTGAATGTACTAAGTATATGGGATGCAATGCAATGCAACAATAGATGGACATCATAGGCAAAATGCATAATCATACCTGATAGATAGCATATTAATGAAATGATATGTATAATGATGCTTACATAAAAATCATATTTAGTGGGGCGAAGTACATGTGTGACGAGTGACCATCAATATAGTATTTCCAAGGCCTACCACCCCCTTGGAGAGGCGAAAGAGGTACAAACCCCTCAATGTGGTTACCTGGGCCTACCACCCCCCGAGCTAGGGACCAAGGTACAAACCCCTCAATATGGTTATACGGGCCTACTACCCCCCGCACTAGGCAACCAAGGTACCAACCCCTCGATACGGTTACCCGGGCCTACAACCCCCCAAGCTAGGCTTGGTCGACTCACAACACTTATATAGAGAAAATCATATACATGTGTCCATTTCATCATCATTTCAGTAATTATATAACCATCCGACTCATAGGACGTACATTGGACATTCCATTTCCTAAGAATTCTATAAATGAGCATTTTATCAAACACATGGTGGGCTACTGTTCATGTAAATAAAATCATGTATTTCAAGAGTACTAAGTCCAACCAATTCCAAAATCCATGTAAATCAGGCCACCAACAACATACATATATATATATATATATATATCAACCTTCATAATTTGATCATGGAAGCATGAAAATCATAAACATCACATAATAATTCCATTTCATGATAATATGCAAAATAGATCATAATAGGGTGTGTAGTAGTAATTCCATACTTCAAGAGTTTATAAATAACCATAAGGACCCATAAACTTGAAGTAGAAATAGAGGATAAATGGTTGGACTTGTGGAAAGGAAGGTTTCCACAAGCAAACCCACATACCTCAACTTTGGAGAATCCTTGATGAAGATTGGAATGAAGAATTGAAGCTTGAGATTGAGTCTTGAATCCAGAATTAGAGCTTGAGATGTTTGAATTTGGTTGAGGATCTTAGTGGAATTTTGGAGAGGGCTTAGAGAGTGTTTTTGAAGTTAAAAAAAATGACTAAGTATGGGACATATCCCCTTTTTATAAAAAAAAAGTCCCCAACCCGCCTCAAAAAATAGCTCACTGGAAATTGCAAATCTGCACAGACAAGTTTTACGAAAATGGTCATAACTCCTTCATCCTAACTCGGAATGGGGTTAAACCAAGTGCGTTGGAAAGCTAACTCAAAGAGCTTTAATCTAATAGGTTGTGGCCTTTCCAGTTCCTTGTGTGCTAAGAGATATGCCCCTTTAAAGTTGACCCTCCAAATCGCATTTTTTGCGATTTTTGAATTTTGATACGGTTGCTCTAAAATTCGGGTTAGACCCATGTCCCACTCAATTTGACCCCATGAATAAGAATATGAAGTCGAATTTCCGAAATCATGCACAGATTTTGAGATATATGGAAATTACAATTATAGGTGTTTCCGAAACACATTTTCTGGCATTTTTTGGGGTCGTTTCAATATCTTTCCCTTGGGAATATTCGTCCCCGAATGTTAAAGAAACGTGCATGAGAGACACAAACATGACAATTTCAGCCCATATAAGGATGCAACAATGCACTTACACCTTATTTCAAAAACCTCAACATAGTTGTAAAACCACAATGAAGTTGTCAACTTAAACATGAATGTATGCAATGACATGGGGGCTGAACTTAAGACCTGAGATTTTATAAAGGGCTTAGATCAATATCTTAGGCTTGAGTGGAGTGGAAAAGATAAGGATATCGCCTTTGCATGTCCGCTTCGGCCTCCCAAGTAGCACTTTCAACTTATTGATTTCTCCAAAGGACTTTAACAGAAGCCACATCTTTGTTTCTCAACCTCTTCACTTGTCTATCTAAAATCTGGACTAGAACCTCTTCATAGGTCAAATTATCTTCAACAACACCCACAACATCAAGAGGCACAATGGCATTCGGATCCCCCACACACTTCCTCAACATAGACACATGAAATACCGGATGAACCAAATCCATTTCGCTAGGTAATTCCAACTCATAAGCTACCTTGCCAATTCTCCTCATCACCTTATAAGGACCCACGTATCTTGGGCTCAACTTGCCCTTCTTACCAAAATGAACCATACCCTTCATGGGTGACACCTTCAAATAGACCCAATCACTAACTCGGAATTCAAGAGCCCTTCTCCTCACATCGGCATAGGACTTTTGGCAACTTTGGGCCATCTTCAACCTTTCTCTAATCATCCTAACCTTCTCAAGAGCCTCCATAACTAGATCTGGTCCTAACAAGGCCACCTCACCAACCTCAAACCACCCAACCGGTGATCTACAACGCCTCTCATAGAGAGCCTCAAAAGGAGCCATACCGATGCTAGAATGATAGCTATTGTTATAGGCAAACTCAATCAATAGAATATGATCATCCCAACTACCCTTAAGCTCCAATACACAAGCCCTAAGCATATCCTCAAGTGTTTGGATAGTCCTTTCGGCTTGTCCATCCGTTTGCGGGTGAAAGGCCGTAGTAAGCTTAACTCTCGTACCTAGACCTCTTTGAAAGGACTTCCAAAAGTGTGAAGTAAATTGAGTACCACGGTCCGATATGATGGATAGAGGAATCCCATGCAACCTTACCAAGTCATGAATATATAATCTTGCATAATCTTCCGCCCCATATGTTGTCTTTACCAGTAGAAAATGAGCCGATTTTGTCATCCTATCAACCACCACCCAAATAGAATCAAAACCTTTTCTAGTCTTAGGTAAACCAACTACAAAATCCATATTAATTTCTTCCCACTTCCAAGTAGGAATCTCTATGTCTTGGGTTAGACCACCCGGCCTTTGATGTTCTGCCTTGACTTGTTGACAACTATCACAATCGGAGACGAATTTGGCAATGTCCTTCTTCATGCCTCCCCACCAATACACATCCCTTAAATCTCTATACATTTTGGTGGAACCGGGGTGAATGGAGTAGGAAGAATTATGAGCCTCCTCAAGAATTTTCTCCTTCAAACCATCAACACTAGGCACACACAACCTACCTTGGTACCTAAGGGCACCATCTCCCCCTTGGGAGAAAACTTCCACCTTGCCCTCTTTCACCAAGGCCTTCAATTCTAACAAGGAAGAGTCAAGATCTTGTTTTGCTATCGCCTCATCAACCAAGGAAGATCTAGCACCATCAACAACGACCACACCACCATTACCAACCTCTTCCAACCAAACCCCCAACCTAGCCAACTGATGCACCTCCCTAGCCATTTCCCTATCACCAATATTAACATGAGCTAGGCTACCCATAGACACCCTACTCAAAGAATCCGCCACCACATTAGCTTTACCGGGATGATAATGCACACTCATATCATAATCTTTAAGAAATTCTAGCCATCTTCTTTGTCTCAAGTTGAGATCTTTTTGGGTGAAGACATATTGGAGGCTCTTATGATCGGTGAACACATCAACATGTACCCCATACAAGTAATGACGCCAAATCTTTAAAGCAAACACCACCGCGGCTAATTCAAGATCATGCGTAGGATAGTTCTTTTCATGCACCATGAGTTGTTTAGGAGCATAAGCTATCACCTTACCATTTTGCATTAGGACACAACCAAGCCAACTCTAGAAGCATCACAATACACAACAAATCCCTCAAGCCCATCCAGTAGTGACAATATAGGAGCGGACACAAGTTTATCTTTCAAGGTTTGAAAACTCCTTTCGCACTCGTCGGTCCACTCAAACTTAGCCTTCTTTTGTGTCAACTTAGTCATGGGAGAAGCAATAGAAGAAAACTCATTCACAAATCTCCGGTAGTAACCCGCTAAGCCCAAGAAGCTCCTAATATCCGACGGGGTCAATGGCCTAGGCCAATTTCTAATCACTTCGGTCTTCTTAGGGTCCACCTTAATACCATCCCCCGACACCACATGACCTAGGAAGGCAACCTCCCTCAACCAAAATTCACACTTTTCATACTTGGTGTAATGACCCTCCAGGTCATTTTTAAATTAAAGAATTCTTTCCCTCGTATAGAGCATTCCTGTAGCGACCCCAAGTCATTTATGACTTGCTGGCACTGACTGTTCGGTCGCCTGGTCGTTCGTTTGGATTTTAGGCCCGTTTCCCTATTTTGGAGATTTTTATAACTTGAAAAGTTGACTTTGGTCAACCTTTTTGGAAGACGTGCTCAGATGAAAATTTTGACAGCTAGGTTAGCTTCAGAAGATTGATTTTGGTCTAGAACGACCCTTTGTTCACTTCCTGAGGCTTTAGATGGCAATTGTGGAATCTGGTTCAAAATGATACTGGGTGTGGGACCCACTTTTCATCGAAGCGAGCTCCAAATGGAAATTCCACCTTCACCGTTGAGTCCGAAATATCATTTCCAATCAGATTCCATATAAGGTTTGTATTTTTCCGACTCCGAACGAGTTCGAAACATCAAAATTTAAGTTTGAAGGGTTGTAGAATTTTGACGCGGCGGTGACGTGGCAGAGCCACGTGGCAGCGGAGTGGAAATCTGGAAATTTTCAGAATTTAGGACGAATTTCGTCCATTTTTTTTCCCTCAACTTCAACTTAAGATTTCTCCTTCATTTTGAGTCCAAATTAAGTGATTCAAAAGGCTAACTTCAAGAGATTTTCGTGGGGAATCTAGCGGTGATCTCAGAAACGCGAGGGGAGGCTTCGTTTGAGGTAAGGAATCAATTTTAGCCACTGCTAGGGTGATTTCCGGATTGAATTGTTGTTGAATTTTGAAATGTGAGATCTTGATCATCTTAAGTCCGTTTTGAGTCATTCTTAAGGCTAACTTGTAGAGTTTTTCGCAAGGATCGTCGTGGTATAATCTGTTTGGGTTGAAAGGGTCTCGTTTTTCCGGAAATTGGTGATCAAGGGGCTGCCCATTTTAATTGTTGTGGCTGATTTGCGGTGTTTTAGGCATCTGTTTGTGCTAAAATTTTGGGGTATTAGTTTAGTAAGGTATTTGGGACGTTTCCACGGATTCAATTTTGAGATTCTACTTGTGGGCCCCACAATCCCGTTTTAGACCCGATTTTGGGTCCGTCTCCGAAAAATATAATTTTAGTGTCAATATATTCGTAATGACGAGGTGATTAACCTTTTGTTAGTGGGGAAGCATTTGGAGACCGTTCGGAGGGGAAAAGATCCGGTACCGTGAGTTGGAGCACGCGTGGTCGGCTTTCAGGTAGGCTATGGTTTTCTCTCGTGAGATTGAGCATGTTTAGGCATTTGTTTATTGATTTGCTTGAGTATGGAGGGGTTCGGGTGTCGAGCATGCTAAATTTCTATAATTCCTGCCTTAGACCTTATTTCGGAAAAGTGTTGGATTATGAAAGCATGTCTCTTGATATTATTGAATATCCATATCTTGTGGTGTATATGATAATATTGATTTGAAGTATGTTTGTCCTCAGTCTAGGCTTAGACTAGTGTTGCCATAGACTTGCAAGGTTTCGGATGTCGTTGGGCAGTAGAACTTTTTCCGACGTCGTTTCGAACGGTCAGCACCTTGTAGATTGATATAGCAGACTTGAGTCTGATAGTCTGAGCCTTAGCTAGACGGTAACTCAGCTTATGACCTTGTATCCATAATGCCCTGCTTTTCTATCGGCTACAGTACCCGGTTAGAGTCCGTGGTCCAGCTTACTTATGTCCAGGTTTAGCTACAGTACCCGGTTAGAGTCCGTGGTCCAGCTTACCTGTGATCTGGTTTTGGCTACAGTACCCGGTTAGAGTCCGTGGTCCAGCTTACTTATGTCCAGGCTTAGCTACAGTACCCGGTTAGAGTCCGTGGTCCAACTTACCTGTGATCTGGTTTTGGCTACAGTACCCGGTTAGAGTCCGTGGTCCAGCTTACCTGTGATCTGGTTTTGGCTACAGTACCCGGTTAGAGTCCATGGTCCAGCCCACCCGTGCCCGACCTTTGGCTACAGCACCCGGTTCGAGTCCGTGGTCCAGCCCATATAGGTTGACTCATTAGCTATAGTACCCGGTTCGAGTCCGTGGTCCAGCTTGCACGTGGTGTATTCCCAATTCCTCACTAAAGCTTCAGTTTAGTCTTGATTACTCTCATCTGTAGGTTGAGGTTTAGGAGGTTGGAGAGATTCCGATTAAAGTCCGGGACGTAATGAGATCTTGGAATATAATTGGGAATGGTTTGGTTAAAAGTCCAGAAATTGGTAATATTCTGATAGACCTTCTAGCTCCATTATTTTACTTCAACTGCCAGTGCATCTGCCGGGCTTATGGGAGTCCGTGCAGGTGGTTTCTTTTATTGTGCACGAGCGTACCCGTCGGGTTTATGGGAGCCCGGCGGAGTTAGTTAGATTGCTTGTCTTTGTTGCCTGTACGCTCGTGTACATACCCCCATTTACTACTCTTTGCACTTGATGTGACCCTTTATTTGCATTTCAGTTTACTTTTGCTTATCTTGCTCAGTCGGCCGATGATGCCTACTGGGTACCTGTTGTCTTGGTACTCATGCTACGCTCTGCATCTATTCCGTGATGCAGGTCCGAGCACTAGTAGCCGGCGTTGATCGAGCTTGGAGTAGACTTATCCGGAGACGGGGGTGAGCACACGGTGTTTTGTACTATTTCAGTCTCCATCTGTATATATAGACTTGTCTTTTTCCTTTCGAGACAGTCCAGTCTCTGTTGTCCGGTTTTAGGACTTGTACTCATTTTGTAGTAGCTCTGTACTAGTGACTTCCAGGTTCTGGGAGGGATCTTTATTTGTATATATGTTTTTGGTTTGCTTCCGCCTGTTTATATTGTTATTTGCCTACTCTTGTTTAATTTCTACCCTGAGACCCATTACTTGTTGTTCCGGGTTACGGGTTGGCTTACCTGCTGGTGGGTTATAGTAGGTGCCATCATGACTTGATAAATCGGGTCGTGACACTTGGCATACAACTTCTCCTCTCTCAATCTTTGCCACACAACCCTCAAGTGACCCATATGTTCTTCCTTGCTATGCGAATAAATTAAAATATCATCAATGAAGACCACAACAAAGGAATCAAGGTAGGGTTTAAAGACCCTATTCATTAGGTCCATGAAGATAGCCGGTGCATTGGTCAACCCAAAGGACATGACCACAAATTCATAATGCCCATACCTAGTCCGGAAGACTGTCTTGGGAATGTCACACTCCCTCACCTTCACTTGATGATACCCGGACCGAAGATCAATCTTAGAGAAGTGGCTAGCCCCTTGCAATTGGTCAAACAAGTCATCAATCCTAGGAAGAGGATATTTATTCTTGACGGTGACCCTATTGAGTTGCCGGTAATCAATACACATCTTAAGGGACCCATTTTTCTTCTTCACAAGCAACACCGGTGCACCACATGGTGATTGGCTAGGCCTAATAAAACCCTTCTCCAACAAGTCCCTCAATTGTTCCTTCAACTCCTTTAACTCCGCCGGGGCCATACGGTAAGGGTGAATAGAAATGGGTTGAGTATCGGGGAGGAGGTCTATGCCAAAATCTATTTCCCTTTCGGGAGAAACACTGGGAAGGTCATTAGGAAAGACATCAAGGAATTCATTTACGACCGGAACCGACTCTATAAGAAGGGTTTTGGACTCCACATCCCTAACCCTCATAAGGTGATAGAGACACCCCTTAGAGATCAACTTACGGGCTTTAATGCAAGAGATGAACCTACCCTTGACTACCATATTTTGGTTTTCCCACTCAAGAATGAGTTCACTTGGGAATTGGAACTTGACCCTACGGGTTCTACAATCAATGGAAGCATAGTATGCATGCAACCAATCCATCCCAAGAACAACATCAAAATCGACCATGTTCAACTCAACAAGATCACAAGGCAATATTTTATGCAAGATATAAATAGGACAATTTCTATAGACCTTCCTAGCAACAATATATGCACCAATAGGAGTAGACACCTTATATGACTCACGCAACAAGTCAGGCTCAGCATGAAACTTTTTAGCAACAAGGGGGGTGACAAAAGAAAGAGAGGCACCCAGATCAATTAATGCATATACATCAAAGTCAAAGATTTTCAACATACCGGTAACGATGTCGGGGACTTCATCGACCCCTTGCCTCCCATGCAAAGCATAAAATCGATTGTGCCTTGGGGAACCATCTTGTCGGCCCCCTCTCCCCAAAGGAACCACATTGGCACCTTGTGGACGGACCTCCTTACCCTTGTTGCGATTTCGAGGACAATCCATTGCCTTGTGCCCTATTTCCCCACAACTGTAGCAAGCACCGGTATTTCTCAAGCACGGGCCACCATGGCCCTTACCACACTTCGGACATACATCAATAGGACTCATACCACCAACACCTTGGGCCCTTGGAACGTCATTGGAAACCCCCTATGGGGCGCATGAGAAGACCCTTGGCCTTAATGAAACCAGCCTCCCCTTCGACTTTGGAACTTGCCCTCAAAACGGGCCCTCTTGGCCTCATGACCCCTCCTCTTCCTCAACTTCTCCTCCTCCATTTGTTCGGCATAGACCATCAAGCGGGACAAGTCCATGTCACTAATCAACATTGCAGACCGGCATTCTTCACTCACTAGGTCGGACACACCCATCACGAATTTGTTCATTCTAGACCGTGAGTCGGCAACCAAGTGTGGAGCATATCTTGAAAGTTGGTTAAACTTGAGGGCATACTCCCTCACACTCATAGACCCTTGTTTTAAATTCATGAACTCCACCAATTTGGCTTCCCTAAGCTCAAGAGGAAAGAATCGATTAAGGAAAGCCGTTTTGAACTCTTCCCAAGGCACCACATTGGTTGTACCATATTTGGGCCACTCCTTTTAGTTGGTAGGCCTCCAACTCCGCCTTATTTTCTGACCTCACGCCCATGATAGCTAATATCTTGTGGACTTCATCAATGAACTCTTGAGGGTCTTCATCTAACTTAGTCCCATAGAATTCCGGGGGATTCATCCGCACGAAGTCTCTCACCCGAGATGCCGAGGTAGGAGCCTGAGGGGCTTGGGCCCCGTGGTTGGCTTGATTAGCCATAACTTGAGCAAATAAAGTAAGGGCATCCCGAAGATTCCCATTGGTCGGTTGTTCCTCAGGTGCGCGGGCTCGTCTTCCTCTTGTATTAGGCATGATCTAGCATAGCAAAGAACAACCGTTAGGGAAGAACTTAATTCAACTCTACACCATGACTTAGAACATGGAGAAGGGAAACATTTCCTAAAACATCTCATAGCCTCCTACTCATAGTTGTGGTGCACAACACAACCATGAATCAGACTCTAATCAATGCGGTGTGTTGGACTCTGAGGATCTATCAACCTAGTGCTCTGATACCAAATTTGTCACGACCCAAGCCTAGGGCCTAGACGTGACCGGCGAATGGGGAACCCGAAGGAACCCCAAACAAGCCTCATAGCGTATCATTACACATCCTTGGTCGTGGAAGCAATTAAAATGACCATAAGCGATAAGCATAATCAAGGGGGAAATCGGGACTAAGGGAGCAAGAAAAAAAAAAGGAATGATACATAAACACCATAGATGAGTCAAGCTCAAGCACAATACACAACTTGTCCAACACCATCTCTAAACATGGGTACTTAGTGGGGGCCAAGACAAACTACCGGGCTCACCCTCATAGTCAATACATAACAAAAAAAGGAAAAGTCTTATACATAGCAAGAGATCATAAGCAACGTCCCCGGAATGGAGGACTCACAATAACCTCGATAGAAAATCGTATTAGCCACGCGGAGGAGGATGGTCAAGCGGTGCTCCGGTCCCTACATGGTGACATCATGTAGGCATAGAGTATGCATTAGTACGTTTGAATGTACTAAGTATATGAGATGCAATGCAATGAAACAATAGATGGACATCATAGGCAAAATGCATAATCATACCCGATAGATAGCATATTAATGAAATGATATGTATAATGATGCTTACATAAAAATCATATTTAGTGGGGCGAAGTACATGTGTGGCGAGTGACCATCAATATAGTATTTCCAAGGCCTACCACCCCCTTGGAGAGGCAAAAGAGGTACAAACCCCTCAATGTGGTTACCCGGGCCTACCACCCCCCGAGCTAGGGACTAAGGTACAAACCCCTCAATATGGTTATACGGGCCTACTACCCCCCGCACTAGGCAACCAAGGTACCAACCCCTCGATACGGTTACCCGGGCCTACAACCCCCCAAGCTAGGCTTGGTCGACTCACAACACTTATATAGAGAAAATCATATACATGTGTCCATTTCATCATCATTTCAGTAATTATATAACCATCCGACTCATAGGACGTACATTGGACATTCCATTTCCTAAGAATTCTATAAATGGGCATTTTATCAAACACATGGTGGGCTACTGTTCATGTAAATAAAATCATGTATTTCAAGAGTACTAAGTCCAACCAATTCCAAAATCCATATAAATCAGGCCACCAACAACATACATAATATATATCAACCTTCATAATTTGATCATGGAAGCATGAAAACCATAAACATCACATAATAATTCCATTTCATGATAATATGCAAAATAGACCATAATAGGGTGTGTAGTAGTAATTCCATACTTCAAGAGTTCATAAATAACCATAAGGACCCATAAACTTGAAGTAGAAATAGAGGATAAATGGTTGGACTTGTGGAAAGGAAGGTTTCCACAACCAAACCCACATACCTCAACTTTGGAGAATCCTTGATGAAGATTGGAATGGAGAATTGAAGCTTGAGATTGAGTCATGAATCCGAAATTAGAGCTTGAGATGTTTGAATTTGGTTGAGGGTCTTAGTGGAATTTTGGAGAGGACTTAGAGAGTGTTTTTGAAGTTAAAAAAAATGACTAAGTATGGGACATATCCCCTTTTTATATAAAAAAACGTCCCCAACCCGCCTCAAAAAAATAGCTCACTGGAAATTGCAAATCTGCACAGACAAGTTTTACGAAAATGGTCATAACTCCCTCATCCTAACTCAGAATGAGGTGAAACCAAGTGCGTTGGAAAGCTAACTCAAAGAGCTTTAATTTAATAGGTTGTGGCCCTTCCAGTTCCTTGTGTACTAAGAGATATGCCCCTTTAAAGTTGACCCTCCAAATCGCATTTTTTGCGATTTTCGAATTTTGATACGGTTGCTCTAAAATTCGGGTTAGACCCATGTCCCACTCAATTTGACCCCATGAATAAGAATATGAAGTCGAATTTCCGAAATCATGCACAGATTTTGAGATATATGGAAATTACAATTATAGGTGTTTCTGAAGCACATTTTTGGGCATTTTTTGGGGTCGTTTCACCCAGCTTGGTTGGTCACAACTTGGCTCAACATCCGGATAGCCTCACGGAACTCAGCACTAGTAACTTCTCCTTGAGGTTGCACTTTAAGTGCATTTGGTAACTCTTGTTCCTCAATATTACGTCTAGTAGAACGACCTCTGATAGCTAGCTCTTCGTGGAGGCATGATTATCTGAAAGCACACGCAAGCACGAATTAGAAGGATGTTTTTTAGAGATCAAATCTAACGCACGAAATGAGTGTGAAAGAAGTGAGGAAATTCCTTAAGAGTTGCAGCCCCCTAGTTATATATGTGGCAAGCTTCACACCGATAACTAGGAATCTACATACACGGCTTCATAGACTCCCTAGGAATCTTGAACTCTGTGCTATGATACCAAGTTTGTCACTCCCCGAGCCTACACCCTGGGCGGGACTGACACTTGAGAACCATTGCTGGCCCCAAGCGAACCATTGGTATGGCATACTTACTCAACGAAGGATTTAATTCAACAAAAACAAGTCTATGTAATAAACTGGAATGTTATAAAGGAACATTCAAATGGCCATTAAGGCAAACTCAAGTCTTAACATAACATAATGACAATGAAAAGACTAAAGAACTAACATCTGACTGTTTATGAAGCCTCTAAAACAACTGAGATGGATGTCGGGACAAACCCCACGACATTCTAATGAACTAATAAAATAACTGAAAAAAATAAAAAGGAGTCCTCCAGAATGCAAAGAGGCTCACCAACTGACTCTGGAGTGCTCCCTGGATCAATGATGCGCTGGATGTCGATCATAGTTACATGTGTCTACATCATAATAAGATGCAGGTCAACTGGTATCAGAACATTGAATGTACGAGTATGCGAGTTTGAATGCTAAACACAACATACACATGAAAAGAATTTGACGAACTTACGTGTCTCAACTCAACTCAACATAACTAAACTCATTTCAATATAAAGCAGTTTAAAGCAAGTGCAATATAAAGAAAAGTTGTTTAAAACATGATGTCAACTCTTTGTGTATGCAAAGATACATATAAATCTGAGATGTATGTAAAAATACAAATAAATTGTGTATTTAAGAATACAATTACTTATGTGGGAGTTTCTCTAACCAAAACCATCACGCAAGAGCTATTGTGATGATACAACGTTTTGCCTCATGCTACCAAGGCCGTCCTATACCTTGCCGGGGGTATAAAACCTGAACTACTAAGTGGATCCACTAGTCTTTGCTAAAAAGCACTAAAGGAATCATTTAAAAAGTATAACTCTTTTCCACCCATGATGGCTACATGGTTTATAGGGTCTGTGAGTTGTCTGAACTCTCCCCCATATCGGTGCTCAATACTACTCCCAAAAATGTGATATTAGCTCTCATGTTTAAAAACATACTTCTTTATGTGATTTGAGATAATTGCTCAAAAACATAGCTCAAAGGCTATCTTGTAAATCATAGTTTCCTCTCTTGCTTCATTTAGAAAGCGATTTCTCTTTTCTGAAAACTAGCTCAAAGGCTCTTTGGAAATCAAAGTTTTATTTCTTGTTTAAATGTGAAAACATTTTACTCTTTGGGAATACATAGCCCCAAAATACTCTTTTGAATAAATGAACTTCAAACTTTACTCTTTAATCTTTACTCAACTTGAACTTTAAGTCTTAAAACAAAGTTAAAATATTTGAAAAAGACATTGGAAAACTCTAAGAACTTCTCTTAACTTGACTCTTACTTCTCTTGACTTTGATCTTAACTTTCCTTAAATTGGATTATAGATTCAAGGTTCATGATCTCATGTTTATGGATAATTTCATGATATTTTGATGTACCTTAGAGTGTTGGAATCAACTAGAAAACATAGGACATTGCTAAGGAACAAGTACGAAAATGTGGGGAACGAATGGGGAGAACTGGCGTCCCTAGCGCTCTGAAAGGCGCGGGGTGCTAGCCCTCAAAATTCAGAGAACAAGTTGGGGCTCTCTGTCTAGCCCAGAGCCCCACATTCAGAGACTGTTCTGGGGCGCATTGAGAGGTGCGGCACCCCAGCTCCTTCCCCAGAAAATCCCAAATTTTCTTCTTCGTTTTTCAACTCTAAACCGTCAAATTTCACTCAGTTCTTTCCCCAAACACTAAGAATCATTTATTCTCTCAATATATGGTAGATTCAAACCAAAATTACACCCGGAAAACATGAATCAAAGCACAAGAAATCTCAACAACACAACCCATAAGAATTCAAACGAAACCTTCACCAATGTTCATCAAGAACTCAATTTCTAAACTTTGAAAGACTTAAATTCGCTGAATTGAATCCTTCTTAGCGCGTGATCGAACTAACCCAATGCTATGTGATCTCACATACCTCATAGGGATCACCCCTTGACGAAATCCACAAGCCAAACTCGACAATCTTGACAAATCTTGCTTCTCTTCTCCTTTCTCCTCTTCTTTTCTCTTCTCTCAAAACCCTAACTCTTTTTTCAAAAGTGTAAACTAACTAAGTTCAGTTTAGACCCCTAAGTAATTACCAAAAACGAATTAAAATAAAAGGGTAAGGAAAAGACCAAACTACCCTTCTAAAATCCGATTTACTTTCCTTATTCAAACAACCCAACTTCCAAAGGCATAACTCACTCATACGAACTCGGAATCGCGCAAACTCAACGGCGTTGGAAATATCATTCCAAGAGCTTTCCTACCATATCTGGAAGTACACCTAACTCATCTTGAGCTAGAAGTTATGGCCATTTGAAGTTGACCAAAACTCAACTTATTCTAACTTGACAAAATTTCTAGATTTTCATTCTTTCCAAAAATGACTATTTCCAATTCTTAGCTTCTTCCTAGTTATTTCAAATTGTGAGATGTTACATAGGGAGTACAAAATCGGATCAAAAAACCGTATTAAATCGCAAATCGAGTCAAATCAAAAAAAAATCCGGCTAGTGGTTTGATTTGACTTGATTTGGTATTGGGGAAAAAAATCTGACTATATTTGGGTTGGTTTGGTTTTAACTACAAAAAAATAACCCGAGACCAAATCAACCCAACAATTATATATATAATTATAATTTTAAAAATTTATTTTATACATAAAAATATTTACTTTGATATAATTTTTAAATATTTCTTATATTTTTCATAGTTTTTATCTTTTAATATATTATTTCAAATTTGTAACTTAGAATTCTGAACGAATCAATAAAGATTATAGTCCACAGATGTTGATAATTAAATGAAGTTTAAATCAAAATCAAATTAATACTAATGCAAAAAGAAAATCAATTCAAAATGACAATAATATTGAATATTTGTTCTTTAGTTTTACATTGATTTAGACAATTAAATTATATAATCTAATTTTAATTTCCTTTAATATTTAGTCATGTAACTAATACTTATTACATTTATTTTAACATAATTTAGTACTTTAAATTATGATCATTTTCATTGTGACTTGATAATTTACAATATTTGTTTTACGCGATTTCATTATTATTTTTTTTGTTGGATATCTTAGTGTCATTAATCATATCATATTTTGTGTTACTTTTTTAAGAAACACCTTAAATAATTATATTTATGTAGGACTAAAGAAATATTTAAAGTACAAATAAATTATGTTTGTATGAATACTTTACCCAAAAAAACCCGAGGCTAAAAACCCCAAATTTTATTGACTTGGTTTGATATATAAAGTTAAAAATTTGATACAAATGATTTGATATTTGAAAAACCCAAACCAACCCGGCCATGTACAATCTTCAAATCATATATGTGAAACTATTGCAAGCACGAAACATACATGCAATGAAGGTACAAAGGTCTACCTTGATTTTCTACATACATCCACCTGATTTTTTCAAAAGAGCCTTCCAACGGTATTATTAGATACGAGAAATCTACTTTCTTTGCAAGTCAATTCATATTAAAAAGAGAAGTTTAATTTGTACTTCAAGGAAGACCCTTGTATGAAAGAGTTTCCTTTGTTCTATCGAAGGTGAAAGGCTAGATATCTCATCTATAATTAGACTTCAATATAATTGTTAAATTTATTATACCAAACAACGAGCCACATGGGCTGCAGCGACTTACCAGACGATAAAATACTCGGATGGCACTAGTACTAGTTCCCCAGTTTGACGACTATTATAAATAGCTTTCTATTGTCGGTGGTTAAGAAAACACATACAACCTCAATTTATTGATAATTAATAAAGCTCCTTCATATTTTTTTACATATACAAGTCATTATATAATCCTCAATGAACACTTGTGTTTATTCATCATCAACTAAACGACATCGTGCAGCGCATCATATATCCTACTTAGCTGCTTTTGGGGATTTTCTTGGATGGCTTCACAATGAGAATAGGGCATTGCACATGATGAGCACAATAGTCACTCACACTACCCAAGAAAGCCCTGCAAAATAAGCTTAATCACTGTGAATTATCATAAACATTCCAACAAGAGCAATTAAAACTACTAAAACTTTCCTGCTCGTTTTGTCTTCTCTCTAGCGTGGCCGTGCGCGTTTATACATATATGTTTCCACAGATTTTTAGTGTGAACTTTTTAACATTCACATTTTAGAAATTTCACAAAGCTTCTTGTGTAAAAGAATATGGAGATCAAGCAACGGTAGTCGATCGAGGATCAGGGGTGTTTGATAGATATTACCAGCAACTACGTCTGGGGGTCGAAGGAGCAACGCATATGCTCTTTAATTTCTTTATTAAGGCATTTTAATGAGAAGGAAGTTAAGGAGGTCATTTTCAGTATCAATGTAAAATAAAAGGCCAGGCCAGTGAGTCTTGTAAGACTGCTTGGGAGGTCATTATTTGGACATGGATGTTTGTGGTGCGGTGTTGGAATTTCTCAGAATTGGAAAAATAATGGAAGCGACTGAATGCTACCTGTGTTATACCTACTCAATTCATACTTGGTGTATATATGTTGAAAAATGTTACATGTAAGTGTATCTCTAAATTCCTTTGCAATACTCTATATATAATATGCTACCCGTTTCTAGTAAGTGACACACAAACTGCCTTTGTGAAAGAGAGGTTCCTGGTCCAAAATGTTTTGATATATTATATATAGAGAGGTGAAGATTACACACCTTATCTTTGTAGATGATCATATGATAATCTGCAAAGGTAATGTATAGGTTCTATGCAGAGAATTGTGGAAGCTTTAATAAACATAGTTCAGAGATTGGACTAGTTGCAAATTCAGTGAAGTCCAAATGATTGTCGATCATAAGCTTTACAGCGGGAACTTCCCCAGTAGAAGACTAATGGTGTAATGGATTGGATATTGAGTTATTAACTTAAGAGGTGTAATTAGGATCATTTCCAGGCTTGGACATATGGAGTGAAAACCTTAAAACTCTAATTCCAACAACTTTTACGGTGGTCAGAACAATAGTGTATGAAACAACATTCATGCATGTGCGTGCCTCTTTGAATGTCTCCACACAGTGTCACAGGAAACTCCACCTGAAATTGCTATTATCACTTTAATTATGCCGATTAACCTCAACTTGCTGCTCCAATTGCAAAAATACTTTGATTCCACAAAACATATCATGACTAATGACATACAAATTAAATACTTTTACTTATTCAAAATTCATATATATAGGAGACTCAGATAATAATTTCAATGTGTAGGGTCAAAATTATTGAAAAGAAAATTTACCTTTTAATCTTGCCGAGCCCTCGGCTACCGACTACTAGAAGGTCCGCGTGCAATTCATGTGCAGCTTGACATATCATATCTTTTGGGTCCCCATCTAGGATCAGAGTCTCCGCCTTCACCTAAACCCAATCATAAATTAATAATAAGAGCGCACAAATATATAAGCAACCAGAAATTGTCAATTGTAGGTACCATCTTTTGTTTGCAGAGATGGAGTGCCCGAGAGAGTATTCTAGTTGCATTCTCATGTTGTCCTTTTTTCACAGCTTCAACAACAGTAGGCGTCGCAAACACAACTATAAATATAAACCAATTAGTTCACCTTACTACACCTTCCGTCCCAAATTAATTACTCCATTTTAGTTTGATTGCATACAATTTTTTATTTTTTTAAAAAAAAACTTCTGAATCATGCTTTTTTTTAATAAATAGAAATGAGAGTATATACATACCAGGTCCAGCAGGATAAACCATGGGGGTAAAAGGAAGTTGGACATTGATCAAAGTGATGATAATAGAAGGATCGTTGATCAAATTATCTAATGCCCATTTGAGAGCATAGAAACTCTCCTCGCTCTCATCGATTGCCACCATTATCATCTTTTTCATAGTAACCGGAGTATCACTAGCTGCACTTGCTGGAGCATTAGCTGCACTGGTCTCTGCCTCCATATATTCTGTCTTGGCGTGGGCGTTCGATCAGGATTCCTTTGCTCTTTATTTTTTATATATTTTTCCAGCTTTCTCCTTTGTTCACTATTTTCAAGCTTATCACTCCTTCTAATCAAATTTTGTTGTGTTTTGGGATGAGAATTTGATATAGAACTAATTAGTTTGACGTGGCAGATATACATGCCAAAAGAAGCAAAGTGTCATTTCGACATGCCAAAGCTTGCCACGCTTGCTTCTCATGTGTACACTTTCTTCTCCACACCTTTATCCTAACTTGTCCATCCACCCATCACATAATTCTGTCTTTTTCATTCTACTCCCACTTTTCAATATAATAAGTATTATATCTTGAAAAAATATAATGGAAAATAATCATAATTAGTGATAAAAGTAATTAGGAATTAAGTATAAAATTATACTCCCTCTGTCCCATTTTATGTGGCAACATTTTCTTTTTGGTCAGTCCCAAAAAGAATGTCACATTTCCTTATATGAAAAGTATTTAAAGGTACAATTCCTTTTTTATCCTTGTTGGTCCCACTTAATCTTAAAATAATACTCCAATACATTTATGAGGAGAGAGAAATTGAGTCTACTTTTTAAAAGGGCAATTTGGTAAACATTTCAAAGTCTTCATTTATTTCTTAAACTCCGTGCCCGGTCAAATATTGCCACATAAAATGGGACGGAGGGAGTATATTGATTTCATAAAATGGACAAGTATTGTTGGACATTCAAAAATAACTTACATAAATATACTATAATAAAATAATATTTACCATTTATAGCAAGCACGTTTTTTTTTAACTTGATCACTTTTAATACATTTATAATACAGTTTTAATACATATTACAAAGAGTAATTTATTATTCACATATAATACAAGTTTTATTGATGGATAATATATTTATCATATATTTTAATACACTTATAATACAATGTGTCAACTTCTTACCAAAAAAGCATAATATATTTTTAAAAAACAGTTATAATACGTATACATAATTCGCTTTTAATACATATTGCTAAAAATGGTAATAAATAAGATGTATCCCTAAAATTCATAATTATTTTTTAAAAGGCACCCATCCAAGTAATCTTACCTTCAAAAATAGTATAGTGCATGAACAACTATTATTGAACGAAGGACATGTTTTTTTCTAATCTTGCAATATTATTATTGCTTTTTTCTAATTCTCCAAAATAATACATAAAATAATATATAAAATATAAAATATAAAATATAAACAATAATATATAAACGTAAATTAAACATTTTAAAATATTATAGAAAAATAATAAAATAATTTTTTTAAATGAAACGTAACAAACATATAAGATATGTTAATTAATTAATAAGGAATATATTGATATATATGTATATATGGAAGAAATAGTTTAGTTTTGAAAAAAATATTTCTTGTTTCTTCTTCTACTTTTTTTAACAAGTAGAAATTTGTAGCGTCTTTCTAACAACAGAAAATTGTCTCTACTTTTATTTAAATTCAGTTTTACTAATTTGTCAAACGTTTAATTTTTCAAAAAAAAATAAAAATAAATGTTTTGGCCTTCCAACGTCAATATCAAACAGACTCTTAATAATATTAATCTAATTTCAACTTATTTTAAAAATATATAAATATAAAATATCTCTCTTTAATTAATACTACTATTTTTAAATAGTCTATTAAATCTTAAAACATAAATAATCATATTAGAGGAAAGTATATTTATTAATGAAAATTACAAAAGTACACTATTTAAGACTTTAATTAAGAATATATACACCTATTTATATTTAATTACAAATGAAGTTTATAAGTTACAAGCATAGCATATAAAATTAATTTCCAATTTTAATTATTTATTTATTTTCGATTTTACTAAATTAGTTTTTTGGGATTTTGTGCCTATTTTTTGGGATGATAATCATATACTCCCTCCGTCCCATTTTATATGTTATCTTTTTACTTTGCATTTGCATTAAGAAATGATGTAACTTTGCCCTTCTACCCTTATTTAATGTTTTCTTAAGTCAATTTTATAATAAATGATGAATATATTTTCAAGATTAATTAACTACTCTATCAAGAATATAATAGGCAAAATATGATAATTTATGCATAAATTTTATAAAATAACAAGTATTGTGGTCCAGCTATTTATAGAAAGGAATGCCATATAAAATGAGACGGAGAAAGTATTAAATTTAATATTTTTATCTCACCAATTAATGGTTATTACTGAGCTTTTCAAATATTTTTTTTACTTTTTCTTCCTTTTTGATTCAATCGACACAAAAGTAAAACATCTGTAAAAGATTTTTATGTTTCCGCCTATTCAATTTTCTAAGCAATTGTTATTTTCTATGCACTTTTATTTTCTTGAAAAATTAATAATTTCTCTAATATGTGTTCTTGTTCGTTCTTCTTTGTTCTTCTTTGTTCTTCTTCTCTCTCCGAATTTATTGAGCCTAGTGACGTGACAGTTAGTTGAAGTGTAACTAACTTATACAGAGTTAGTTAGATAGTTGTATAACAATAATGTGCAGGAAATGAATGTGTTACCTTCCGTTAGAGTTAGCAGTGTATATATATATAGATAGTCTTGTATCAGTTTACATATGATTCTATGGAATAAGATTCTCTCGATTTCTCTTTACTTCTGCAAATTACTTTCTTCTTCATTTCAGTTGTTCATGCTAGCTCAGCCCTAAATCCATGGCCTAGATTCACGGTGACTACATTTCACATGGTATCAGAGCACTCAATCTAACTGCATATTTTTCCGCATTCTTCTTCTTCTTCTTTCCACTTACTCGATTGGCAATGGGTGAAAACAGTACACCAACAGTTCGCACAGATCTTATTCCAGATCACAATGATCCTCTGTTTCTTCAGTCCACTGATACTCCAATAATCACGTTGATTGGTATCCAACTGACTGGTACCGAAAACTATGCCTTATGGAGTCGATACATGAAGATTGCTTTACTTGGAAAGAACAAGTTAGGTTTCATCGGTGGAACTTGTGCAAAATCTCCCTACTCTGGTGTGTTACTCAATCGCTGGGAAAGATGTAACGCCATAGTTTTATCCTGGATCATGCATGTTGTTTCCAAAGAATTATTGACTGGTATTGCATATGCATCTGATTCGCGCAGAGTTTGGGATAGCCTAAAGGAGAAATTTGATAAGGAAAACAGTGTGCGAGCCTTTCACCTGCACAAGGAAATTGCTTTTTTAACCCAAGGTAATAGCTCTGTGTCTGTATATTTCTCTAAACTCAGTGATCTATGGGATGAATTTGATGTTTTGATCCCTCCTCCATTTTGTAATTGTGAGACGACTAATGTATTTGCTGAGCACATACAGAAACACAGAATCTTCCAATTCCTCACTGGGTTGAACGACTCATATTCTAGGGCAAAGAGTCAGATTCTCATGATGCAGCCCTTGCCTAGTCTTAATCAGATCTATTATTTAGTAATGCAAGAAGAAAGTCAAAGAGCTCTTTCGACTGTGGTGCAAGAACTAGATGTGATCATTTAAGGCTTTATTTTAATAGAAATAGTGTCATTGAATGCTTGTTTTATCTCAATACCCGATTAAAATGCTTAAGTTTCAGGTATTTGAAATTTTACTGGAAGCATGGACACTTAGGCGCAAAATGGAGCAAAAAGGGCTGAAAAGAACAAGAAATTAAAGTCTGCGGATCACCGAGTCCAACTTGGCGAGTCGCCGAATTGACATGCACCGCCCTTTGTTCCAGTACACGAAGACTTGAAGGAAGTGAATCAAAAGGCAAGGAAAGGAGTAGTCGGCGAGTCGCCGATTTGTTCTGGGAAGTAGTACTGTACTGCCCAATGATCTAGAATATGAGGATACTGAAGGCAAGACACTGAAGGCGATGAGTTGATTAAAGGGCGGATCGTTGAGTTCATCGGCGATCTCCACTAATGTCGCTGAACGATCCTCCGCAGCACAATCTGTGAAAACTATAAATACTAGTTAGAGTTGTAGTCTGGTTGAGAACAATTTTAGAGTAAAAATTATTATTAGTCTATAGTATTTTTTCTGTATTTTTCTCTCAAGTTTGGAGAGGGTTTTGTAGAGACTTGAAGAAAGGAACTCATCTTCCTCAAGTTGGAAGTGGGTCTTCTTTATTCTTCTTCCGCTTTTTAATTCAAGGTTTAATTTCTTATACCCAGTTGATTTCTTTATCATGTTAGGTATAATTTCTTATTTCTTGATGTGTGGCTAAAAAACCCCATTCTTGGGGTGTGATTTAGCAAATATAGGTTGATATTCTTGTTGGGTCTTGCTTGCTGATAGGTTAGATGTATTTTAATGGTGATTTCACCTAGTGGTTGTGGTTTAATCTAAAGGGTTTGTAGTTGCAAATACAAAGCCGCCCATGTGTTTTCAGCTTGCCCAAGAGGGAGGTCGCGAAACCAAAACCACTAGACTGATGGCCTATGGAGTGGGTCGACACGAGGTTAAGCCCGAGAGGGTGAGCCCTAGTCCCATATCTTAACACTCAGCTCCAGAGAGTGAGTGGGATAAAGGGTAGCCTGGTCTTCATGCGACAAATGGGTGTCCGAGAGGAACACATTTGAAATGGGGTAAGTTGCCCGAGAGGGAACTTATTTCCATTTAAAGCTTAGCCTAGTCACTATTGTCTTGCAAATTTCCTATTGAAAACATATATTCAATGATTTATCTCAGCTTGTATTGCGGTCACATCCCAAGAACCTTCCCCATACTTGATTTTCTTGTTTATTTTGCTGTTTTATCACTTGTTACAAAACCCCTTTTGATAATTGACACTTCTGTGTCACCCTCCTTTAATTTGCAATGTCTTTTATCGCAAATGATTTTAGCTACGACTAATTCAAATGAAATTCTAATTGGCTACTGATTCTCAAAACCGCTCCTTGGGGCACGACCCCAACCCTTGGTTGGGTTACTATATTATCGACGATCGTAGACACTCATACCGTAGGATAGTGTCTGATAACGTTCAAATATACTTCTTGAAATGAAAAATAAACGATCGTATGCAATATATTTACCCAACTATGAGTTGGGGTCGATCCCACAGAGAATATGGAAGAATATTGTCAATAGCAAATATTTAACTCGATAGTCATTATATAACAATGGGGGGGGGGGTTTAATTTGAAATAAAATAAACAAACAATAAAAAGATAGCTTTGAACTAAGTATTTATTTATATTCAGATTATTAAAAGTAACTAGGAATGTTTTCCCCATAAGCTCATAACGCAGCAATCCTAATAATAGTAATCATTTTCTAGTGTATTACATGCAAAGTGATAAGTTAGGTATCTCTAAATCCTTGGTCCGGCATCTAGAGAATTTCACCCCGCACCTTGGTCCGGCTACGTGTGTATAATTTACTAACCCTTACCTTTACCTCATATTAGACATCATAATCGATGTTTGGCTTAGTTATTACTTCACATCAATCGACACTAGCCTATTAGATAGTATCACACTAAATCTATGTTGATAATTCTTTTCTTGTTAATTACCTCCTTGGTCTGACAAGTAGTAACAAGGCGAGTTCTAACGTTGACCACCGTTAAAAAGACTTCTAAACGAAAGAATTATCAATGCATGCAAAATACTAGTCAAGAATTGCTTATTTACTATTCATACTTTGTTAATCGCTCATGGTTCCCGCAACCCTAGTTATGAAAGTTAGCTACTCATTATCTCAAAAACACAATCAAAATTTATTAAAATAAATATGCTTGTGTTAATCATAAAAAGTTAAGAACAATAGCTAAACTATCTTTTATTAATCACGAATACAAATAAATAATAAAGGAGAAAAAAGAATAAACCACAATTCTCCGGCCTTCACGGCGGCTCTTCCAAAGTTCCTAAGCTAGAAGAAAATTTATATTGTGTCTTGTATCTTGGTTCTTGACCTCCCCAAATAATTATTTCTGTACACTATTTATAGATGTAGAAAACCCTAAATAAAATAATTAAGTTCAATACAAATTAGGAAAACAAAACCCAATTAAATTGGGTTTTCCGTGTGACCGCAATTTATGGAAATTCTTGGCGGCAAGGGCTGGTCAGCTGGTGACACGTGGCAGCTGCAAACCACATTCAAAATGAATTGGAAAGTCCTTCTTTGCACCATATATAAAAATATATTATTTTAATAAATTTAATCCATTAAGCTGTCTGCTTGATTTCCTTCTTCAACCTTCCATTTTTAATTCGTTTTAGCTCCAAACTTCTTCAACTTTACGTCAATTTACTCCTACAAATAAAATACACTATTTAGCACAATTTATAAAATTAATGCTCAAAAAGGACAAATATAAATAATAAATATGAGGCAAATAATGATTAAAAATATGTATTTTTAGCCTCACATCAGTGTCGTTGGTCACGATAAGCATCAGACATACCCAACAAATTGCTAGCAATGGTGGTGCCTTCCAGCAGCGAACCGACATCATATTCACCAACTTGTGGCCATCTGTGTCTCATACATATAAATATAGGCAATAGGCCCCATACCTTTCGATTATAGCTCGGAAGTAGAATGCATAGCATGTAATGTCATGGATTCGTAATGCATATATGTTATCGTTGCCATGTCGCCAATCTTGGCCCATTGGTACTCTTGTTCTCAAAATCTTGTAATCACTTACGTATAACATTTAACGACTCATAGAAAATCATAGGCTTTTAGAATAAACATGAATACTGAATTTGACTTTAGAAAGGTAACGTAAACTTGAGGGTATTCATAAGGTGCTTACATAGTCTCATCGTAACCTCACTTTAACTTTCGTACAACCAATTAGGCGTGTAGACTCGAAGCTGTTGGCTCGACTTCAACTTAGAAAATCAATCATTTAGAAACTCAAAAGGAGACTGACATGCCTGACTTTACTTACTATAGAAAACTCCAATTTGGTAGTTGAGTGAGCATGCTTAGAAACAAAATTGTTTAACAAGTATATAACCAAAAGAATAGGGTACAAGGTTTAGTATGATAATGATTTTCGACAATTTTTTGGTAAGAATTTCTCACGAGAAAGAACAGTTTCACAGCCCCTTAGATACAACATGATAAATCTTCATTAGTTCAGCCTCATTCTTAGGACAATAGCTCGCTAATAAATATAAGGAATAAGAAATTCTACAGAAAATAACTTTAACCGTCAAGTATACTTCAAATAGTACAAACACAATAATAATATGATAAATTCAAGAAACAAGGTCAGCTGACATCCCAATGCCCTTCAAGAGGGTCTTCCTAGTAACAAAATAGTAAAAATGACTCATTCAATGATTTACAATAGTTAGAATTCGTGCGATATGGAGAAAGAGTTTGCCTTAATATACCTTGAATTTGGGTTCCAATAACTTGATAATCGATTTTCTCTTTGGTCATCAAGACATTTTCTCATAAAATTCTTTCTCAGTGGAGCTATAAAAGTGCATAATTAATGTACCATGTCACTAACTTGGTTTTTGAGGAGTTAAAGAGTGACACAAGGTTATGAATACCAAAAACCAAACCAACTGTCATGGAGTCTCAATCAATTTTTTTTCCAGGATATTGGAACATATAGGCATATATATGAGAGTATATGCAGAGGCCATACATAGTGTTTTCTTTAAATGATGAGTTAATAAGTTGGCGGTGTATTTATTATGAATAAATATATCATATCACATATCACTAAAAGTAATTAATAACTTTATAATAAATTTAATCTTATTATAGTGGATAAGTGAGCCACTTTGATTGGAAACATTGCTACACACTTTCCTCTACTTCCACGTGGAAAGTGGAGGTTACCACACTCAAATTAAGTTTATCCCATTTTAAAATTATTCGGATATTGCGTTCGTTCGTGATAAAATATATATAACTTTTTAAATACGCTATAATTAATAGAAAATTATTTTCAATAGAACCTACCTCATATAATGGTAATTTCTTGACATAATTAGACTTACTATATCTATTAAAGTATTATTAATTTATAAAGAACTTATAAAATAAATACTTATGCAAATATATCATATACAAGAACTTTTGTTTTTCATAAGTATTTTTAGGAAGACAATAAATTAACATATGATGTTATCAAATAATGTGCGGTGCTATAATAGAACTCCCGAGTTATGGTTGTAAGCCCTTTTATTTGAGACAAAGAAAAACCGTAAATACCTGAGGTGTTACATCCTTCCCCCCTTAAGAACATTCGTCCTCGAATGAAAATAAAAGCATGCAGATGTAAAGCTAGGATTTCATCTATATATGGGACTATCCCAAACTATATATGGGACTATCCCAAACTTGTGATACACACCAGATCACAAAACAATGTCTATGGAAAGAAAGAGTTATAAAGTTACCACATAATGTAAAATGTAGCTCAACCAAGGAAACTTTTCTTTAATTCTCTATCTCAAGTTGCCACATAGCACATAATATGAACAAATATTTCATTTAAAATTTAGGTACTAAGCACGAAAGGAAGCATAATCATATAAAGTATGAACATATGATTTTAATAAGAAAATATTAGGGCAATGGGCAAGATACTCCCGCCCTCAGTGTATCACCTCCTTACTATAAGTACATCATTTGACCACATATTGTTACGAAGTTACACAAGAAAATGATAGATACGCCAATAAACTATTAGCAATTTTTTTTTCTCTGTGATAAGAAATTCAACATGCATACTGGTGAGCACATGCACAAGTATAAAATATGTCTTAGTTACTCAGACTCTATAGCTATAAGAATGCATGTCAGGTAATACTCAAGTTATGACCTATAAAATATTATCTAATTAGATAAACACTAAACCTATATTTCATTTAAATAATGAGCTATTACGAAGTGGTACCTAGACTTACACACATACATTATATGTCCTTTACATACATAGGTCATAAAGCATATTGTAAGTTGATAAATAATTCATAAAGGGTTTAACATTTACATTCAAGGTCTTTGATATGTACAACATATAAACGACAGTGTCTTAGATTGACAACTTAGGACATACGTAGCATCTATAGAAATAATTTCTCAGCGACCACACCATGTAATTCCTAAACGACAAATACAGTCTATATATGAGCAGACCTTCAAACACAAGTAGTTAATTCTTACAACTCATTAATCATATATTATACGAGCAATCCAAGATAGTTACTCTAATAAGTTTTGAAAAATATATACTATTTAAATACCTAAATTTCAAAATCTGTATCATATAAACAAATACTTTGTAAGTTAAGTAACATGCAAGCAACAAGCCTATGACAAGTGGTCATGTAAAAAAATATAATCATTTATTTTGTGAGATAGGAAACATTTAGGCAGCAAGCAATCTGTTAATTATGCATCGAGAGTGTGATATTATCCTTTAAGGTACATAGTATGTAACACATACACACACTCATTATGAAGCAAATACAATTAATTTATGATGTATAGGCATATGACATATAGTTGAACATTTGGTGAGCTAAATAACACATGGTGAAATAAGTCTTGAACTATATATCATATGCTCTAACATTTATATTGGCATATGACATATAAATACATTTTCCATGAAATATATAGAGTATAAACAATTGATTTGAATAAAATAGATTGTATGCACATATAGTTTATGAATAACATTGCAACAGATAATCCTGAAGGAACGCCTAACATGTACCTACTATGCTTTATGAAACAGCTAACATATTATCACATAGACTGTAGTTTGAAACAAATGTAGTTATATCTTATAAATAATAAAGTATACATCATTCTAGTGGTTAAACTTCGACATATTAGTTATATAACCTTGAAAATATATAGTACTCAAACAAGTGATCTATCAAGTATGTGGCATATAAACATGTGGTTTACAATACACATAATTAATCTTTTTCTTATAGGTGCATATCCTTTAAAGTGTACGCACTTAATCGTGTGATCTAGTATTTTATGAAGCATGTAATGCTACGAAAAAAGTTCATGACTCATGTGACATGTGAAACCTTATATTACAAAATATATTATGTATAAGTACATTCTTTTATTAAATAGGTAACATTTCATATACCCTATAAACAAATGATCTAGAATAAAAAACATCGCAAAAATATTTATCTCGCGAAAATCATTACACATGTGTCAGTACTTTTACGAAACTTATAGCATATAAACACCTTGTTTATAATACAAATGATATGTAACCAATTATTCATATGACAGGTAATTTACATATATGTCTAAGGAAAGACGATTTATACGATTTACGACCTGCAAACAACTAGCCTATGAAATGAGGTCATATTATCTCTATTATATATGCATACAAATATGTGATCGAGTCTTCCTTAAAACAAACAATATGTAATCAATTAATCCATGAATCATGTAATCACATATGTTTTTTTTTATAGATACATAACTAGTAAATATCTAGTTCGTATAACACATATATACGTCTCCCTAAACAAGTTAGTAAACCTTTATGGGTTAGCAATTAATTTTTGATAAATTATAAATAAAATCGTAATAAAATGGTGAATAAGCCTAGATGGATAACACAAAAGTACTTAATAGGCAAACAAATAAAATTACTCTCAAATATAAAAAGCTAGGTCTCATAATTAAGATCATGATATTTTTTTTTATATAACTACTTAGCTTAAACAATTTTCCACACTTATTTTATTAGCTCTAAAAATTCTACGGCCAGCATAATTACTTAAGCAATCTATCAAAGACTCTAAAAAGTTAAAAATACAACAAAATACTTCTTTGTCAGATGGTCCACACATACTCCCTCTGTCCCATTTTATGTGGCAATATTTGACCGGACACGGAGTTTAAGAAATAAATGAAGACTTTGAAATGTTTACCAAATTGCCCTTTAAAAAGTAGACTCACTTTTTCTCTCTCCTCATAAATGTATTGGAGTATTATTTTAAGATTAAGTGGGACCAACAAGAGTAAAAGAGGAATTGTACCTTTAAATATTTACCATATTAGGAAATGTAACATTCTTTCTGGGACTGACCAAAAAGGAAATGATGCCACATAAAATGGGATGGAGGGAGTAACATTTATGATATGGATGTTTGAAAAAAATAATCAAATGATATCTAGAGTACATCGGATACCTTAGGTGGATCTAGGGAGCATCATTACCCCTATACAAATATAACATAACGAATAGATAAACAACAAACACAAAACATGAAACCTATAAAACACTTACTATCTTTTTTTTCAGTAACAACTCCTAATTGAAGACATACCATGAACTTAGTCATTATAATAATACAAGACAAATAATATTTAATAACTAGAAGCTAAATCATCATGTACTTCCCTTTTTAATATTTTGAGCTACAACTACATATCAATTTGAATCACCAAGAACAATAAGACATAAGGATTATACATATTTTTCCAACATTTTCTTAAAGAATTCTACAAATAATCAAGAATAACGATTATGATCAACAACTTAAATATAGAAGGTGGAGAAATATGTCAAAATCTACGATCAATAATGTAAATAAACTAATTATGAAAATTATTTCTTTTAGTTTTCATGAAAAAAAAATATTTGTGTAGAATAATTCATGTTAGGGATAGTACATATGTACTGATACTTCATATAATATGTAGCATGTAAGCTGATTCTTTATAAAGAAAAATAGGTTGCATATACTTAGTGGTGCGCCTAACCTATAATTGCAGACAAGGGGTCAGTGATACAAATAACGTATAATCATTAAATCAAAAGGCTCTTAACATGTAAGCTAGTGAAGATATAAAAATAGTACCATGATATTCTTACATTGTGAAATACGTAACAACTATAATTTTACAAGTAAATGCACTGTAAAATATTCATACATGATTTTTTCGATGATGTATTCTTATAGTCACTCAATACCATGACCAACTTTCAAAAATTCAATAGGGTAATCTTAGTTATGGTTTATAATCTACGATATATATAGCATGTAAGTCGATATAATAAAATATAATCCTATGTATAGAACACTCAACATGTAGGAAATTAATCTGGGATAGTACATTTATCAAGGACAAATTACTTACAAACAAATATCATAAAACAAACTACTTCCAGCATAAAGAGGTTAAATAGCATATAACTAGCAACATATGAAACAAACAACCGGTAATCATTAACCTGTAAGGCGCGTAAAACACATAATTCTATAATTCAAGTTAACTATAAAAGATACATATAAAGTTATATTACCTTAATTCATGACTAGATAACCAATATCCATATAAGTTATTATGCAATCATTCTTTTACCCCATAGAGGAGTCGCACCCTAATTAAAATCTTCAGTTCACATATACACATACACATACATACTCAAACTTATTCAAATACAATTCTTTTATTTATATTGATAAATTTAGCCACTTGGTTCCCTGATAATCAAGTGATACTATATCACCTACTATAATGCGTATTTAACTTATGTCTAACCCCCTCGGTACTCTCTAATTATAACCTTTAGTCGCGTAGTAATCTTCATTAACCTTACTATAAGAATACACAAATCTTCACATATACATACTTATAAAACAATTGAAGATACTTACTCCTTATCTGAAGACACATTTTATAAAAGTCCGTGTGACTAGTGATTATAAACTTGAAACTACATCCTTGGCAAAATTAGCATTTGGCCTTTTGGATATTATAAGATCGCTTCTAATAGAGAGAATTTGTATGACACTACATAGAGTGTAAATTAAAAGTAACTTCTTATGACTTTTCTCTATATCACGATCTAAGTAATGAAAGAATCGTAACTATCTCTAAATATCTAATATCCTCATGATTATAAGTGTGGTGCACAACACATCCATAAGCAAGACTCTACTAGACACGACTTGTGGACTCCCTGGGACACGACTGGCTCTGATACCAAGTTTGTCACGCCCCAATTTAGGGGAGGCGTGACAGGCACCCAGTGCCTCACTTGACCGAGCGAACCAACTAAAACATAAAACAAATGAAACAATGAGGGTTGAGAAGGCCGCCACAATAACCTGCTGAAACAAGATAATTAGACTGGCGAGGTCACACCAACATTAAAGACATAAAATAGGCTGACAAGACCAACTTAACTAATAAAGAACTAGCAAGGTGACAAGGCTACAGTTGAAATCATAAATACAATAAGCCGACAAGGCTACAGTAGAAGCTGAGAAGACCCAGCAAAGTATGTCCACAAGTCTCTACGAATACTACAACTCAAATGGTTCAAAAAAGTCTCCAATGATGCCAACAAATATATGTAGTACTCTAGCATGCAAACTCTATCGACAACCAACATCCCCAGGAAGAGTGGAGCTTACAAATCCTCAGCTGAGACAACACCTCTATTGCAAAGGCCAATCAAGATATATGTTTGATCCTGCAGCACAACATGCAACATTCCCAGGCAATGGGACGTCAGTACGAATGAAAATAGACTGGTATGTAAGACAGAGAGTGAAATCATAAATAGTTGCGATGAAAGGGTAAAAGAGATACCACCTGAAACAGAAACTCTGAAATCCTCAGTAGCAGCCGTCTGACCTCCTAGTAGTCAAATATGCATGATATGCTTGTGTAATCGTATGTCATTATTACATATATATAGATGCATATGCATGACATACCCAACTAAATGCTAGCAATGGTGGTGCCTTTCGGTAGCGAACCGACATCATATTCGCCAACTTGTGGCCATCTGTGTCTCATACGTATAAATATAGGCAACAGGCCCGGCCCCATGCCTTCCGATTATAGCTCGGAAGTAGAATGCATAGCATGTAATGTCATGGATTCGTAATGCATATATGTTATCATTGCCTTGTTGCCAATCTTGGCCCATTAGTACTCTTTTTCTCATAATCTCGTAATCACTTACGTATAACATGTAACGACTCATAGAAACTCATAGGCTTTTAGAATAAACATGAATACTGAATTTGACTTTAGAAAGGTAACTTAAACTTGAGGGTATTCATAAGGTGCTTAAGGTGCTTACATAGTCTCATCGTAACCTCACTTTAACTTTCGTACAACCAATTAGGCGTATAGACTGGAAGCTCTTGGCTCGACTTCAACTTAGAAAATCAATCATTTAGAAACTCAAAAGGAGACTGATATGCCTGACTTGACTTACTATAGAAAACTCCAATTTGGTAGTTGAGTGAGCATGCTTAGAAACAAAATTGTTTAACAAGTATATAACCAAAAGAATAGGGTACAAGGTTTAGTATGATAATGATTTTCGACAAATTTTTGGTAAGAATTTCTCACGAGAAAGAACAGTTTCACAGCCCCTTAGATACAACATGATAAATCTTCATTAGTTCATCCTCATTCTTAGGACAATAGCTCGCTAATAAATATAAGGAATAAGAAATTCTACAGAAAATAACTTTAACCGTCAAGTATACTTCAAATAGTACAAACACAATAATAATATGATAAATTCAAGAAATAAGATCAGCTGACATCCCAATGCCCTTCACAGAGGGTCATCCTAGTAACAAAATAGTAAAAATGACTCATTCGATGATTTACAATATTTAGGATTCGTGCGATATGGAGAAAGAGTTTGCCTTAACATACCTTGAATTTGGGTTCCAATAACTTGATAATCGATTTTTATTTTGATCATCACGACATTTTCTCATAAAAATTTTTCTCAACGAAACTATATAAGTGCATAATTAATGCACCATGTCAGTAACTTGGTTTTTGAGGAGTTAAAGAGTGACACAAGTTTATGAATACCAAAAACCAAACCAACTGTCATGGAGTCTCAATAAAAAAAAATCCAGGATATTGGAACATATAGGCATATATATTAGAGTATATGCAGAGGCCATACATAGTGTTTTCTTTAAATAATGAGTTAATAAGTTGGCAGTGTATTTATTATGCATAAATATATAATATCACATATCACTAAAAGTAATTAATAACTTTATAATATATTTAATCTTATTATAGTGGATAAGTGACAACCACCTTGATTGGAAACATTGCTATACACTTTCCTCTACTTCCACGTGGAAAGTGGAGGTTACCACACTCAAATTAAGTTTATCCCACTTTAAAATTATTTGGATATTGTGTAGGTTCGTGATAAAATATATATAACTTTTTAAATACGCTACAATTAATAGAAAATTATTTTCAATAGAACCTACCTCATATAATAGTAATTTCTTGACATAACTAGACTTACTATCTCTATTAAATATTATTAATTTATAAATATCTTATAAAATAAATACTTATGCAAATATATCATATACAAGAACTTTTTTTTTCATAAGTATTTTTAGGAAGGCAATAAATTAACATATGATGTTAAGAAATAATGTGCAGTGCTATAATAGAACTCCCGAGTTAAGGTTGTAAGCCCGTTTATATGAGACAAAGAATAACCGTAAATACCCGAGGTGTTACACTATGTCTTCTTCAAAATCTTCCTCTTATTGATCCTCTTCATCCTCCTCATCATTCTCAGTTTCCTCGGTTTCATATTCTTCTTCTGCTTATTCTTTTTGGTTTTCATGATGCTCTTGCAATAAACCATCATCAATGTGTTCATCCATTTCCATTGTATCCTATTCGGATCATTTAAGAGTACTAGTCTTTTGACACGTGCGTTGCACGTGATTACCAATTCTAAAAATATATTTTATAGTAAATAGTATTTCTTATTTAAGTGAACATTTGGATAATAAGCTTATTAAAAAATAATATTGCAGATTATTTTGTGAACTTTCAACGTGGATCGTCATATATATCTTTATTCACGCAAACCTATGAAGATGGTCAATGAAATTTTTTATTAGTTAAATGCACTAATGTATATATTTATTTCAATTTGATGAGGTTCAATTAAGTAAGTAGTTTTATCTCATTAATATTACCTTATAGACAATATTCGCTTTGTATTTTTCTTGTCATCTAACCAGATGTGCTTTACATGTGTATTTCATGTTAAATTGTTTAGATGTCATATGAACATGTGAAGAGAATAACTACATTTTATATATGCACATATTTTCACATTTGTTGTGAGTGTTTTAAAAAAAAACTCAAATTTTTTAAAAATAATATATTTTAAAGTTAGAAGATCTTGTTAACTTGATAATACATTTGTGAAATATATAATACTTTAATTTAAATACAAATACCTACCAATATATATTTGCATTAATGAAAATATTTATCTCATAAAATTAACTATTAAATAAATTATAAAATTAAACTAATACAAACTTCAACTGACATTATTACAAGTCATATAAACTTTTCTTCGTCTAAAATACTGAAATATTAAGAAAGAGTAAATCAGTAAAACAAAAGGGCAATGTTAATATAATAATAACTATTTTGAAATAAACTTCATGAGAGTTTAAATCACATAAGTAGCATTGATAAATAAAAAATATTCTTTTGTCTTGAGCATAAAAAACAAATCATAAAAATTTTCTAAATTTTGGAAAAATTATTCAGAAGAATATATCTACATCTCAAGAGAAATTGTTGACAAAAACAAATGCATTTAGACTACATCATGTTAACTTCATATATTGGAACATTACATACTAATGTATATATTAAGCAAAAAAATAATTATTATATCATCAAAATTATTTTCCTCAAGTACTCTAGGTTATGGAATATACCCTCTTAGGATAGAACGACTTACTTCATCAGAATAGTGGTACCTCATATTCCGCTAAACTTCGAACTCACTCAATAACAATAAATCACAGCAAAAAATTTAAAATGCTAGAAGAAGAGTAGAAGATTAAAAAGTTTGTGGTTGAAAAATGAGAGGAAACCCCTCTATTTATAGTCAACAAAGGGTAGTTTGAACAAATGTATTTTGTATCTTATTTGAAAAGTCATGACCTTTTCGAGAAGTCACAACCCTTTGGAAAAGTCACAACTTATTGAAAAAGTCACAACTTATTGAAAAAGTCACAACTCTTTGGAAAAGTCACAACTTATTGAAAAAGTCACAACTCTTTAGAAAGGTCACAACTCATCGAAAAATCAAAACCCTTTGAAAAAAGTCATAACTTATTGCAAAAGTCACATCTCATTGAAAAAGTCACAACCTAAGTTAGGGATATTATAGTAATTTAACATTCAAGTTAGGAGTTCATGCTTTTAAGGTAATATAGCTATAGATATAGATATAGATGTTTTCATCAATGGAAATAGTCATATCTATCTCGTGGACTTCAACTTCATCAACTTGGAATGGAACATTAAGTTCTGAAGTTGTCTCTACTTCCTCATCAGCTAATTCAATAACATTTCGAGGTTCGAGCGTCAATATAGCTACCCAGTCATCTTTGTCCTTTTTATTGTTGGGATATGACACATAACACACTTGAGTTGCTTGCATTGCAAGAATAAAAGGTTCATATTTTTTTATATCGATGACGTTGATTAATATCAACCAATTTGTATTGATTATACCTTTTGACACCAACATCCATAGTTGGGTCAAACCATTCACATTTGAATAATACAGTTTTATTCAAAGGTGCTTCACGGTATTCCACTTGTATAATCTCTTTTATCCGTCCAAAATAATCACCAAAATTTGAATCAGAGATACAAACTCCACTATTCATTGTTGATCTTGCGCAACCATGACATTCTGTGTGAAATTTGTATCCATTAACAAAATAAATAGAATGACATGTAGCACTTATTAATGATCCATGAGCAAGACTACTCAAGAATTTATTCTCAATGGGATTGCATCGGACCTATTTTAAAAAAATTGTAACTCTGTAAATTTTTTGAAGCCAAGTTAAGTACATTACATCATAAAAGATAATAATTTTGAAATATTACATATTCCTTGAACCATGTAGAGAAATTTGCTTCAAGGCTCTCATCTATATGACCCTGAGATAGATTCAGAAATTCTTCTTGCAAACGTTGCATGAACATACTTCATCATAGTAAAATAAGTTTAAGTCGTGAATAAATATCTGTTTATATTATTAAGAAAATACCATTAACTTTTGTTACCTAACAAATGGCTCAACCTCCTCACAATATAGTAAGATATAAGTTTGGATAGCCTTGATTTATTCAAGGGATAAATCCATTTTTTTACTTCTCCCCATAGTCAACCTAGATGGGAGACTATTGATAAATTTCTTTCAAGATCTTCCACAACACCACCATCATCATTACGTTCCACATTATGATCATGTGTCATGAAATGAGGCTAAAAATAATGAGAAAACAATTGTGTTGACTCTGTCATCAAGTACACTTCACAAATGGAACCCTCAAGACTAGCATTATTCCTAATCATCCTTTAAAGAGTTCCTAGATACCTAAATAGATAAAAATGATGGACCATTACATTAGAAACAGAATGTATGGCAAACTAGTAATAAGTGACAAAAAGTTTCACATTTACTTTTCAAAAGGATACATCCATTGATATTGCACTGGTCCAACTATCCTTGCTTCATATGGAAGGTGCACAGAAAAATATTACATTGAGTCAAAGAACCCAGGAGGAAATATATGTTCTAACTTGAAAAAGATTTGTGGGATATCTCCCTCTAATCTCTCCATGTCATCCACTCGTGGATTGCTGAAAGTAAGATCTTTAAAAAATAAACTCAGTTCTGTAAGTGCCTGCCACACATTACTAGGAAGTAGTTCTTGAAAAGCAATAGGCATTAGTCATTGCATGAACACGTGACAATCATGATTTTTCATGTCAAATATCCTTTTCACATTTGTGTTTGGACATCTACCCAAATTGGAAACATACCAATCTGGAAACTTTAAGCATTTCACCCAATTGAATAAGATAGCTCATGCTTCCTTGTCTATTGTATATACAACTTTGTAATATTATCCACTATAGTCTTTTGCCAATTGAGGTCGATCACAATAGTTGACCATATCATGACATGATTGTGGATTGCCTTTGGTTTTGTCATCAAAATTTTGAACTCTGTTAAATACATTATCAAAGATATTTTTGTTGATATGCATGACATCAAGATTATGTCGAATCATGTTAGAACTCCAATAAGGCAAATCCCAAAAGATGCTTTGCTTTATCCATCCACGAGACTTACATAATCTTGGATTAACTTCTTCTGCATCAAACTCTGTTACTTTTCTTTTGCCCAAGTCACAAATTTGGTTCAATAATTTTGCTCCTGTTCTATAGGGTTGTGGTGATCTTTGGACAGTCTTCCCTTTAAGAAAGTTCTTACAATCTCTCCTAAATGGGTGATTTTGGTCGAGAAACATCCTATGACAATCAAACCATGATATTTTTCTACCATGTTTCAATTTAAAAGATTGTGTTTCCTCCATACAATAGGGACATGCTAACGTACTCATAGTTCTCCATCTCGATAGCATAGTATATGATGGAAATTTACAGATTGTCAACATTAAAGCCGCCCTTAGTTGAAAGTTTTGTTTTTTTGAGATGTCAAATGCTTCCCACCTGTCTCCAACAACAAAGTCAATTCTTTTTTCAGAGGCTTTAGATAAACATCAATTTTATGTTTGGGATTGTTTGGCCCTGGAACAATAACTGTTAAGAACATATAAGCCTCTTTCATACAAATCCCTGGATATAAATTGTAAGGAGTGACAATCACTGGCCATGAAGAATATTTACTCCCAGACTGACTAAATGGTTGGAAATCATCGGTACATAACCCCAATCATACATTTCTTCGTTCCGCAACAAAAACATGATGAGATTCATTGAATTGCTTCCAAGCCTCGGAGTCTAATGGATGACGCATTACATCATACTCTTTTGTATGCTCATGATGCCATCTCATGTCAGCAACAGTAGCAGGGGATGCATATAAGCTTTGCAATCTAGGAATCAAAGGAAAATAATACATTTTCTTATAAGGGACCAATTTCCTTTTACGAGAGCCGACAGGATGCTTGTATCTCTCATGGCCACATAATATATAACATGTATGGTGTTCATCATCACCCCAATATAACATACATCTTGATTCACAACAATCAATTTTTTTCAACCGGCAAACCCAAGTTAGGCAATAGCTTCCTGGTCTGATAATAACTATCAAGAACCATGTTATCTCAGGTAAAGCCTCTTTCAACAATTGCATCATTTGATTATAACCTCTCTGTGACATATTTTTCTCCATTTTAATATTTAACATCCGAGAGACAAGCTCAAGTTGAGAGGGAGAAGAACCGGGATACGATTTTCGATCAGCTGCTTGTAGCAAATCATATAATTTTTTAGAGTCTGGATTAGGATCTTCCTCCATTAAAGGTTCACAAGGATGAGTTGACTAAGGTTCAATATTTCTAGAAGATTTTCAACTTGAACCTTGCAGAAAGTTGTGACACGAAGCATCTAAAACTATTTGTCGGTATGGATTATCGTATGTTAATTCAGGTTGAGCACTACCATGCAAATCTTGATTGAAGAAATCTCATTGATCACATCTTTTTTCCCTGGATGCTTCCAAAAAAAATAGTTATCCATAAAACCAGTCTTATAAAGGTGATGTTTAGCGATTTCAACATTCATGAATCGAAAGTTGTGACATTTTTTACATGGACATGTAACTTTGTCACCACTCAGCTGATTCTGTTGTGAACATGCAAATTGGATAAATTTATCCACATTGGTTATGAAACGAGAGTTTATTGCCCCTAGATCATCCAACCTCTCATACATCCAACCACGCTCTAGATTATTCATGTTCCTATTAATGCTTAAACAAACAAAACTGTTAATAAAAAAATTAGTTGATTGACCAAAAGGTACTCTAATTCATATTCATTAAATTTAGTCAAAATATACGGATCGAACTAACAAAAACAGTTTCTGAAATTTCTCACTAGGAAAGCTGAAAAAAAACTTACAAGCTTTTCAAAACTTAGATAAAAAAATAAAATTTCCTTACTGAAAAATTCTAATTCAAGTCAACTTACAGAATAATAAAGCATTCTATTTCCAATCAAGTTATTGAAACATTCTTATTCCATTCAAGATGCTATAGCATTCTAAGTCCAGCCAGCTTACTTTAGAGTATAAACTATACTTCCTTTTATAAATGAGGAACTAGTAGTACAAACATACAAATAACAAAATACCAAACACATAGAAAGAAACTAAATTTGATTTAAGCACATTGGAAGTTCTTTGAGGCATATTTTCAACAATTGTTGATCAACAAGCTAATGGAATGTGGGACAGTTAGAATAATTCCCAACACATTGGCTTTATGGACAAAGAAAAGACAAACAACAACATCAAGATCAACAAGTCCTTCAATTAGAGAGCAACATTAATTCTTGGCTAGACTACTCCTATAACAAGGTGCACTAACTCATCCAACAAATTGGCACACACTTTTAGCTTAAGGTAGGGGTAAAGTGAATCTCACAAAATTGAAGCTACTTAATCACAGTAGCAAATCAACCTCTCTGTCAATTTTTTTTTGTAAAAGTAAAAATATTTATTTCAAAAAGACAGTGCATAAGACAATCATTGTACAACAATTCTTCTAGCAAATAAACCCAATAAAGATTATAAAGTCTAGAATATATTTCTTTAGCAAATAAGACAAAAGAAGTTAGAGTTTAGAATGCATTCATCCAACAAAAACTAACCTCAAAGAACCCACAACAACAAAATAAGAATTCTCCAGATTTTCCACTTATCTCGTTAAAAAAATACTCTAACTCGAATAGTTTCAACATAATGACAACAAGCTTCTTCCTAATTACATTCAGTAAAGTAAATACTTTGATAGTTAAATTTTGAGCTAAATCAGGGGTAAAAATAACGAGTAAGGCTTACTTCTAGTGAATATCATCCAGGTCATCGGGATTAGGTTAGAACAATAGTGCCTGCAATATTTTAACATCAGATTATCTTTGTTATTAAAAAGAACATGAAACAATAACATAACAAGTAACAAATATCAACCCAGAATCTGTTTTTAAGCAATAGATTCAGTATTACCCTTACATTATTTACTAGAAAAATGAACTAAATAACACATTTTTCTAGAGAAAAGCTACTATGTAGGTGTGGGAGAGGGAGAAATAGAAAGATACCTTTTAACATAGAGTGCAAGTCGATAGTTACTAATCACAAAAAGTAGAAGCTGCATTATAAAACAAAAATAAACAAATCAATGTGCAATTTTCTTCCACAAAAGCAAATAAAAATAAATCACAGTAAAATTCTTGAATCCTAATCCCTATTTTTCAGAAAATTGTACTTCAAAAAAGGCCCTATTTTCAGAACACCCAAACTACTAAAACCCCTATTTTTAGAATATCCCAATCTTACTACAAGCTAAAGGCAACATAAATAGTTGAAAGTTAAAAAGTCTCTATTTTCAAAACATCACAATCTAGTAACCAAGTCATTCTCTAAATTTCGCCATCTAATCTCGAACCTGTCATCAAAACACTAAATAAAACAAAGAAAAGACCACAAACACAAAGAGAGATCACTTCTGTTGAAGATCGAGATCATATCTTTTCACATGATAAAATCAAACATGACCAATATATTCTATCAATTTTGTAATCCAACCTCAAATCCATCATCAAAACACTAAATAAAACAAAGAAAACCACAAACACAAAGAGAAATCATCTCTGTTGAAGATGCTGGTCAATGTTTTTCACCAGCGTCTTCACAAATATCTAATGACCAACCAATTCATAAACTAACCCAAAAGTTTAATGACCTATCAAACAATGTCATCTCTAATACTAATTTTTACTAGAAGAAGGCATTGCAGAAGAATTCTTCAATAGCTTCTGGTCAGCAACAATCTTGGAGATATGAATACTAAGCTAGTGAGCAGACTGCATAGTTTTGCAGCCAATTTAACAATAAAACACAATATGGTTCCATGTTATCAATAATATCTTATTAATCCGTAGAAGAAGCAAAAAAGGTGAGTGAGGGAGTGACGGAACATTTGTAATGCTTGTTTATCAAACTTGGTTTTACTTCCATGCACAACATAATATTAAATATAACTTTCCATGGAGTAATCACATTGATAGTAGATCGGAACAACACACACTGATGCTTACGACTGCACGAATGAAAATTTAGGAGAGAAAAGAAAACCTACAATATCATTGATTATTCTAATGTTTTCTTAATTTTGTGGAGTTTTTAAACATGTTTATAAATTTGAACAACTTATTAATATTCTCTATATCAATTATAGAAACTAAGGAGATAAAAAAAATCTACAATAGCTTAGATTTTTTCTTTAGTGATCTCTCATTCTTTTCTTAACAGAAGTAAAAAAATTATCAGAGTATCCTCCTAATTAATTAATACATGAAGATAAAAGTAAATTGTTGAGATAGTCTGTAGAATAATTAAATAGTCATAACTTATTTTCGTATAAAAGTAGTACAAGAACCCACTTCAACTGATATATGTACAATATCATAAATATATATTAAACAAGTAACTGAATTAATAGTTGATAATCTTAATGAAAGAAATAACAATTCTAGTAATACTATTAAGTTTTGACGTATGTCACAATAAAAAGTATCAAAATCACTAAAGAATAATTGATGTAAAACTTATCGATGATAATTAGAATTATTCCAAAAAGTTTCATTTATGTTTTACTGAATTAATCAATTGTATAATCATTATGGTATGATTTTTTATTAATAAATTATTGAATCGATCTATAATTTCTAGATCCTTATGCATCTAAATAACCTATGAAAGCATTAAAAATAAAATAAAAAGAATTAATTTTAGGGATCTACCCTCTTTAAGTTTATGTGCATCTTGAATTTCCTTTTGTTGTGTGACAAGAACTATTTGAGCACTTCTTGATCAAATTAAGAATTTCTACAATTCTATCTTCCCTTAGTTGTTCCTCTGTTTTCATATTTTGTGTTTGTGTTTTTTTTAAAACATTTTTTTGGATTTTTTATCTATAATGTAGAAATTTAGGAAACCTCGTTTTCTTCTGATAAGAGGAGAAGACAATAGAGGTCGTAATCCAATCAATCTATTTCTGCCAGCATCTAGCATATATCCATCTAAAAAAACTAAGAATTTATTTCAGTGCTCTTTAAATGTCACGATCCAAAGTACCCCTTAGGTGTAACATGGCGTATAGAACCGCAAAAGACCCTTCACAACCCACTTAGCATACATCATACAAGATAATAGAAATAATAATATCAATAGAATCATTCTCATATCATAAAAGAATTTCACAAAGCGGAAGTCTAAAATAGTCTCAACAAGCCCTCTAATCCATCCAAAAGAGTGGTTGAGATGTAAACCATATACCATGTACAATGTCTTAAAACTGAGATAAAGAAAAATAGTAAATATGTCTTGGTCCTCGTAAGATGAGGACTCACCAACCTTCGAATCGACAATGGAGATGAACTAGCAAAAATTATGTGAGGTAGGAGTATGGAGCCCTACCTTAGTGAAACAATGTAGGAACAAGTATGCATTAGTTCATGGAATGTACTATGTATGATAGCAATGCATAAACGATATGAAATGATGCTAAAATGAACTTTAAATGGAATGCAATGACCAAGCTAATTCATAAGCAAAAACGTTAGAAAACACAATTCATAATCATGGTCAATGCAAGCTTAGCATATTAAAAACACTTGGTGAGATACTTTGAAAGTAATCTAGTTCATTATTGTGGGATGGTTACCATTAATTGACATAAACCATGTGAGTTAAACATTGAATATGGTGTATGTCCCACACCAAAAAGAGATGTCCTACTTTCCAAAGTAAAGACCATAAGCTAAGATATCCTATAGGGGCACATAGCTGGGGAAACAAAGATTGTTATTAGAGATCCGGCCTCTACTAACAAGAGATCCTCCATCTCTATATCCTCTCGATGCTAAGTAAAATCCCACGGAATAGTCATTAAAATCATATTAATTTCATCACCATGTAAAGTCAGAATTAAGCTACCAAGACAAGCTAAAGTCATTTAGAATAGTTCATTAAATCTTGATTAAACTTAGGTGAGAAAACCTTTCAACCTTAACAACCCTTATCTGAGAAAATCTTTCACAATCTCATTGATACTTTCATTTAAATTCATCCTTAAGTCATATTCATCAATTTCAGAAAAATATGAATAACTTCATATATTCATATTTCATAGTTAATAAGCTTCATCACGTGTTCATAGTAAAAAATCATGGATCATGCATGGGTTCATATGGATTCAACTCAACATCATGTAAATACTTTAATTCATGCATTAGAAAATAGAAAATAACTAATTGAATCATAATTGAGAAGAACCTATAAAAATTGAATAAAACCCTATATTTGGAGACCCAATGGAGGAAATGACTCTATTGGTTAAATCTAACATACCTTGATGATCGAAGCCCAAAATCTATGGTGAATTAGAGACCTTGAAGTGAAACCCTAGCTTTTCTTCCTTTGCTTGATAGAGAAATTTGGGGGAAGAACTTTGGAGGGAATATGGGATTTAGGAAAACTATTTTAGAATGGGTAGTTTTAGGAATTAAAATACTTATATAAAACATAGAATAGGGGTAAAAAATGACATAGTTTAGGTATTAGAAACTTAGGCAAAAGACCTAAAAATCCCTTAAAAATAACCATTGGACTGGTTTACAGTCCATACCAGTCTACCGTAAACCAAGTATTGGAGCCTTAAATTCAAGCCAATTTTGATGAGACTGGCCTACGACCCGTAGAACCTTCTATAGTCTGTAGAGCCTTCTACGGTCCGTAGACCCCAATCGTAGAACTGAACTTTGACCCTAAAATTTCAATAAGTCTGGGACCTTTCTATGAGAACTATCTACAACTCGTAAAATGTTCGACAGACCAACCAGGTCGACCATAGAATGAGATATTGAAACTTGATTTTCCCTAAAAAAATTCAACCCACTTTCTATGGAAGCCATCTTTGGCCCGTAGACTGGACACCTAAAACAAACGGTAGCCACAAAAATACGATCTTTTACTTTTTCAAAATTAGAGGTGTTACAATGTCTTTCCCCTTGGGAACATTTGTCCTCGAGTAGGACTCAAGTTAGCATTAAAAGTGTAGTGGAAAGAGATCTAACAACTGAAAATGATTGTAATCACATAAATGCACATAACCAAGGAGGAAAATCAACTCCAAGCTAAAACATACTAAAACAACTTTCATAAAATATACATGCATGCATATGGAAACATGAGAATGACTAAGACACATAAATTCGAAAGAATGAACCATGACGAGCTAATACCACAAGATAGAATAAGAACATAGGGGAAAAATATGAGGATATCAGGATATCATATTGTCCTTAGCCTCCCAAGTAGAACCCTTAACAACTTTATTCCTCCACAACACATTTACAGATGCAACTTCTTTGTTCCTTAACTTTCAAACTTGCCAATCCAAAATCGCAACTGGAACTTCTTCATACGAAAGGCTTTCCTTTATACCAATTTTATTTAATGGTACAATAGTTGTCCGATATTCGATAGACTTCTTCCATAAGGCCACATGAAATACCAAATGCACCGAAAATAATTCTAAGAGAAAGTCTAATTCATAATCCACCTTGCATATTTGCCTCAATACTTGATAAAGACCAACATAATGGGGACTAAGCTCCCCTTCTTACCAAACTTCATGAGACCCTTCATAGGTTAAATCTTCAAGTAAACCCAATGATCAACATCAAACTCAAGATCTCTTCTTCTAACATCGGCATAGGACTTTTGTCAACTGTGAACCATTCTCAGCTTTCTCTAATAATTCAAACCTTTTCCATAGCCTCATGAACCAACTGGGGCCCTATCAAAGTAACCTCGCCAACTTCAAATAAATCTATAGAAGTTCTACACCTCTTAACATAAAGATCCTTAAATGGAGCCATACCAATACTTGAATGATAGCTATTTTTATATGCAAACTGAATCAAAGGAAAATAATCATCCCAATTACACTTGAAGTCAATCACACAAGCTCTCAACATATCTTCAAAATTTTTTATAGTACACTTCGCTTTCCCATCGGTTTGAGGATGAAAGGTCGTGCAAAGCTTGACACAGGTAACAAGATCTTTTTGGAAAAAATTCCAAAATTGAGAAGTAAATTAGGTACCACGATCGGAGGTAATGGACAGGGGCACCCCATGCAACCTAACCATTTCCTTTAAATAAAACTTAGCATAATATTTCACCGAATATGAAACCTTGATGGGAATGAATTGATCCGACTTTGTGATACAATCCACAATAACCCAAATCGAGTCATGTTGCCGTCGGGTGCAGGATAAACAAACAATAAAGTCCATATGCAAACCTTCCCACTTCCAAGTAGGAATACTAATATCTTGGAGAAACCCTCCCGTCTTTTGATGCTCAACTTTCACTTGTTGGCAACTAGGACACTTAGCCAAAAATTCCACAATATACTTCTTCATCCTATTCAACTAATAGACCTTCCGCAAGTCACGGTACATCTTTGTGGCTCCGTAGTGAATGGAGTAACAAGAACTATGGGCTTCCGATAAAATTTGTTCGCTCAAATCATCAACATTAGGAACACACAAACAACTTTGATATCAAGGAACACAATCTTCTCTTTGGGAGAAAGCTTCAATGGACTTTTTAAACACCACTTCCTTCAACTCAACAAAAATTAGATCAAGAATTTTCTTGGCTTTCACATCCCACACATAAGATGATGCCGAACAATTTTTAAAAACAACACCACCCTCACTAGAATCTACCAAACGAACACCTAGCCGAGCTATTCTTTGAACATCACGAACCAATTCTTTCGTATCATTTTAAACATGTGCAAGACTACTCACCGACAACAAAGTTAGGGCATCAGCCACCACATTTGCCTGGGTGATAAAGAACACTCATATCCTAGTCCTTTGAGAGTTCTAGCCACCTACAATGGAGAAGATTTATATCCTTTTGCTTAAACACATATTGCAAACTTTTGTGGTCAGTAAAGACATCAACATGTACACCATACAAATAATTCCTCCAAATCCTTAAGGGAAAAACAACCACCGCTAGTTCCAAATCATGGGTAGGATAGTTCTTTTCGTGAATCTTAATTTTCCTTGAAGCATAAGCAATAACATTCCCTTTTTGCATAAGAACACATATCAAATTCTTGAAGCATCAAAATAAACAAAACAAACCCATTGGAGCTTTCTAGTAAAGTCACAATAGAGCCGAGGTAGCTTATCTTTCAATTCTTGAAACTCTTTTCACATGTTTCCGGCGATAAGAATTTGACCTTCTTTAAGGTCAATGAAGTCAATGGAGAGGCAATCGAATAAAACCCTTCCACAAACCTTCTATAATATCTGGCCAAGCCCAAGAAACTTTGAATATCCGAAGGGGATAAAGGTCTAGGAAAATTCCTTACCGCTTCCGTCTTCTTAGCATCAACCTCAATTCCCTTAACGGGAATAATATGACCAAGAAAACCCATATATCTTCACTAAATCTTGCATTTACTAAACATTGTAAATACTGGCGGTCCTTGAGGATTTGTAACACAATCCTCAAGTGATCGGCATGATCATTCTCATTCCGTAAGTAAATTAAGATGTCAACGATAAACACAATCACAAACATATCAAGATATTGTCTGACCACTCTATTAATTAAGTCCATGAATACATCTAGAGCATTATTCAAGCCAAATAACATTACCAAAATTTTGTAATGACCATACATGGTTTTAAAAGTCTTCTTCAGAATGTCACTTTCATTAACCGTCAATTGGCGATAACCTGACTAGAGGTCAACCTTAGAGAGGAAACTCTCTCCTTAGAGTTGATTAAACCAATAATCAATCCTTGGAAGAGGATACTTATTCTTAATGGTAACCTTTTTCAGTTGTTAGTAATCAATAGACATGAGAAATAAACCATCCTTCATACGAACAAACAAAACTGGAGCACCCCGTGGAGAGATACTTGGTCGGATGAAACCCTTAACCAAAAAATCTTTTAATTACTCCCTTAATTCCGTAACTTCAGCTGGAGCCATAAGGTAAGGAGGAATAGAGATAGGTTCCGTATTTGGGAGAAGGTCAATACCAAAGTCTATTTCTCTTCCGGAATGAACGCCGGGTAGATCATCGAGAAACACTTCTTGAAACACATTTACAACAGAGACCGCTCAAGAATATGGGTTTCATAACCCGTATTCCTAACCCAACCAAGATGATATATGCAACCCTTAAAAATCATTTTTGTAGCTTTAAAACAAGAAATAGACTGAACCTTAGGTATAGAATTTCCTCCTTTTCACTCTAGGACAGACTCATTCTAAAACTAAAACTTAACCACTCGGGTTCTACGATCAACATAAGCATTACAAGAATTTCATTCCAAGAATAATATAGAAATCCAACATATCAAGCTTTACAAGATCTACATGAGTGACTCTACGGGATAAAGAGACGTGATAATTTATATATACTCTCTTAGCCACAATATTCACCAATAGGAGCAGAGATAGAAAAAAAATCTAACAACACATCCAGAGGAACATCAAATCTCATAGACACATATAGAGTTACAAAAGACAAAGTAGCAGCGGTATCAAGCAAACTATAAGCATCAAGTTGAAAGACTTTCAACATACTGATAACCACATCATGATAACCCTCTTGATTATGATGAGTTTAGTGTGCATAGAATCAAATTTTTTTTGGAGTACTTGAACCTGAACTACTAGGCGGGAGCTTGCCTACCATCTCTCTCTTTAGTAGCAAGTAATGGATAATCCCTCAACTTGTGACCACTCTTACCACATATGAAGAGTCTATCTGTACTGGATAGGCATTTACCTTCATGCTTCCATCTAAACCTATCAAATATAGACAAAGAACATCCACAACCATTTCCTCTTTGAGGCTTAAGGTTATACATGGTGTATCATTGTTAAACTTAGGAGCTAGGGAATTCGAGAATATGTGACCACATAAACTTTTTTGGAATCTAGAAAGACCATGTTCATCGGACCTCGTATGTGAAAAGTCACCATCACCCGTCTTTGCCCTCTTGGACTCTCTTGACCTTTCCTTAAGCTTCTACTTTTCAATTTGTTGGGCATGTGTAATCAAATTGGAAATATCAATTTCTTTAATGAGCATCACGGTACGACATTTATTCACCACTATTTAGTACACACCCTAAACAAACTTACTCATGCTTGCCCTAGAATTGGAAACCATGGTACGGGAATATTTGGACAATTGTATAAATTTCAAAGCATACTCCTTCACACTGACTGATATTTACGTGACGAAGGTTGATAAACTCAAGTACTTGTTCCTCCTTCTTGTCAAGAGAATGAACTTATCAAGAAAAGCAACCTTAAACTTCTTCCAGTAAAGAGGACCCACATCAACTGCCCCCTATTCGTTCCATTGATTAAAAAAAACTTGAGAAACACCCTTGAGTTGATAAGCAGTCAATTCTACCTTTTCCACGGTGCCACTCCTATGATAACAAAAATCTTGTATATCTCATCAATTAACTTGTGAGGATCTTCCTCAACCTCGAAACCATGAGACTCTAAGAGATTCATTTTAGTGAAGTCCCTCATTCTAGTTGCCGTCGTACCCCAATTTGGGTTCATGGGGATCACAGCCTCCCTATTAGGGCTTCAGTCGTCAAGGCTTTGGCCAATATATGAAAAACAACTAGGAACTTTGCATTATTTACTTGTTAAGCCAAATGGTCGGCCGAAACTTGAGGAACTTCTAGTTTCGCATTCTAACCTGTATTTCTTCTAATGTATGCATCTTCGAGAGGCCATATCTTGAAAAGTGTCGGATATATAAAGTTACGCTCTATCTCACAACTTTAGATTGATGAAAAATGGAATTTCCTAAACATCTTATAGCCTCCTATTCATAAATGTGATACACTTTACACTCATGAACATGACTCTATTCAACGTGGCTTGTTAGACATCCTAGGACCTTTCTAGACCTTGTGCTCTGAATACTAAGATTGTCTTGACCCAAAGTATACCCTAAGCGTAACATGGCATATGGAACCCCAAAAAGGCCCTACACATGCTACTTAGCATACAACATAAAAGATAATAGAAACAAAGATTTTAAAAAAAGCATTCTCATATCATAAGAGTTTGACAAAGTGGAAGTTTAACATCGTCTCAACAAGCCCTTTAATCTATCAAAAATATTTATTGGGACGTAACCCATTCACCACCTACAATGTCTAAAAACAAAGATAAATAAAAGTTATAAAAGTGTCTTGGTCTTCAAAACATGAGGACTCACCAATTTTCGAATCGACAAGATAGATCAATTATCCACAAGTATGCAAGGTAGGAGTGTCAGACCCTACATTAGTAAAACAATCTAGGCACAAGTATGCATTAGTACATGGAATAAACTATGTATGATAGAAATGCATAAACAATATGAAATAATGCTAAAAGGGACTTCACATGACAGTATTATGACATGATTATGACAAGTCATAATCATGGTCAATGCAAGCTTAGAATATTTAAAACACTTGGTGAGATACTTTGAAATTAGCCTAGTTCATTATTGTGGGATGTTTACCATTAATCGACATAGACTTTGTGAGCTAAAACATAGAATCCGGTTCTATCCCACACCGAAAAGAGATGTCCTACTTGCCAAGGTAAGGACCATAACTTTGAGTTTACGTTGATCCACTAGCTAAGACATCTTATAGGGGCACATAGTTATGGATAAAGAGATTGCTACAAGAGACCCAGCCTCTACTAACGGGAGTGCCTCCATCTAAATATCCTCTCATTGCAAAGTAAAATCCCATGAAATAGTCATTAATCATATTCATTTCATCATCAATGGAAAGACACAATCAAACTACTAATCGAAGATAAATAGTTTAGAATACCTCCTTAAATCATGATTGAGTTTAGGTGACAAAACCATTAAACCTCGTGTGAGAAAATCATTCACAATCTCATTGATACTTTACACTCTGTTTGGATCGTTGTTACCCATTGTATTGTATTGTATTGTTACCATACCTACGATGCTTGATTTGATTGTTACTTAAAATGTATTGTATTGTTTTGTTAAATTTGATTGTTACGTAACAATGAAAACATCCATTTTATGGAACAACCGATTTGGTGTGTTCCCATTGTTACTTAATTTGTTTTTCTAATTATATTCTTACATAATATTTCATAATACTTTTTTACCCTTTACCTTATATTATTTAATTCTAGTCAAACCTCCTACCCTAGAATAATTAAGGATATTTTAGTAAATTTATAAATTACAATACCAGTACGATATAGTCAAACCAAACAATAAAAGTGTTATTCAACAACAACAAACAATACAGTCTAGCCAAACATTGTATCTATCATACAATACAACACAATAGAGTACAATACATTATGAAACAATGGGTAACAATGATCCAAACAGAGTGTTAGTCTCAAATCATCCTAAATTCATATACATCATTTTCATAAAAAAACATGTATATCTTCATATATTCATATTTCATAGTTAATAAGCTTATTCATGTATTTATAGTAAAAAATCACGGATCATGCATGCGTTCATATGGATTCAACTGAAAATCATGTAAATACCTCAATTTATACCTTAGGAGATAGAAAATCACTAACTGAATCATAATTGAGAAGAACCCTTGGAAATTAAATAAAACACTAACTTTTATTTGAGAATTGAACTTGTAGAATTAGGATCTTTGGGGATCAAATAGAGGAAAGAAATCTATTGGTGAATACTAACATACCTTGACTATCAAATCCGCAAAGCTATGGGGAATAGGAGACCTTTAAGTGAAACCCTAGCTTCTTCTTCCTTTACTTGAGAGTGAAATTTGGGGGATGAATTTTGGAAGGAATTTGGGATTTAGGAGAATGATTTTCCGATGGGTAGTTTTAGGACATAAAATACTTATATAGGGCCTTTAATAGGGGTAAAAATGATACAGTTTAAGTATTATACACTTAAAGAAAAGACCAAAAAACTCGTTAAAAATTACTACCTGACTGGTGCACGGTTCTAACGTACGGACCGTATGGTGTGTACTGGTCAACTGTTGACCAAGTACTAGAACCATAAATTTAAGGTAATTTTGACGAGACTGGTCTACGGCCCGTAGAACCTTCTACGGTCCATAGACTCCAACTGTAGAACTCATCTTTGACCCTAAAATTTCACTATGTCTGGGACCTTTCTAGGATACCTATCCACAACCCGTAAAATGTTTGATGGACCATTTTAGTCGACTGTAGAATGAGAGATTGAAACTTAATTTTTCCAAAATTTCAAACCATTTCCTATGGATGCCCTCTACGGTCCGTAGAAGCTTAGAAGCTTCTACAACCCGTAGAACACAAATACTAGCTACACAAATTCTATCTTTTCCTTTTCCAAAATTAGAGGTGTTACATTAAATGAGGAATATTTTTATCCCTAGGATATGAGTCATGCTACATAAAACAAATGAACATTCTTCAAACAATTAGACATGAGAGACAATATTTTTCACATTTCCCATCTATTCAAACAAAAATAGTAAAAATGTCAATCAATGGGGAATCTATTCACTACTAGACATAAGATTGACTCAATTCGTTTACATTTTCAAAGCATTCACACAATTTTATGTCATAAAAAATAGGGGAATCATATCATATTTAATTTTTTTCACATTTATTAATAAGGCCTAAAACATTGGTCTAGCCCCCAAAAAATACTATCCATGCTCTGAAATTATACCTGTAAACTCACATGGAATACACTAGTATATATGTTTTAATTAATTAGGTAAACCATAATTAGACATCAAGCAATATTAAAGAAATTTTAATAGGACCACATGATTTAAATAAATAAGGTTTTATTTAAGACTTAATTCTCCAATATAAATAAATTTTTAAAAAATCAAGATCTAATTTTTTTTATTTTTCAGATCATTGCAAATAGCGAAGCCAACCTAAACATGGATTAATACAATGAACATTGATGTACCACAAATTTACGGTACTTTTGATGCTTTAAACTTGAACTTATTCGTGAGTCTTAACTATTTTGTTAGTAGCTATTATGGTGTTGTTGCTTGGATTTTTCAAGAAATAGGTTTTGGAGCTGTTGGTGCTAAAATGTTGTAGCAATAGCTATTTTTGGGGACTTACGAGTTGTAGTTACTTATACGAGCCGTAGGTAGGAGTCATAGGTTGAGATGTTGATTTTTGGAGCCAAGTGTAAAATGATGAACTGATACAAGTTGTACATATGAGTCATGGAAATATTCTGATATGTTGACTTCCAGTTATTGAATGATGAGTTGACATGACGGGCCCTATAAATATCTACGAACCACAAATCAGGCCCATAGATAGTGCTACTTAAGTTAAAGACTAACTGCTGATTGACGGAGTCCACCTACGAAATATAGTAAGACCTATGAGTCATAAGTGCCAAACCGTAGAGTCGACCGCCTAAGCCGAATTTTCTTATATTTCTTTTTCCTTTTGTGTTTTGGAGTCGATTCTATATATATTAGTTTTATTATATTTTTTTTGGATTGTTAGACGTTTTGAGATACATACTTTTTCCTTTGAGAATTTACTTGCAAACATTTTATGCAATTGAATCTTGAAGTGTTGGTTTATATTATTGCTTTTTGTTTATCAATTGAAGATTCCAGAATTTCATCTACTTTAATTATAAGTCATGATTTATTCTATTAAACCCTATTATGAATTGTAATCACCCAAGAATAAGTAGCTAAATTGAAAATTATGGTTGTGGGAACCATGAGTAAATAACAACGTGAAACTAATAACTAAGTAATTCTTATATAGTATTTATGCATGTATTGTTAATTTCTTTGTTTTGAATGCTTTTTAACTGTATGCAATGTTAAAACTCACCTCATTCCTACTTGCCCGACCAAGGAAGTAATGAATGAGAAAGAGATTATACAATAGAGATTTTGAGTTTATAATCCACTATCAAATAGCCTATCCCTAATATGTGAGGTCTAATCTGGGGTCAAGTATAAGGGTTAGTAAAGAATACACTCGTAGACCGAGAAAGTTGCGTGGTAAAACTCCCTACTTAGACGACCAATCACTTAGGAGATACCTAACTTACCATCTTTGCATGTTAAACACTATGAAAGAGTTGCTATTATTAGGTTTATTTCACTAAGAACTTTTGGGGAACAAATAAGCCCTAGTTTCATCTCATATTGATATTAAAAACTGCAAATCATGTTACTACAAATCAACCAATCATTATTTTATGTTACAAAGCTCCTTTTTTATCGAAATAAGCTGACCAAAAGTACAATCAATAGTGGCCTAAGTCTAGACCACATTCCTCGTGGGGTGAACCCTAACCTCGATAAAGTTATTTATTTGACAATGACTGCTTATTCTTCTTTAAGGAGGTGTAATTTGGGTGTATCAAATTTTGGCACCGCTGCAGGGGAGTAATGATTTTAGATTAAACTAATTTCTTTATTGAACTTTAGTAAATTATTTCCTGATTTACATTTATTTTGTTTTTTTCTACACGTCTTATTTATAGTGTATGGCATGTACATAGAGTCAATGCGATCCCCTGACCCTCTACAATCCTGAATAAAGAAGAATCTGTTAAAAATGGCCAGAAGAGGTCAAAATATAGGACTAAATGATGATCCAATCGGAGAGGTTCATGGGGATGTTGCTAGAGTCCATCATCCAGGAGTAGTGGGAGTGCCTAGAAACATCGAGGATAACCCTCTCTTTGATAATGATGAAAGAGTTCAAAATCAACAAGCACCTGATGTGCGTGATAATTTCAAGGTTGATCGTAATGGTGTGGGATCAATGGGTGCCATAGTTTTTCCCCCACTACCACCTGGACTTACATTTGTGGTTACTAGCAGTCTCATGAAATTCTTACATATAGAGGGTTATTCCATGGTTTCCCATCTAAAGACCCATATGCTCTTATCAATAAAGTCATCAGCGTGTGTAAGAGTAGTATGGGGAGACAAGACTTAGACATGGATCCGATGAGGTTGCGTGTTTTCCAGCTATCATTGACAAGTGATGCTACCGTGTGGCTATCTGAGCTCCCATATAACTCAATTTCCACATGGAAGGATCTACATAAAGTGTTCCTAGAGAAATACATTTCTTTCTCAAAGATGTTGAAGCTCAATGATAAACTTAACAACTTTGTGTCTCTACATGGGGAGTCAGGCAACGATTCTTTGGAAAGACTTACAGGGTTCATGAGAATTGTACCGAATCACCGCATTGATGGTGAGTCACTAAACGAGTACTTCAAAGAGGGCTGGATGACAATGGAAAAGCTGTGTTGGATACCATTGCTAGAGGTTCTTACCACATGGAGCACTAGAACGTGGGCTACTACAAAGAGCACTCCTTTGATACAAGCTACTCAAAATTAATCCAATGATGATATTCGAGATGAGATGGCAGAGTTGAGGACAAAGATTGGCTTAGTATTGAAACATTTCAGTTGAAGTGTTTAGAAAGAAAATGCAGTGAACTATCAGACTATAGCACTACCGGCTGATGAGTATGTCTATGAGGAGGATGCAAACCTTGTCAATGATCAGATGGGGGGTTTCTAGACAAACACACAAACATCCAACAATAGGAATGGGTATAACAACAAAAACAAACAAAGTGACCTTTATGTTCCACTAGGAAATAGGGATGGAGGATCGAGTTAAAATTATATTGAGGATATAATGACTAAGATGATGTAAAGGTTTGTCTGAACTAATGACATTATGTAAGAGATGTGTAATTATTTATCGGGCATTGGGACAAAGTTAGAGTCACATGCAGTATCAATTAGACAGATTGAGAAGAAACTCAACCAGTTATGTTCAAGTGAAAATCTGCTCCAACAAGGAAAACTTTCCATCCACACAATTCATAATCCAAAGAATGGAAGGCATTGGACGATAATTACTACTAGGGGTTGAAAGCCGACTATTGACCCTCATATGTTGACTAGTGTGGAAAGTACGAAAGAGACGGAAGAGGATGAAGTTGAGCTTGTGGAACAACCTAAGGATCATAATGAGAAGGAAGCTCAAGTTACTCAAATAACTATTCCAATGTTGAGACCTCCACCTCCCTTCCCATAATGAGAAGGAAGCTCAAGTTGCTCAAAATAATTATACTGTCACTGAACAAGAATTTCTTACGATATTCTTCACATTTGAAAACTTTAGATCCTATTTTCTTGGCACTAAAGTCATTGTGCACACAGATCATTCAACATTGAGGTATCTTATGGCAAAGAAGAATGAATATTCAAGATTGATTCGATGAGTGCTATTGTCTCAAGAATTCGACTTTGAGGTAAAATATAGAAAGGGGATAGGAAATTAATATCCGAGAATGGAACCCTCGAGTTTGCTAAGAGATTTTGGACCAAGGACATGCAAATTTACCTTTCTCCAATCTCTCTTAGAGCATTAACTTCCTGTAGGACAACTGTGGGTCTGTGTCAACTCGCAACCAAGTATTCTATTTCAACATCGATTTTACCAATTTTTTGGGGGGCCGGATTCAGAGTTCGTTCTCGTTTGATGTGAAGTCGTTGATCACTTGTCTTGATTAGAGGAAGAAGCAATGTTGAAGTTAGCTGATGGAGTTGAAATTGACAATACATTTCCAAACAAACAATTTTGGCTGCTTCTTTGGATCTTATCCCTTAGTTCACATATTTCGCTAATTATTTGGTGATTGATGTGTTGCCTTCAGTTTTGTCATTCAATTAACATAAAATTCATGTTTGATGTGACAATGTTTTTCTGGGAAAAGGCTTGTTTCGTGTCTGCACTGATGGGATAATTCATCATCGTGTGCCTGAGGTTGAGATGATGAGTATATTGGAAGCTTGTTATTCATCTCATGCTGGTGGCCATAATAGTGGTATTCAGACTTGTAACACCCTATATCCGAAACAGAACAAAAATGTAGATTTTGAGAAGTTGCAGGTGCAACCCACGGTTGCCATCCACGAACCGTAGGTCATACCACAGCCCGTGCTGGTGGTCTGTGGTTTACCACTGCAACCCCTCTCCAAACCCAACTCAGAAAATCAGCTAAGTCTCGACCAACAGACAGACCCATGCTCTGTAGGTCAGACCACGGTCCGTGGATTGAGCCCCACTTTACCCAGCCTCTGACGCAAATGACGGCCAACCAAGACAGACCTTCATTCGATCCACGGTCCATAGGTCTGACCGTAGGTGAGGGTCAACAACCAGTTAGAGGAAAATAGTGATTGGGTCAACTTCAAATGGTCATAACTCTTAGAACAAAATAAATTATGTATCCCATGACCTATGGTATAATAGATAATTGAATACTCTTTCCAATGCCACCGAGTTTGCTAAAATTTGACCTCCGAATAAAAATTTATGCTTGTTTTAATGAAGCCCTGTCGGGAAGAGTTGACCTACGACTCCAATCTATGGACCGCAGATGCTACGGCCCGTAGGTCCCGTCCGTCGATCACTCCGACAGTAGTTAAGTTAGGGGTCTTTTGGTCTTTTCCTATTTCGTTGGACCCCTAAGCTACATCGTTTAGACCCTAAATTATGAGGTTTTAGTTAGTTTAAGACTAGAAACATAACTAGAACTTACCTAAGTCAAATCATTAATCAAAACTTAGAAAATTAGAGTGTAACAGGAGAAGATAAGTCAAGAACCCTAGTTCAAGAACGCAACAAGTTTTCTTCAGTTCCAGCCCACAAATCAATGGATTTCTCCGTGTAAATCGTCACCAATTATGTGGAATCTCACTAGTGGATTCCTTTCGCCCATTAGGTCCCTAGTTTTCAGTCAGTTTCTTGATTTTCTTATTATGACTAGACCTAGGGTTTCTTGAATGTTAGAATTATTGGGTTCTTAGCTGTTAGAATGATCCAAATCATATTAGTATGTTAATATTTAGTTTAATGCATGAATTCCAGAACCCTAGCTATGTATTTCTTTAGTTCTAGAATTACACATGCTATGTCAGACATTTCAGTTATTCAGTTATACATGCCACATTTATTAATGCATCAATATCAGTTTAATTATTTCATTCTCAGTTTGCATGTTTAGTTTGAGCTATCCAGTAACTTACATAAATTCAGTAATAGTGTATTCATTACTTAATCCATTGGGAGTAGCATAATACCTAGTTGGACTAGGGTTCAGCGTACCCAATAGTCCCAGAACTACTAGCCACATAGGTTGTAAGTCCCCTATGTGGGTATCATTTCAGTGATCACGCCAGCATGCCTCTATACCTCTGACAGGGTATATTGGGTCCTCTCGATAGGGCGTATACATCGGAATCCACATTTAGCTCATGTAGTTTTATTGTCGGTTATTAGTAGCTCCCACAGTTGAGTTAGATCCTATTGCATTGACCATTTATTAGTATATCCAGTATTCAATTTCAGCATGTTATAAGTTGGTCACTACATTCAGTTTTCTCAACATTTAATATCTATGTCATGTTCAGATTATGTCATTGCTTATTTGATTTGTTAAGTTATATGTTATTTCAGCTGTATTCTATCCTGCATGCTCAGTACCTTTCAAGTTCTGACGCGTACTCTGCACTACATCTTCTCGTGATGTAGATTCAGGTTATCAGCATCCAGATCACGCTTAGATCGGTACCCGATATCCAATTCAGCAGAATTAGTGGTGAGTCCTCATTCTCTAAGGACAATAGTCATGAGTTTCTTTTTTGATTATTTTTTGTCCTTTAGTTTCAGTTTTGCTAGACTTAGCTGGGGCATGTCCCAGCATTTCTAGTTAGTTAGAGTCTATTTTCAGACATAGATAGATTCATCTTAGTATTGCGTTAATATCTTCTTTGTATTAAACTTATCAGTTTTCATATATCTCAGTTATAGTATATGGGTATTCCCCATCTTTTCATTTTGTTTATGATTATAGCTTCCGCACAGTTCTATTATTCACTTTATATTTAGTATGCTAATGATCATGCCAACAGGGTTAGCTTGGGATCACTTGTGGTCTTAGGTCCAGTGTCCGCGTCTCGGGAGTAGTCTCGGGGAGTGACAAACGTTGTATCAGAGCACTAGGTTTAAGTGTCCTAGGATGTCTGAAAAGACGCACTTAGTAGAGTCCTTTTCATGGATGGGTAGTGCGCACCACATCTAATGAGAGGGCGGCTACAAAGTGTCTTAGGAAAAATCTTCATTTTCTTGTTACTCTTATCGTGCGTAAGGTATAATCTAATTCCGTTCTAACTCGATATTCTAGGTTTCAGTGATCATGCCTCCTCGTAGAGCTAACGCCAGGAATGCGAATGCCAGGAACGCAAATACAGCTCCTCCAGTCCCTGATCAAGAAGTGTCTAATGCACAGTTCAGGAACGCCATTCAGCTGTTGGCTCAGAGTGTGGCCAACCAGAACAATCAGTGGGCTCCAATTTCGATAAATGCCAATGTTGGGTCAACTGCAGCCAGAGTGCGAGACTTTCTTAGGATGAAGCCGCTAGAGTTCTTAGGATCACAAGTTGGAGAAGATCCCCAAAACTTCATTGATGAGTTCAAGAAGATCTTTGAAGTGATGCAGGTAACTGGGAATGATCGGGCTGAGTTAGCATCTTACCAACTGAAAGATGTAGCTCATATCTGGTATACTCAGTGGAAGGAGAACAGGGGTACAAATGCAGCTCCTATTACTTGGGATTGTTTCAGCGAAACCTTTCTGGACAGGTTTTTCCCTATAAAGTTGAGAGAAGCAAGGGCCCAGGAATTTATGAACTTAAGGTAGGGTAACATGACGGTCCAAGAGTATGGGCTCAAGTTTAACCAACTCTCCAAGTATGCTCCTCACATGGTTGTTGACTCCAGGGTTCTGATGAATAAGTTTCTTTATAGGGTGTCAGACTTAGTGAAAATAGAGTGCAAGAATGCTATGTTGTTGGGAGACATGAACATCTCTAGGCTCATGACGCATGCTCAGCAGGTTGATGGTGATAAGCTTAGGGAATAGTCTAAGGAGACTGAGAAAGCAAGAACATGTAACTACGAGTCTTCCCAACATAAATCGGGTGGTGAAAATCACTCGCAATTTCAGCAGAAGTCTTCGACTCCAGCCCCTTCATCAGCTAGTGTTCCATCCCCCAAGTTCCGCAATGATCAGAAAGGTGGAGCATCAGGCTCTAAGTCTTAAGGGAGTGTTACATGTACCAAAGCCTACCCGACTTGCCCTAAGTGTGGTAAGAACCATCCGGGCGAGTGCCTTGCAGGTAAGAAATGATACTTTAGGTATGGTCAGTCTAGTCATAGATTGAAGGATTGTCCTTCTAGACAGGGTCAAGGAGGAAATAATGGTAGATCTCACTCTACAACTTCAGCAGCACTAGCATGTCACCCGACTCAACAGGGTAACTCATCTGGTACAAGTGGCAGACAGCGCCAAAACAGGCTCTATGCTCTTCAGGCTCATCAAGATCAAGAAGTTTTTCTTGATGTAGCCATTGGTACGTTACGAGTATTTGATCTTGATGTTTATGCATTGTTAGATCCAGGGGCTACTTTGTGTTTTGTAACTCCTTACATAGCAGTCCAATTCAGTATTAGCCCAGAAACTCTTTCAGACCCCTTCTCAGTTTCTACTCCAGTCGGTGACCCAGTTATGTCTAGACAGGTATACAAAAATTGCCCTGTCACAGTCTCTCAGAAAGTCACTTCAGTAGATCTTCTAGAGTTAGAAATGGTAGACTTAGATGTAATTCTAGGCATGGATTGGTTACATTCCTGTCATGCCTCATTCAATTGTAGAACTAGGATTTTTCATTTTTAGTTTCCAAACGAACCAATCTTAGAATGGAAGGGTAGTAGCTTAGGACCTATGGGTCTATTCATTTTGTACCTTAAGGCCAGAAAGATGATCTCTAAGGGTTATCTCTATCATCTAGTTCGGGTTAAGGATTCTAGTTCTGAATCCCCAACTCTTGAGTCAGTTCCAGTAGCCAATGAGTTCCTAAAAGTGTTTCCAGAAGATCTTCCCGGAGTTCCTCCCGATAGGGAAATCGGCTTTGGAATTGATCTCCTTCTAGATACCCAGCCTATCTCTATTCCTCCTTACCGAATGGCTCCAACTGAGCTTAAGGAATTGAAGGAGCAGTTGAAAGACCTTCTAGATAAGGGTTTCATCAGACCTAGTATTTCGCCATGGGGTGCACCAGTGTTGTTCGTAAAGAAAAAAGATGGTTCTCTCAGAATGTGCATTGACTATAGGCAGTTGAACAAGGTCACAATCAAGAATAAGTATCCCATCCCCAGGATTGATGACTTGTTCGACCAACTTTATGGAGCTAGTCATTTCTCAAAGATATACCTCAGATCAGGTTATCATCATCTTAGAGTCAGAGATAGTGACATTCTGAAGACAGCCTTCAGAACTCGGTATGGTCATTACAAATTTGTATTTATGTCATTTGGACTAACCAATGCTCTTGCAGCTTTCATGGATTTGATGAACAAATTGTTCAAGTGATATTTGGACTTGTTCGTTATCGTCTTTATTGATGATATCCTTATGTACTCTAGGAATGAGGAAGAACATGCGAGTCATTTGCGAGTTGGTCTATAAACTCTCAAAGATCGCCAGTTATTTGCAAAATTTAACAAGTGCGGGTTTTGGTTACAATCAGTTGATTTCCTTGGGCATATTGTGTCTAGTGAAGGAATTCAAGTAGATTCCCAGAAGATAGAAGCAGTGAAACAATGGCCCAGACCTACCTCTCCTACAAATATAAGAACTTTCTTGGGTCTAGTGGGTTATTACAGAATGTTTGTGGAAGGATTTTCATCCATAACCTCTCCATTGACTAAGTTGACTCAGAAAAAGGTTAAGTTCCAGTGGTCAGATGATTGTGGGAAAAGCTTTGTAGAACTGAAAACTAGGTTGACTACAAATCCTGTTTTGACTTTACCAGAGGGTTCAGATGGTTATGTGATCTTTTGTGATACATCCAGGGTCGGCCTAGGTTGTGTGTTGATGCAGCGAGGTAAGGTTATAACTTATGCTTCTAGGCATCTTAAGGTACATGAGAAGAATTATCCGATTCATGATCTCGAGCTTCCAACAGTGGTGTTTTCACTCAAGATTTGGAGACACTAGTTGTATGGTGTTCATGTATATTTGTTCACAGACCATAATAGCCTCCAGTATGTATTCACCCAGAAAGAGTTGAATCTTTGCCAGAGAAGGTGGCTTGAGTCCCTCAAAGATTATGATATGAGCGTGCATTACCTTCCAGGTAAGGCAAATGTAGTAGAAGATACTCTTAGCAGATTATCCATGGGTAGTGTAGCACATGTTGAGGAAGAAAGAAGAGAGCTAGTAAAATATGTTCACAGACTTGCTCGCCTAGGAGTTCATCGTATGAGCATATCAGATGGTGGTGTAACGATTCAAAATGGGGCAGAATCTTCTCCGGTAGTAGAGGTTAAGGAAAAGAAAGACAGTGATCCAATATTGCTTGAGCTTAAGGGTCCAGTCCATAATCATAGAGTGAAGGTTTTCTCCCAAGGGGGAGATAGTGTGTTTTGCTACCAGGGTCGATTATGTGTTCCTAATATGGTCGAGTTGAGACAACATAATCCTGCAGAGGCACATAACTCCAGATATTCTATCCATCCAGGTGCTACTAAGATGTACCGCGATCTGCGGGAAGTCTATTAGTGGAATGGTATGGAAAGAGATATAGCAGACTTTGTGGGTAAGTGCCCCAATTGCTAGCAAGTCAAGGTAGAACATCAGAAACTAGGAGGCATGACTCAAGAGATTGACATTCCTACTTGGAAGTGGGAAGTGATCAACATGGACTTCATCACAGGTTTACCTCGTACTCGCAGACAGCATGACTCAATTTGGGTGATTGTTGATAGGGTTACTAAGTCTTCTCGCTTTTTAGTGGTCAGGACTACAGATTCGGCGGAGGATTACGCCAAGCTTTACATTAATGAGATTGTGAGGTTGCATGGGTTCCTTTGTCTATCATCTCAGATGGAGGTCCTCATTTTACCTCTCATTTCTAGAAGTCATTTCAGAAGGGTCTTGGTACTCAGGTTAACCTTAGCACAAAATTTCATCCATAGATGGATGGTCAGGCAGAGCGTACCATTCATACCTTAGAGGACATGTTGAGAGCTTGTGTGATCGACTTCAAGGGTAGTTGGGATGATCACCTTCCTCTTATTGAGTTCGCCTACAATAATAGTTACCATTCCAGCATTCAGATGGCCCCTTATGAGGCATTGCATGGGCGTAGATGTAGATCTCCAGTTGGTTGGTTTGAAGTAGGCGAAGCAGCCTTGATAGGAACAGATTCAGTCCTTGATGCTATGTAGAAAGTGCAACTCATTAGAGATAGACTTAAGACTGCCCAGAGTCACCAGAAGTCTTAAGCAGATGTGAGAAGAAGGAAATTAGAGTTCCAAGTTGATGAGTGGGTTTTCCTGAAAGTGTCACCTATGAAAAGGGTGATGAGATTTGGCAAGAAAGGGAAGCTTAGTCCCAGATATGTAGGCCCTTACCGAATCTTGAAAAGGATTGGTAAAGTGGCTTATGAGTTAGAGTTGCCAGCAGACTTACAGCAGTGCATCCAGTCTTTAACATTTCAGTTTTGAAGAAGTGTGTGGGTGATCCAGCATCCATAGTGCCATTAGAGAGTTTTGTCGTGAAATATAGTTCCTCATATGAGGATGTACCAGTTTAGATTCTCGATGTTCAAGTTAGAAGGTTGAGAAACAAAGAAGTCGCTTCAACCAAGGTTTTGTGGAGGAGTCAGTTCGTAGAGGGAGCTACTTGGGAAGCAGAAGCAGCCATGAAGTCCAAGTATCCTCACCTCTTTCCTTCCAATTCCATTCCAACTTGAGGTAATAGTTCCTCTTCAATTTTTCAGTCATTTATGCGTAAATTCAGTCTTAAGATCATGTTCCTTCAGTTTGTACTTGCATTTTCAACTTATTTGCCTGTTCTTGGAACTCAGTTCAGTCAAAAATTAAGTTCTCAATGTTAAGTGGTAGGGATTGCAACACTCTCCCTTTATTTCAGCTAGTTTAGTCTTCATTTGAGGACGAATGGTCCCAAGGGGGAGATAATGTAACACCCCGTATCTGAAAAAGACGAAAAATGAAGATTTTGAGAAGTTGCAAGTGCAACTCACGGTTGCCATCCACGACCCGTGCTGGTGGTCCGTGATTCACCACTGCAACCCCTCTCCAAACCCAGCTAAGAAAATCAGCTAAGTCTCGACCCACGGACAAACCCACACTCCGTAGGTCAGACCACGGTCTGTGGTCTGTGTCCGTGGATTGAGACCCCATTTACCCAACCTCTGACATAAACGACGACCGACCATCACATACCCTCGTTTGATCCACGGTCTATAGGTCTGATCATAAGTGACGGTCAACAGCCAGTTAGAGGAAAATTATGATTGGGTCAACTTCAAATGGCTATAACTCTTAACAAAAAATGAATTATGTATCCCATTACCAATGGTATGATAGATAATTGAATCCTCTTTCCAATGCCACCGAGTTTGCTAAAATCCAACCTCCGAGTAAAAAGCTATGCTTGTTTTAGTGAAGCGCTGTCAGGCAGACTTGACCTACGACTCCAATCTACGGACCGTAGATTGACCTACGGCCTGTAGGTCCTGTCCGTCGATCACTCCGACAGCATTTAAGTCAGGGGACTTTTGGTCTTTTCCTATTTCGTTGGACCCCTAAGCTACGTCATTTAGACCCTAAATTATGAGATTTTAGTCAATTTAAGCCTAGAAACATAACTAGAACTTGCCTAAGTCAAATCATTAATCAAAACTTAGAAAATTAGAGTGTAAGAGGAGATTAGAAGTCAAGAACCCTCATTCAAGAACACAACAATTTTTCTTCAGTTCCAGGCCAAAAATTAAAGGATTTCTTCGTGAAATTCGTCACCGGGTATGTGGGATTTCACTAGTGGGTTCCTTTCGCCCATTAGGTCCCTAGTTTTCAGTCAGTTTCTTGATTCCCTTATTATGACTAAACCTAGGTTTTCTTGAATGTTAGAATCATTGGGTTCTTAGCTGTTAGAATGATCCAAATCAGATTAGTATGTTAATATTCAGTTTATTGCATGAATTCCAGAACCCTAGCTATGTATTTCTTTAGTTCTTGAATTACACACGCTAGGTCCAATATTTCAGTTATTCAGTTATACATGCCTCAGTTATTAATGCATCAATATCAGTTTAATTGTTGCATTCTAAGTTTGCATGTTCAGTTTGAGCTATCCAGTAAATTACAGAAATTCAGTCATAATGTGTTCATTACTTAATCCATTGGGAGTAGCATAATACCGAGTTGGACTAGGGTTCAACGTGCCCAAATAGTACCAGAACTACTAGCCATGTAGGTTGTAAGTCCCCTCTGTGCGCATCATTTCAGTGATCACACCAGCATGCCTTTATACCTCTGGTAGGGTATATTGGGTACTCTCGATAGGGCGTATACATTGAACTCCACATTTAGCTCATGTGGTTTTATTATCGGTTATTATTAGCTCCCACAGTTGAGTCTGATCCTATTGCATTGACCATTTATCAGTATATCCAGTATTCAATTTCAACATGTTATAAGTTGGTCACTACATTCAGTTATCTCATCATTTAATATCTATGTCATGTTCAGATTATGTCATTTCTTATTTGATTTGTTTAGTTATATGTTATTTTAGTTGTATTCTATCCTACATGCTCAGTACCTTACAAGTACTGACGCATACTCTGCGCTATATCTTCTAGTGATGTTGGTTCAAGTTCTCAACATCCAGATCACACTTAGATCGATTCCCGATCTCCAGTTCAGCAAAATCAGTGATGAGTCCTCATTCTCCGAGGACAATAGTCTTGAGTTTCTTTTCAGTATTTTTAGTCCTTTAGTTTGAGTTTTTCTAGACTTAGCTGGGGCCTGTCCCACCATTTCTTGTCAGTTAGAGGCTATTTTTAGATATAGATAGATTCAACTTAGTATTGAGTTAATATCTTCTTTGTATTAAACTCATCCGTTTTCATATATTTCAATTATAATATATGGGTATTCCCCATCTTTTCATTTTGTTTATTATTATAGCTTCCACACAGTTTCTATTATTCAGTTTATATTTAGTATGCTCATGATCATGCCAGCATGGTTAGCTTTGGATCACTTGTGGTCCTAGGTCCCGTGTTCGCGTCTCGGGGGTAGTCACGGGGCATGACAAAAATGTTCATAAAATCATGTTGTGTGGGTACTATTGTCGTACTACCCACCAAGATGCTCATGATTTCGCCAAGTCTTGTAATTGTTGTCAAAGAGAAGAAGGTATTTCAAGGAAACAAGAACTCCCAATGAATCATATTTTGGTGGTTGAACTATTTGATGTTTGGGGCCTTGACTTTATAGGTGCATTTGGGAGTTGGAATGGGATGAAATACATACTTGTAGCGGTTGACTATTTGCCTAAACGGGTAGAAGATGTGGCACTTTCATCCAATGAAGGAAAGAGTGTCACCGCATTCCTGAAAAATAATATCTTCTCCAGATTTTGTACACCAAGGGAAATTATCAGCGATGAAGGTTCTTACTTTTGTAATAAGTTGTTCAAGGTGTTTCTTAAGAAGTATGGTGTTTATCACAATATCTCAACTCCTTGTCATCTGCAGTCTAGTGGGAAAGTCGAAGTGTCATATATAGAAATTAACCAAATCCTTGCAAATACTATGAGTGTGAACGTAACTAATTGGTCAATAAGCTTTATGATGCTCTATGGGCCTATCTCACTGCATTCAATACTCCCATAAGGTTGTCTCCTTACAAACTTGTGATTGGGAAGTCTTGTCACTTACATGTAGAGTTAAAGCATAATGCGATGTGGGCACTCAAGAAGTTAAATCCAGATCGACGTGCCCCATAGAGTTAGAGGTTGGATGAGTTGAATGTGTTTGATGAGAAATACCAAGATCAAATTATCGAAAAGCATGAATTTGCTCCTTCTATTCAATGCAAGGTTGCACTTGTTAGCTGGCAAGCTCAAATCAATGTGGACAGGACCATTTAAACTAGTACATTTGTTCTCACACAGAGCAATTGAACCTGAGAATGAGGAAGGAATAAGATTCAAGGTAAATAGTCAAAGAATAAAAATCTACTTGGGTCAACCAGAAGAGGTCAAAAGGTAATTGAAGAATGGGATCATGATGAAGTCTGAATAGTCAATGGGTCTGCGTCGTACTGCAACCTTAAATCAGCGCTACTTTGGAGGCAACCCAAGATGTAATCTAGCTTGTTTACAAGTTTTCTAGTGATTTTTATGTTTTAATATTTTCTAGTGATTTATATGTTTTAATGTTCTCTAGTGAATTTTATTATTTTAAGTTTGAGTTTTGGCTAGATTAAGTTAGTCTAGGGTCTTTGTCCAAAACGAGTCAAGAAAATGTAAAAGGATGCCTTGATGTTTGCTACATGTGTAGGAAAGAAAGAAAAATCTGGAAAATCATGAAGTGCTAAAGGTTCTACGGTTTTGACCTACAGGTCGTAGGGCAATCTATAGACCATAGGTCTGATCCGTATAATCTTGGTGCACGGTAAGTTTTGTAAGGACTGGTTCTATGGTTCCCATTTATGAGCCATCGTTCATTCAATGAACCGTAGATGGCATCATAGAATTTTATGTCCAAATATAGTTGTAGCTTTAAGTCTACGACTACACAGTACAAACCGTAAATACTTTTATTATCCCTAGTCTGCATCCACAGAACACATGTATATTTCCAAAAAATTTATAATTGTGAAATGAAATTACGGAGGCCATCTACGGAACATAGTAACACCTACGGGCCATAGACGAGCTTTCATCAAAACGAGTCTGCCTAATTAAAAAAGACGTGACATGAGACTCCTAATTCAAATAAAAAACCCAAATTTCAAATTCACCCCATTCTTCCCCACGATCCTCAACCACTACAACCCCTTTCTTTTCCCACCCTTTTATATCAACTTTGAACTCCTCATATAAATCTTCTCACTATTTAATCCCATTCCCTATCTTCTCCACGTCTTCCTCCTTTTCATCCATTTTTCACACACGTTCACCACACCAAAAGCAAGACAGTCACGGGTCTCGGAAATTATTGAATTGGTCATCACATTTTAAGTATCTAAGTTTAAATTAGCACCCACACAACTTTAAATTTAAGTTATAAGGTATGAATTCCTTTCAAACTTAAATTGCTAATTAAGTTCATAGTTGCTACTTGACCTAGGGTTGAAATTTCTTGTGTTGTATGTTAAACATTTTCAAATTATACCCTTGGGATGAAAGTGGATGTGAGTGTTGTCAATTCCATGTTAATATGTAAACTAATTTCTCAGAATTGTGTTCTTAACTTAGGGTTTATGTCGTTTCTTTTATTTGTGTTATTAAATGATAAGTGTAACCCCTAAGGATGACAAAATTCCATGATAATAGGTATAAATGGATGAACTAGACTAGGTTAGGATGGTTTGTGATGAGTCAAGAATTTTGACTCATTTAGCGCTTATTATTCAATTATTTAGTGTCCTCAATTCCTATTTTGTTCTCATAACTAATGTTAATATGTTGATATGCAGCAATGAAGGCTTAAGAACAAGGCAAGGACATTATGATGCAGAAAGTATAAAATAAGTTAGCAAAGCTGAAAAAAGAGAAGTTGGAGCTTACAACTACCATTCCAGCTCGCCTAAAGTTCCAGTGAAGTGGCCTATGTTCCAAACCAACTTGGCGAGCAAAAGGGACGATTTGGTGACTTGCCGAATCGATTGGCGATCACGATCCTGCTCACCTAAGCTTCTAAAATAATTTGCTAAAGGAGTTAGGACAAAAGGCAAAAAGAAGCACAACTCGGTGGTTCACTGAGTTGATCAGTGAGAACGACTTACCTCGCAACTTGGACTTTGCGTCGAGTTTTTGGAAACATATAAATTCATTTTTTAAAAGAAGAAAAGGAGTTCCCACACAGTTTATTCCTGAGTCTTTGAGAATTTTTACATTTTCACAATGTTAAACATTTCTGGAGAAGATTTGGATCTAGGATTTTAGCTTTGAATTTGGCATTAGGTATTGCATATTTTTATCAATTCAAATAGATAATCTTGTTGGTAACTATTTCTTATTTTCTGTTATGTTTGGCTAAAACCCCTTACCTTAGGGGTATGATCATGTAGTCGAATGCATGAATTAGCTAATGGGTGTTATTAATTGTTGAATTTAATGTTGTTTTGAAATGGGTTCAATTTTTTGTTGATGTTTTAATTGAAGAATTGAAGTTGCAAATTCTGTTCTAGCTTAGCTCTTTATGCTTGCTTGAGAAAGAGGTATTAGAGTCAAATGAATGATTGATAGTTGTATTGATTGTGTCTTTAAAACCTAGCTTGAGAAAGTTGATTTGATTGCGTCTTTACAAACCCAGCTTGAGAAAGTGAGTTAATTAAGGAATTGGATTGTGTGGTAGTGTTAAGCTTGTTGAGGTTCGAGAGAACTCACTCAAAACATGATAGTTGATCGAGAGATGGCTATTGTACTCAAAACCTAGCAGACTCAACAAGTTGAAGCAATTAGTAATCACCCATTAAGCAAAATTAACATTCGATTGATCACATTCCTAAGGTCCAATCTCCAATTTCTTATTCCTGTGTTAGTTATTCCTTATCACAATTTGGTTACTAATTTACCCCCATTTGGTATTAATCATTGAAACTTCGTGATTTAATTTTATGTTGCGAAAATTTAGCTTCTATAAACGATTCGAACACGTTTTTACTTCATAGTTGAATTCTTTACTGTATCATTCCCTGTGGGATCGACCTCAACTCATAGTTGGGTTTATACTTGTTAGTGACTGCCTACACTTGGAATCAGATGAAGTGTAGTTGAGCGTTATCAAAAATAGTGTCACTGCCGGGGAGTGGTGTTTAGAATTATTTTATTGAAGTGTCTTCGTGAACTAATTTTATTATAGTTGAATTATATTATTTTTGTTCTTGTTGATTGCTCAAACCCGATGAAAAAATGAGTGTGAACGGGAGCAATGCAAGTAAACTTGGGAACAATGATGACATTGGAAACTGACATGATGTCAATGAGGATCAACTGGGTGCGGGAGCTATTCGATTTCCTCCAACTGTGGGTAATGTATTTTTTCATGTGACTAGCAGGATGTTGCAACTGTTGCAAATGAAAGGTCTCTTTGGGGGACTTTCTCATAGGACTCTCATGATAACATTCGCAATCTTGTGGATTTATGTGGACCATTTTACTACAAGAACATCACTGAAGAGTCAGTCCGACTCCGTTTGTTTCCCTTTTTCTCTAATAGGGGAGGCAATGAAGTGGTTGACCGAACTACCAAGGGAATCTATCACTTTATGGGAGGAACTCACGAAAGTGTTTTATGGAAGGATTTTCCCTCCCTCGAAGATGGTCAAGTTGAGGGATTATATCCAGAATTTCAAGCGAATTAATGGTGAGCCCAAAAGTTGGTTCTCTTATGTTCGACTTATGGGTTGCTGGACAATGTGCTACTGCTAAAGTTTTATTGGAGTCTTGAAACGATCAACAAAGGTGTCGCTGACGAACTCATTCATGGTGGAATCATGAGACAACCATTGGACATAGTGTTAGCCTTGCTTGACGAGATTACCAAAATTAATTGTACATGGTAAACAAGGGAAGATAAGATGTCTCCTTTGAATATTTGGTTGACAAAGGAACAGATGGAAAAGAATCAAGAACGAGATGAAAACTTGGCCAAGATAATTAACCAAATGGACCTATTGATGAAACATGTCATGGGAGGGGTTTACAAGGTTGTGAATGCGGTTAGTGCTAATAGTGATGTGAACCCGGATGATGCACAATTTGAGGCCTTGTACAATGAAGAGTTACAGTTCTTGTTGAACCAAGCGGGGGTTTCTCGTCCGAGCTATCCAAGGCCGGGTGGGAATCAAGGTTGGATTAGAGATCATGATGATGGTTGGAGAGATCGAGAATGGCGTGACCGTGGTGCAAATTTGAGAGATAGAGATGGTGACAAAGATCACTATGTGCCTCTTCATGAACGTCAAAAGCCAATGAAACAAAGGGAGGATCCCAAAATTTTCCGTACTAAGGATATGCTTGCTCGTATCTTAAACAAGGTGAAAGGATCAGAAAAGGTACTCAAGGATATGAAAGACGATGTCTCTTCTCTAAATCAAACGGTGACTTCACACTCGGTTCCATTAAGCAGCTTGAAACTCAAATGAGTCAGATCTAGGCTCATTTAAATTCAAAACCGAAGGGGGGTTTCCCTAGTGATACCTTAGTTAACCCGAAGAATGAGAAATGATCTCATGGCCACGTCGTGCCATGACGTTAAATAAGGCGCTTCTTGGGAGGCAACACAAGTTTTACTTTTTATTTTGATTAATGTTTATTGGTTGTACAGGTTGAAATTAAAATTTTGGGTGACAAGGAAAATTGGGCAAGCTAAAGCCCACTCGGTGAGCCCGATATAGATTAATTTTTGACCAACTTATAGGCCGAGTTGCTGTTAACTATGGCATGCTAAAGTCCACTCAGCGAACCACGGAGTGTATTAACGGCATTAATGAACCTCGCCAATCAAGGCATGAACTGAAGGGTCAAAGGCCTTTCAACCGTTTTAAATTCAAATCCTCTCCTTATTTTGAACTTTTAGACTCTTGCACTCTTACAATCAAATTTTAGATCATAGTTTTTATCTTTAATTTTTGTGGGTGTCCTTGTGTGGTCAGAATCTTATGCGTTTCCCATCCTTTTCTCTTTTCCTTAGTGTCCCTATCTGCAATTAAGGTTGGTTATCCGAATTTGTTTTAAATTGTGCAATTTGTTTTGAGCATGTGTTTGAGTAACTCGTAGATCTATGGTTTGCTTTGATTTTGTGCTAAATTGTTCGTTGATATCTATTTTGAAATCATTCATGCCTGATTTCTTGTTTAGTCTTAATTAGTTTGAGATTGGCATTTTAATTGTGTGAATTGTGTGTTTGCATGTTGTGCGTTTGCTTGTTGTGTTTTGTGTGGGTGAAGTATGAGTAACCCAAGTTTCACTAAACAACTCAAATTTGCCTAATGATTGATTGGGTGACATCATTCTTAAGAGCAAAATCATTGTTTTGTCAAATTTAGATCAATTGGGGGAATTTTGAGTACCCCGGAGCAGATAATCATTGTGGGTAGGCTTAAATTGCATGGAATTTTCCTTGAAATTAGTTGCAGTAGGCTGTGCATTGAGAATTGGAATTCGGGTTGGGAATCTAGTAAGTTGGGCTATTTTGGGAGGTGAGTCGAACTTGCCGAGTGACTCGACAGCTCACTAATTGACCCCCCTTATCGCCTTTTTGACTTGAAATGTAGGTAAATTACTCTGTAACTTTCAGCGATATGGTTTTTCTCACTGAGTATACTCAGTCACTCATTGAATGATCTTTGGTATCACCTTTTTGTGCTCAATTTCTGTTGTTTTCTTCTGGAACATTTGGTGAGCCCTCTACAGCTCGCCGAATGTCTTCGACAACTCACCGAGTGGTTTGGCGAGTTTTCTTGCACTTTTTCTTGAAGATGATATTTTCCTAACCCGTTGCAACTGCATATGTTTTGTTTGTGCGTTTCTACAGATATGGCTAGGCCAAAGCATCTGTTAAAAGGTCCAAGACCTCGAAAGAGGAAAAAAGGGTTATCATTGCAGCATAGTGTCACAACCCAATGCTATACCCTAGACGTGACATGGCGTACAAGAGCTCGAGAGGCCCCATACATGCCACTTAGTATACATAGTGAAAATAATATAAATCAAGATATTTAAAAGTGCATTGCAAACATAGAGTTTTATAAAACGAAGTGGAAGTCTAACAATGTCTCAAGCCATCTAGTACAAAGGAGAAATCATGACGTAACCCGTACGTCAAGTTCAAAACTAAAATGAAAAGACATAATGAAATAAAGGCTTGGTCCTCAAAACATGAGGCCTCACCAATCTTCAATCTTCAACTACTAAGAGATCCTAGCCATGGAGTTGCGAATCGCAATCGACAGACCCTAAAATTTAGGATAAGAAATGTAGGCAAGAGTATATGCTAGTACAAAAATGCACTAAGTATTATAGTCATGCACTAAGTATGATAGTCATGCATAAAAGGGACATTTTTGTGGTATATAAAGACCAAGTCAAATCATACGATAAGAGGATTAGAAAACATAAAACGAAATCATGATCATTGCAAGTAAAACTGTCTTTGGACACATGTAAGTTACTTTAAAGGTAACCTTGGTTTATTATTGTGGGAAGTTGCCTTAACCGACATAAATACCATGCGAGCTATAACATGATACCATGATGTCCCCCACACTGAAAAAGGTTGTCCTATTTGCCAAGGTAGGACCATGGTTCTGAGCTAAAGTCAATCCACTAGATAAGGTCTATTTAGACAATCTTCTTATGCAGGCACATAGGTAATTCATAAGGAGATTGCTTTTAGAAACCCAACCTCAACACGAAAGAGCTTCCATCTCTATATTCTTTCGGCGCTAAGCATAAATCCCACAAAGTAGTTATTAATCTTAACTTGACTTATATTTAAATGACATGGATAGTTACCATTTGTTTTTATCATAGGTCAGCTCCTTAGACCATGCGTGAGAAAACCTTTGACCGTCTATGATCCTTTCATAATAGCTTTTAAGGCCCATAGTCATTCACTTCATACTAGAAATTCCCCTAATACTAATGGAACTAGTTTCCAAACCATGGCCTATAATCATTGATGGCATATCCGGATACCATACTAATCAAGACCTAATTTAGGAAAATAGCCCAAAAAGCATTGAGGGCAAATCTAAATGTCATTCATGTCATGTGGCCAATCTTCATAGAACATATAGACAATCTCATCTATATGCTTTCTTGAGTCATAAACATACTTTCATGAGCATGCATTCTTTTCAATAATTCATAAGCTTCATCATATTTTCAAAGTCAGCATCTTCAAATTCATTTACATTTATTTCATAAAGGGAAGATATGCATATTTCATAAATTCATATTTCATAGTTCAAGACCCACATTATATCAACATAGCTTAGAAAACATGGGTTATGCATGGGTTCATGGGAAATCAACATAAAACATGCAATTAGTTCAATTCATGCAAAAAGTTCATAAATAAATCAAATAAATCGACATTGAAAGTAACCCATGACATAGAAGAAAACTCTAACTCAATTGGGGAATTATAACTTTCTAAATTGGAGAATTTGGGAACTAAATGGATGAAAACCATCATACCTTGATAACAAAATCTTTGAAGCAATGCAGGATTAAGAGGCTTGATCTTCAAACCCTAGCTTTCTTCTTCAACTTTTAGAGAGAGAAATATTTGAGAGGAAGACTTGTTCTTCTTTTAGGAATTTGAGAGAATGATTTCAATTGGGTAAATTTTGGGGGTAAAGTAATTATATAGGGGTTCTAATAGAGAGTAAAATGACATGGTATTCAATTAAAACAATTTGGGCAAAAGACCAAGAAGCCACATAAATAACCGTCATTGTCAACGATAATAGGGAACTACGGTTTGTGGTTCGACCTACATACCATCTTGTTCGACTGTTGTTGACTTCAGAAACTTGACTATTGGACCCACAAACAACAGAGCCAACCTACGCAACGTGGTTCCATCGATAGGCCGTAGGTCACAGCCGTCTTTCTCAACTTGTAAACCTAAAATTTTTCTTTGTCTAGACTAACCTACGAGGACTATCTATGGCTCGTGGATTGGATTACGGTCCATCATGGTGAACCATCAAAAAATACAGAACCTTATCAACTTTAAGAAAATATAACTCTTGGACCACGCCACTATCGACGATCCGTCGTCCCACCTATGTATCGTGGATGGTGTCGTCGGTCTTGACACTAGGTGAGTGAAAAACTAAATTTTTTCTTGCCTTTTGTATCCAAGGTGTTACATTATCTCTCCCTTGGGAACATTCGTCCTCGAATGGAACTGAAGTTAGCACGAAAAGAGTAAGAGAGAAACTAACAACCCAATCATTAATCCAATCACATAAATGCACATATCCGAGGAGGAAACTTCAACTCCAAGATAAAACATGTTCAACATATCTTTTCATAAGGTCTATATGCAACTCATACTCAAATCCTCATAAACATGAAGAAATCAAGTAAGCTAAATCATATCTTTTGAAAATCAACTTTTTCATGATCATGCATACATGAGGAAACATGAAGATGACTAAGACACACAGATTCTAAAGAGTGAACCATGAGGGGCTAAGACCTCAAGCAAGACTCGAAGATAAAAGGAAAGACATAGGGATACGAAGACGTCTTTTCACGCGTCAAGCCATAACAAGGAACTATTCCAAAAACAACATAGTTCTACTCACACACCAACCATGAAGCACATTATTTCCCCTCTAGGGAGCAAACCTCATTAGTCTTTTCAAATCAATCTCCCTCAATCCCAAACATAACACCAAAGTCTTAACAACCACTAAACCATTGATACAAGTAACCTCTTAAGAAGTTTCCACAAGGGGTTTCAAGGACTACACTAAACACCATCTCCATACATGGAGTCTTACCATATCCAACGAAACACTCAACATCAAGCAATACATAACCACAAGCTAAATGACCTTAACTTACCAATTACCACATTTGGGGAACCCTCATGATCTTCTTGAGTTTGAAGAGCATAGAACCTATATTGTTTCCCACAACCATTAGGATCGAAGTAAAGGTAGGGTTAATCCCGTCGATGATTATCTTCATTATTCCTAGAAACCATAGGACAATTCCGTATCTTATAATCCATCTTTCCATGACCAAAACATGAATTTGAATTGGCTAGACACTTTTCCTTATGTCTTCTCCCACAACTCCGACACTTAGGCCACATTTGCTCACTACTATCCTTATTTTGGGAACGATCACCTCCACTGGACCTTGAATGTGAGAACTCACATCATCCCTTCTTTCCTTCTTTGAATCCCTAGTTTTCTCCTTAAGCTTTTCTTCTACTATTTGTTGTGCATGAACCATCAAACGTGAGACATCCATCTTCTTAAAAAGCATGGCGATTAGGAATTCTTTACCACTAAATCGGAAACACTCGACACAAACATACTCATCCTTGCCCTTGGATCAACAACCATAGTTGGAGCATATTTAGACAACTGTGTGAATTTCAAAGAATACTTCTTCACACTCATATCTCCTTGGCAAAGGTTAATGAACTCAAGTACCTTTTCTACTCTTATCTCAAGGGGAAAGAACCTATCAAGAAAAGAAACCTTAAATTTCTCCCAATCAAGAGGACCCTCATCTACTGCCCTCTCTTCTTTCCATTGGTTGAAAGAAACTTGAGCAACCCCCTTTAAGTTGATAAGCGACTGATTCCACCTTTTCTACCGATGTCACTCCCATGATCATCAACACCTTATACACCTCATCAATGAATTCTTGAGAATATTCTTCAATGTTAGAACCATGAAATTTGGAGGATTCATTCTAATAGAGTCCCTTACCCTTGTTGTCGTCGTACCCACCCTTAGGTTCATGAGAGCTACAACCTCTCAATTTTCTTGTATCATCATAGCTTGGTCCAATGCATGAAATGTAGATCGAAACTCATCATTAGTCACTTGCTTGGCCAAAGGGTTGGCTGACACTTGGGGAACCTCTTGTCTCACATTTTCACGAACATCCCTATTCCTTCGTGGAGGTATATTCTAAAAACCATAAATAGGGGTTAGGAGAGAAAGACACCTAGAGTTACACTGTATCACATGACTTTAGAGTAATAAAATAAGTTGAACTTCCTAAACATCTTATAGCCTCTCATTCATAAATGTGGCGAGCTTCACACTCATGAACAAGACTCTACACAGCGTGGCTTATGAGACATCCAAGGGCCTTTCTAAGCGTTGTGCTTTGACTACTAAGTTTGTCACGATCCAAGGGTATACCCTAGACGTGACATGGCATACAAGATCCCGAGAGGTCCCATACAAGCCACTTAGCATACACAATCAATATAATAGAAATCAAGAGATTTAAAAGAGTATTGCAAACATAGACTTTTATAAAATGAAGCGAAAGTGTAACAATGACTCAAGACATCTAGTAAAAAAAAGAGCACGAGAGGTAACCCGTACATCAAGTTCAAAACTAAAATGAAAAGACAAAATGAAATAAAGGCTTGTTCTCTGAAAAATTAGGCCTCACCAATCTTCAATCTTCAACTACTAAGAGATCCAAGCCACAAAGGTGCTAATTGGAATCGTCGGACCCTACATTTTAGGATAAGAAATGTAGGCAAGAATATGTGTTCATACAAAAATTCACCAAGTATGATAGTCATGCATTAAAGTATGAAATCATGCTAAAATGGATATTTTTGTGGTATGCAAAGACAAAGTCAAAGCAAAAGACAAGAGGGTTAGAAAACATAAAACGAAATAACGATCAATGCAAGCAAAACCATCTTTGGACACATGTAAGATACTTTAAAGGTAACCTTGGGTCATTATTGTGGGAAGTAGCCTTAACCGAGATAAAGACCATGTGAGCTATAACATGATCCCCCGGTGTCTCCCACACCAAAAAGGTTTGTCCTACTTTCCAAGAGAGAACCATGGTTCTGAGCTAAAGTGGATCCACTAGCTAATGTCTATCTAGAATATCTTCCTATGGGGGCCCATAGGTAAGGGATAAGGATATTGCTACTAGAAACCCGACCTCAACACAAAAGAGCTTCCATCTCAGTATCCTTTGGAGCTTAGCATAAATCCCACGGAATAGTTATTAATCTTAACTTGTCTTATCTTTAAAAGACGTGGGTATTCACCACTTGTCTTATCATAGCTTATCTTATTAGAACATGTGTGAGAAAACCTTTCACCGTCCATGATCTTTTTATAATAGCTTTTAAAGCCCATAGCCATTTATTTCCTGCTAGAAATGCCCCTAATACAAATGGAAATAGTGTCTTATAATCATTATGCGGATACCATACTAATCAAGACCTAATTTAGGAAAATAGCTCGAAAGCATTGAGGGCAAATCTAGAAGTCATTCATGTCATGTGGGCATGCTTCATAGAACATATACAAAATATCATCTATAAGCTTTCTTGAGTCATAAACATACTTTCATGAATATGCCTTCTTTTCAATAATCCATAAGCTTCATCATATTTCCAAAGTCAAAGCATCTTCAAATTCATTTACATTTATTTGATAAAGATAAAACATGCATATTGTCACGACCCAAGGGTACCCCCTAGACATAACAAGGTACATAGAACCCCGAAGGGCCCATGCAAGCCACTTAGCATATCATAACATAAAGCATTAGAACAATAAGAGTAAAACACATTTTAAGTTTTAAAAAGTTTTTCATAAAGGCAAAGTAGAAGTCTAGATTTATCTCAATTAGCCATCTATTACAATACTTGAGTAAGAATAGGGTCACAACCCGAAACAATATAATCCAAAAGTGAAAATACAAGACTGAAACTACAATGATACTATCCGTCCTCGAATCATAAAGACTCACCAAACAAGCAAGGAGAATGACCAATTCCAAGCCCTAGCCAAAATGGGGACCACCTTGAGAACCGGACCCTACACTTGAGGAAACTATAGGAAAATATGGGTTAGTACAAAATGCACTAAGTATGATAACCATGCATAAAATAATGAAAACATGCTAAAAGGGACATTTTAGTCGAATGCATACCATTTACTAGTGTAAAGCATCCTTTTTGAGACAATGGAAAAGCATAAGTCATATGCTAATCAACTCATAGATCCTCATATCATAATTGGAACATAGCATAAATACCCTCAAAGCATACTTGTGCAATGCATGAATAAGATTCCATAATCCCACCCACACTAGGTAAAGCTTCTTGAGTAACTATAGTTCATAATTTCATATTCTTGTTCATATTATGATAAAGGGAAAATAAACCTTTACCGATATACACCATATGATCTTACCATGGAATCCGGTGTCTACCCCACACCAAAAAGGGGTTGTCCTACGTGCCTAAGGTAGAACCATACTCTTAGCTAGGTGGATCCACTAGCTAAAGACCTATGTGGGCACATTATTTATGGGATAACGAGATTGCTTCTAGAAACCCAATCTCAACAATGGTAGAAGGTTTCCATCTCATGAGATACATATTTTGGGAACCCGGACTCCACTATGGTAGAAGGAACCCATTTGGAAAGTCGGACTCAACTAGTGTAAAAGCTTTCATTGGGAAGCCGGACTCAACTATCGTATAAGCTTCCATCTAATATTCATATCCACTCGATGCTAAGCATTAATTCACATAGATTACATAGTAATTCTTGACTTAAGTGCATAATTATGGAAGAATGTCTTGACACTCAATCCAACATAATTGCTACTATAGCTCATATATTCAATAGGTGAGAATAGCCTTTCAACCTTAGAATCATCATATTGTGAGAAAACATTTCACATCATATCAATTTCATACAGAAGTGTGTACATGAGGATAATCCCAACAACACAACAACTAGCTCATAATCATATTCACTTTACTCTAAAAGTGTTCATAAAGAATATACATAAATCTCATAATCATTCATAATTCTCATACATTGCCCTTCAAAGACCATAGATCACATTCCATCAACACATCTAGAATTACTACATTAGACATGGATATTAACATGATTCAATTAACTCAACTACTACAAGCATAATCTTATAAATTCTTCTATAATCAACAAACCCGCATCAAAAGATCATAATTGAGTAATACAGGGGCTTCATGGGTTCTTCGGGGATTTCAACATAAAAACCATCATAAATCATCAATTCAATCATAATATAAACTAAATGAAGCATTAGAATCATTTTTGAAAGGAACCCATGATTTAGAGACAAACCCTAACTTTTGGGGGAATTCTATCTTTGAAATTAGGGTTTTGAAGGCACTCCATGGATGAAGGACTACCGTACCTTAGTTATGAATCTCCAAAGAAATTGAGTAGAAAAGCTTTCTCCTTCAAACCCTAGCTTCAACTTTCTTCTTCTTCGTCTCCTTCCTTGGAGTTCTAAAGAGAATTTTTGACAGAAGATGAACTTTTGGGAATTAATTGGGAAGAATGACTTAGTTTAGGTGAATTTGACTTAAAAATGACTTATATAGTGAACCTAAACTTACCCAAAACGACTTCACTTTGATAGGACTTAAAACGGAAGTTCCCAAAATAACCATCACTTAAAGTGAGCTACCAGGTACCGCGAGGGGCTCCACGAGCCCTGGTCAAGACCACGAGCCGTGGTCCTCTCTGTGTACTTGAGGCAGTGGCTTCAGCAATAAGGTTCCTTAGCTCACAAGCCCAAGGCATCTTCACGAAGGGCTACACGAGACGTGATCAAATCCATGAGCCGTGATCCCTATCGTGGACCTTGAGGCAGGTGGCTAAGCTATTTTCCTCACCATGCTTACACCACCAATGCATGACCAAGGCCTCTCCCACGAACCGTCTAAGGCTTCACGAGCCATGAAGTGGCTCGTGTGGAGGAGCCAATTTGGGGCAGCCTTGGGGAGGCTATTGCCTCTACTTTCACGAAGGGCACCACGACTCGTGGTTTGGGCACTGCTTTGCCAAGGCTGGGGCAGCCTTGGCCCTTGCCCCTTTGCCCTTGGCCCTAGGCCACCTTCACGACTCTAACACTCAATAGTTCAGGTCTAGTTTTAGCCTACTAAATTTCTGGAGTGTTACAATATCTCCCCCTTGGGAACATTCATCGTTGAATGAAGATCTAGACACCTTACGAAAGTAAAGACTCAAGATTAGCAGCCTATCATGCATGAAACATCAAAATAATGCACAATTCAAAGGAGACAACATCAACTCCAATTCAAACATGATCAATGCATCATAAGGAAGTAGGAACTACTTCTAACAACCTAATATGCATGAAAATCAATACTTCTCATATTCACAGGAGGAACGAAACTACCTTCTCCGACTAAAATTATGCTCAACGCAATAACATGGAGCGAATATGCAATTACTCTCAAATGCATACTGAAGAATGTTCTCCAACTCATCTCATGAAGTCAAATAGGCAACTTATAGTAAATGCACAACAACACGAGGTTCATAAATCATGAAAAAGTATTTTCTTACTAAACATGAATTTCTCAAGAACATGCATAATCATTAGGAAATCATGGAAAAACACATATACACACATGACTCCCAAAACACTAGAACTCAAGAGAATTTACTTACCTCAAGCTTGAATAGGAGTCGAAGGAAAGAAATGAGGATATCGGGACTTTTATCGGCCTCGGCCTCCCAAGTAGTACCCTCAACTAAATGATTTTTCCATAAAACCTTCACGGATGCTATTTACTTGGTTCTTAATGTCACGACCCAAGCCTAGGGCCTAGACGTGACATGGCGAATGAGGAACCCGAAAGAACCCCAAACTAGCCTCTCAAACTTGTCATCACACTTCATCGGTCGCGGAAGTACATTCAACATTAATTAATGGGAAATAGGGACTAAGGGCAAATCATTTCAAAATGACATCATAGAACAAGAGTGAAGCTCATTTACAAAATACTTGTCCAACACACACCTGTACATAAGTAGATAGGACGGGGGCCATGACATACTACCGGCTCCCTTCATAGTCAAAATACAATTGCAAGCTAAAGTCTCAAAACATAGGAGTAGGAAACATAACATAGCCCTCGAATCATTGATGACTCACCAATAACTCGGATAAGCACCGTACTAGCCACGTGAATGGAGAGAAGGATCAAGAGTAGCTCTGGTCCCTACATGGTGACATCATGTAGGCAAAATATGCGTTAGTACTTGGAATGTACTAAGTATGCGGGGTGCAACACAACAATAGACAAGGACACAATCGAAATACAAGAAATAGTTTCATAGGCATTATGAATAACAATATGAGGATGCATGATCAAAGTGAAATCAAAACATGTTTAAGTAAATCTATACTAATAGTAGATATCATATGTGTATGCATGATCCAACCAATCTATAACCCCAACTTAGGATGGGGGATGCCGTTCACACCCGGACACCCTGGTGGCAAGGTATAAACCCCTCACATGGTTGATGTTGGTCACACCCCAAGCATCCTAGGTGGTGAGATATAAACCTCTCACATGGTTGTCCGGTTCTTTTCCCCCGGACCGGGCATGGTCATGCAACACTTTATATAGGAAATTCCCATTAGGCTCTAATGCAATCTCACGTATGGAATGAACATATACACAAGCTTAGTTTGTCATCAACACATCTCTGGATTTCCATACATCTCATAACTCAAGCTTTAAAGCATCGATTCATCAATTCTCCATAGTTGGACATTTTGTCAAACACCTTGAAGGCATGTAATGGAATCAAAGAGCATGGAAAATAGGGTAGTAATTATGCAGCCAAACCAGTGAACAACCTACAACACCTTTTTAACACCCACAATACCACATGAAAATCTCCACATCCATTCCAAATTTAGGTTCAAGTTCTAGAGTCACAACATGCTCAATACAATCACTTTTCATGTTTAAAATTCAATGTGCAGGAAATTATTACAAAGAACAAGACTAATTTATGAATCTTAACTTAAACCATGAATTAGTGAGTAGAATAGAGTCTAGGCACTATGGGTGGAAGGACCCATGAGTTCAACATCACATACCTTGGGTTTTTATGAAGGTTTTGAGAGTGTCTTCAATGGAAGCTTGGAACTTGGAGCAAGAGTCTCTTCAATCTTGAGGAAGGTTTTGGATTAGGGTTCTTGAGAGAACTTGAGAGAAAATGTGTCTAAGTATGGGAGAGGTGTTTTGGGAAATGTTTTAGAGATGGGAATTGAACTAATGGTATATAGGAAATAACATATGCCCTTTGGAAAAATATGGTCCAACACTTAGAAAAAAAAATGAGGCGGGTGAACAGTAAAAACGCTCACTGGAAATTGCCTTTCCTGCCGGACAGATTTTACGAAAATGGGCATAACTTCTTCGTCTGAACTCCGAATGAGGTGAAACGAAGTGCGTTACGTAGCTAACTCAAAGGGCTTTCCATGGATATGTTATTGGCCACCCAATTATTTGTGTTCTAGGAGATATGACCCTCCAAAGTAGACCCTTGAAAAAGGCTTCACTTGGAAATTTCGGATTTTGATACGGTTGCTCTAAAATTTGGGTTAGACCCATTTACCACTCAATTTGTCCCCCTAAACAAGAATATGAAGTCGGATTTTCGAAAAACGAAATGGATTTTTTTATATATAGCTAAACAAGTTTCCGGTAACTTCCGAAGCACATTTTTAAGAACTTTTTGGGTCATTTCAATATCTCCCCCTTGGGAACATTCGTCCCCGAATGTGAAAGAGACGTACAAGGCAAGACTTAGTAAGAACATATCAGCCCCAACATGAATGCAAAAATTTTATTTAAACATCACTTCAAGATTTGAAAACTTAGTGTAAAGCATCCATAACTCATCAATTTAAACATATATGAACATTAATGATTCAGGGGCTGAAATGTAAGACTCAATGGAGTACAAAGGACTTGATTTAATACCTTAGGCTTGAGTGGAGTTGAATAGATAAGGATAACGTCTTTGCATGTCCGCTTCGGCCTCCCAAGTAACACTCTCCACTTGTTGATTTCTCCAAAGCACCTTAACGGACGCCACTTCTTTGTTCCTCAACCTTTTAACTTGTCTATCTAAGATCTGAACCGGGACTTCTTCATACGTCAAATTATCTTCTACAACACCCACAACCTCAAGAGGTACAATAGCGTTAGGATCACCAACACATTTCCTCAACATCGATACATGGAATACCGGATGAACTAATTCCATCTCCTTGGGCAACCCCAACTCATAGGCTACTTTACCAACCCTTCTTATTATCTCATAAGGACCGACATACCTAGGACTTAATTTCCCCTTCTTACCAAAACGAACCACACCTTTCATTGGAGAAACTTTCAAATAAACCCAATCACCCACTTTGAATTCAAGATCCCGTCTCCTCACATCGGCATAAGACTTTTGACGACTTTGGACTGTTTTCAACCTCTCCCTAATCATCCTTACCTTCTCAAGAGCATCCATGACCAGATCCGGACCCAACAAGGCCACCTCTCCAACTTCAAACCACCCAACCGGTGACCTACACCGTCTACCATAAAGTGCCTCAAAAGGAGCCATACCGATACTAGAATGATAACTATTGTTGTATGCAAATTCAATCAAAGGAAGATGATCATCCCAACTACCTTTCAACTCCAATACACAAGCTCTAAGCATATCCTCCAAGGTTTGAATTGTTCTTTCGGCTTGGCCATCCGTTTGAGGGTGGAAGGCCGTGCTAAGCTTTACCTTTGTACCAAGACCCCTTTAGAATGACTTCCAAAAGTGAGAAGTGAATTGGGCACCACGATCCGAGATGATAGACAAAGGAATCCCATGCAACCTTACCAATTCATGAATGTACAACTTGGCATACTCTTCAGCCCCGTAAGTAGTTTTAACCGGTAGGAAATGAGCCGACTTTGTCATCCGTTCAACCACCACCCAAACCGAATCAAAGCCTCTTCTAGCCTTGGGTAAGCCCACTACAAAATCCATGTTGATTTCTTCCCACTTCCAAGTAGGTATCTCAATGTCTTGAGTTAGGCCACCCGGCCTTTGATGTTCGGCCTTGACTTGTTGACAACTACGGCAACCCGAAACAAATTTTGCAATGTCCTTCTTCATACCGCCCCACCAATACACATCCCTCAAGTCTCTATACATCTTTGTTGACCCCGGATGAATAGAATAAAAAGAATTATGAGCCTTATCAAGGATTCTTTCCCTCACACCATCCACACAAGGAACACATAATCTACCTTGGTACCTAAGGGCACCATCTCCCCCTTGGGAGAAAACCTCCACCTTACCACTACTCACCGAAGCCTTCAATTCTACCAAAGAAGGATCAAGATCTTGCTTGACTATCACCTCATCAACAAGGAAGACCTTGAACCATCAACAACAACTACTCCTCCACTATCCACCCCTTCTAACCTAACTCCCAATTTGGCCAACCGATGGACCTCCTTAGCCAATTCTTTACTACCTTCCTCGACATGAGCCAAGCTACCCATGGACACTCTACTCAATGCATCCGCCACCACCTTAGCTTTCCCCGAATGATAGTGAACACTCCTCTCATAATCCTTAAGGAATGCTAACCACCTTCTTTGTCTCAAGTTAAGATCTTTTTGCGTGAACACATATTGGAGATTCTTATGGTCGGTGAAGATATCAACATGCACCCCATACAAATAATGACGCCAAATCTTTAAAGCAAAAATCACGGCGGCCAATTCAAGATCATGGGTTGGGTAATTTTTTTCATGAACCTTAAGTTGCCTAGAAGCATAGGCTATAACCTTACCACTTTGTATCAACACACAACCCAAACCAATACGGGAAGCATCACAATAAACAACAAAACCTTCTAGCCCATCCGAAAGTGACAAAATAGGAGCGGACACAAGCCTTTCTTTCAAAGTTTGGAAGCTTTCCTCACACTCATCCGACCACACAAATTTAGCCTTCTTTTGAGTCAACTTAGTCATAGGAGAAGCAAGAGAAGAAAACCCTTCCACAAATCTCCTATAATAACCCGCTAAACCCAAGAAACTCCTTATATCCGACGGGGTCAAAGGTCTAGGCCAATTCCTAATAACATCGGTCTTCTTAGGATCCACCTTAATACCATCCCCCGACACCACATGGCCTAGGAAAGTAACTTCCTTCAACCAAAACTCACACTTTTCATATTTAGCGTACAACTTCTCTTCCCTCAATCTTTGGAGTACAACCCTCAAGTGACCCTTGTGCTCTTCCTCACCCCGAGAATAGATCAAGATGTCATCTATAAACACCACCACAAAAGAATCAAGGTAGGGTTTGAAAACCCTATTCATCAAATCCATAAAGAGAGTCGGAGCATTAGTCAACCCGAAAGACATCACCTCAAACTCATAGTGCCCATACCTAGTACGAAAGGCCATCTTGAGAATATCACACTCCCTCACCTTCACTTGATGATACCCTGACCGAAGATCAATCTTAGAGAAGTGACTAGCCCCATGCAATTGGTCAAATAAATCATCAATCCTTGGAAGATGATACCTATTCTTGACGGTGACCCTATTAATTTGTCGATAATCAATACACATTCTAAGAGACCCATCTTTCTTCTTCACAAACAAAACCGGAGCACCCCAGGGAGAATGACTAGGTCTAATAAACCCCTTCTCTAACAAATCTTTTAATTGCTCTTTCAACTCTTTCAACTCCGTCGGGGCCATACGGTAAGGGGGGATAGAAATAGGTTGAGTATCGGGAATGAGGTCTTTACCAAGATCTATCTCCCTTTCGGGAGGGACACCGGGAAGGTCTTCTGGGAAGACATCTAGAAACTCATTAACAACCGGAATAGACTCAATAGGAGGGACTTTAGACTCCACATCATTGACTCTCACAATATGGTACAAGCACCCTTTGGAAATCAACCTATGGGCTTTAATGCAAGAAATGAATTTCCCCTTCACCACAACATCCCGGCTCTCCCACTCAAGGACGGGTTCATTAGGAAATTGGAACTTGAGTTTACGAGTCCTACAATCAATAGAAGCATAATATGCATGCAACCAATCCATCCCAAGAATAACATCAAAATCCACCAAGTTCAACTCAACAAGATCGCAAGGTAACAACTTATTCAATATGCAAACCGGACAATTTCTATACACTTTTCTAGCAACAATAGAGACACCAATGGGAGTAGATACTTCATATGACTCATGCAACAATTCCGACTCGACATGAAATTTTCTAGCAACTAAAGGGGTAACAAAGGAAAGGGTGGCACCCGGATCAATCAAAGTATAAACATCAAGATCAAAGATTTGCAACATACCGGTCACCACATCCGGGGTCTCATTAACACCTTGTCTACCATGCAAAGCATAAAATCGATTGTCCCTTGGGGCACCACTTTGAGAAGCACCTCTACCCAAAGGAGTAGTGTTAGCACTTCGGACCTTGTTGCGGATCTTGGGACACTCAAACCTCTTATGACCCACTTCTCCATATTCAAAGCAAGCACCCGAACCCTTCATGCAAGGACCACCATGCTTCCTCCCACACTTAGGGCATACATCCATAAACCCACTTCACCTCCCCCTTGAGGTCTAGAAACATTGATAGCAAATCCCCGGTTGACATGAGGGTTTCCTCGGCCTTGATGAAATCTAGCACCCTTAGGGAACCTATTCTCCAATCGGGCCCTCTTGGCCTCGTGCCACCTTTTCTTCCTCAATTTCTCCTCTTCCATTTGCTCGGCATAAGTCATCAACCGAGACAAATCCATATCTCCAATGAGCATAGCAGACCGACACTCCTCACTAACCAAGTCGGATACACCCATCACAAATTTGTTCATCCTCGACCTAGAGTCGGCCACCAAGTGAGGTGCATACTTGGAGAGTTGGACAAATTTGAGGGCATACTCCCTCACACTCATAGCTCTTTGCTTCAAGTTCATGAACTCCACCAACTTTGCCTCCCTAAGCTCAAGAGGGAAGAACCTATTAAGGAAAGCAAGTTTAAACTCCTCCCACAACACCACATAGCCATTACCTTTCTCACCCTTCCATTGATCAAACCAAATTTGAGCAACTCCCTTGAGTTGGTAGGCCGCCAATTCCACCTTCTCACAAGTACCAACATCCATAATGGTCAAGATTTTGCATACCTCATCGATGAACTCTTGCGGGTCCTCATCCACCTTTGAACCATGGAAGACCGGAGGGTTCATCCTCATGAAATCTCTCACCCTTTCCCCCGGGGTGGTAGTTCGAGGAGCTTGGGCTCCTTGTTGCACTTGGTTAGCTACCACTTGTGCAAGCATGGTGACTGCATCACGGAGCTCACCATTGGTGGGTGGCTCTTCCGGTGATCGGGCCCGTTTTCCCCTCATGTTTGGCATGATGACCTAGCAATCCAAAGAACAAGCGTTAGGGAGGAATCACCTTATCGCACTCTAAGCACGACATAGAACATGAAGAAGGGAAACCTTTCCTAAAACGTTTTGTAGCCTCCCATTCATAGTCATGGCGCGCTTCACAACCATGATTAAGACTCTACTCAACGCGGTGTGTTGGACTCCGAGGATTTAACAATCTAGTGCTCTGATACCAAGCTTGTCACGACCCAAGCCTAGGGCCTAGACGTGACATGGCGAATGAGAAACTCGAAGGAACCCCAAACAAGCCTCTCAAACTTGTCATCACACTTCATCGATCGCGGAAGTACATTCAACATTAATTAACGGGAAATAGGGACTAAGGGCAAACCATTTCAAAATGTCATCATAGAACAAGAGTCAAGCTCATTTACAAAATACTTGTCCAATGCACACCTCTACATACATAGATAGGACGGGGGCCATGACATACTACCGGCTCCCCTCATAGTTAAAATACAATTGCAAGCTAAAGTCTCAAAACATAGGAGTAAGAAACATAACATAGCCCTCGAATCATTGAGGACTCACCAACAACTCGGATAAGCACCGTACTAGCCACGTGAATGGAGAGAAGGATCAAGAGTAGCTCTGGTCCCTACATGGTGACATCATGTAGGCAAAATATGCGTTAGTACTTGGAATGTACTAAGTATGCGGGGTGCAACACAACAATAGACAAGGACACAATCGAAATACAAGAAATAGTTTCATAGGCATTATGAATAACAATATGAGGATGCATGATCAAAGTGAAATCAAAACATGTTTAAGTAAATCTATACTAATAGTAGATATCATATGTGTATGCATGATCCAACCAATCTATAACCCCAACTTAGGATGGGGGATGCCGTTCACACCCGGACACCCTGGTGGCAAGGTATAAACCCCTCACATGGTTGATGTTGGTCACACCCCAAGCATCCTAGGTGGTGAGATATAAACCTCTCACATGGTTGATGTTGGTCACACCCCAAGCATCCTAGGTGGTGAGATATAAACCTCTCACATGTTTGATGTTGGTCACACCCCAAGCATCCTAGGTGGTGAGATATAAACCTCTCACATGGTTGTCTGGTTCTTTTCCCCCGGACCGGGCATGGTCATGCAACACTTTATATAGGAAATTATCATTAGGCTCTAATGCAATCTCACGTATGGAATGAACATATACACAAACTTAGTTTGTCATCAACACATATCTGGATTTCCATACATCTCATAACTCAAGCTTTAAAGCATCGATTCATCAATTCTCCATAGTTGGACATTTTGTCAAACACCTTGAAGGCATGTAATGGAATCAAAGAGCATGGAAAATAGGGTAGTAATTATGCAGCCAAACCAAGGAATAACCTACAACAACACCTTTTTAACACCCACAATACCACATGAAAATCTCCACATTCATTCCAAATTTAGTTTCAAGTTCTAGAGCCACAACATGCTCAAAACAATCACTTTTCATGTTTAAAATTCAATGTGCAGGAAATTATTACAAAGAACAAGACTAATTTATGAATCTTAACTTAAACCATGAATTAGTGAGTAGAATAGAGTCTAGGCACTATGGGTGGAAGGACCCATGAGTTCAACACCACATACCTTGAGTTTTTATGAAGATTTTGAGAGTGTCTTCAATGGAAGCTTGGAACTTGGAGCAAGAGTCTCTTCAATCTTGAGGAAGGTTTTGAATTAGGGTTCTTGAGAGAACTTGAGAGAAAATGTGTCTAAGTATGGGAGAGGTGTTTTGGGAAATGTTTTAGAGATGAGAATTGAACTAATGGTATATAGGAAATAACTTATGCCCTTTGGAAAAAAATGGTCCAACACTTGGAAAAAAAAATGAGGCGGGTGAACAGTAAAAACGCTCACTGGAAATTGCCTTTCCTGCCGGACAGATTTTACGAAAATGGGCATAACTTCTTCGTCCGAACTCCGAATGAGGTGAAACGAAGTGCGTTAGGTAGCTAACTCAAAGGGCTTTCCATGGATATGTTATTGTCCACCCAATTATTTGTGTGCTAGGAGATATGACCCTCCAAAGTAGACCTTCGGAAAAGGCTTCACTTGGAAATTTCGGATTTTTATACGGTTGCTCTAAAATTTGGGTTAGACCCATTTCCCACTCAATTTGACCCCCTAAACAAGAATATGAAGTCGGATTTTTGAAAAACGGAATGGATTTTTTTATATATAGCTAAACAAGTTTCCGGTAACTTCCGAAGCACATTTTTAAGAACTTTTTGGGTCATTTCACTTAATCTCTTGACTTGCAGGTCTAGGATCTCTATTGGAACCTCTCGGTGATATAAAGTCTGAAGTAGTTCTGCATTGAATCTATAGTCTTAACAGCGAAGAAGTACGCTAACTTAGTGACTCCTTCCTCTATCACTCAAATGGAGTCATGTTGTCTGCTAGTACAAGGTAAACCCGTAATGAAATACATGTTAATCATTTCCACTTCCACGTAGGAATGCAAATCTCCTGAGTCACACCCCCTAGTTTGTGATGTTCTACTTTAACCTATTGACAATTAGGACACTTAGCGTTAAAATATTTGATGTTCCTCTTCATGTCGTTACACCGATAGACTTCCCGTAGATCACTGTACATCTTAGTGGCACACGGATGAATAAAATATCTGGAATTATTGGCTTTTATAATGATCTACTTTATTAACTCATTCATATTATTGACACATAACCGACCCTAGTGATGAAGCACAACATCTCCCTATTGGGAGAAGAGTTGCACCTTTTAACTAAAGAAGTATAGGATCACCATCTTCTTTCTCTTTAACCTCCACTACTAATGAAGATTCTGATCTATTCTAGACTATCACACCACCATATTCCGTGTCCATAAGGCAAACTCCTAGAAGAGCAAGCCGGTGAACATCTCTGGCTAATTCTTGTTTCTCCTCCTCAACATGCGCCACACTACCCATGTATAGTCTGTTGAGGGCGTCAACAACTACATGGGCGTTACCAAAAATGGTAGATCACATTCATGTCATAGTCTTTGAGAAATTCATGCCATCTCCTCTGACAAAGATTGAAATCTTTTTGGATGAACACATACTGGAGTCTCTTATGATTTGTGAACACATCAACATGGACACTATACAAGTAGTGTCTCTTAATCTTTAGGGAAAACACGATGGCTGCAAGCTCGAGGTCAAGAGTCAGGTAGTTTTTCTCATGGACCTTAAGCTATATTAAAGCATAAACTCTGACCTTCCCCTGCTGCATCAACGCACAACCTAGGGCAACCTTGGATTCATTACAATAAACCACATAACCATCTGAAACCTCTGGTAGAGGCAGGACAAGAGCTATAGTCAACATGGTCTTCAAATCTAAGAAGCTTTTATCACACTCATCTGACTACAGAAAATTGATCTTTTTCTTAGTCAACTTGGTCAATGGGAAAGCTATGGATGAAAAATCCTTCAATAATCTTCATGTAGAATCCTACCAAATAGAAGAAACTTTTGATATTAGTCGGAGAGGTGGGTTTGGACCAGTGCTTACTGCCTAAGTTTTATGAGAATCCACTTGGATCCCTTTGCTGGATACCAAATGATCAAGAAAAGTGACCGACTATAACAACAATTCATATTTGTTGAACTTAGTGAATAACTGGCAATCATTGAGAGTTTGCACAACAACTCTAAGATGAGTTTCATGCCCTTCCATATCCCAAGAATAAATGAGGATATCATCAATAAAGACTATGATAAATAAGTCAAAATACTGTTTGAACACTCTCTTCACTAAGTTAATGAAAGCTGCAGGAGCATTTGTTAGTCCAAAAGACATAAGGACAAATTCATAGTGACCATACTGAGTCCTGAAGGGTGTCTTTGGGTTGTCATTATCACTGACTCTAAGTTGATTATAGTCGGACCTGAAGTCTATCTTAGAAATGAAACTAGCACCTTAAAGCTGGTCGAACAAATCATCAATCTTGGGGAAGGGATATCTAATCTTGATTGTGACTTTGTTCAACTGACGATAGTCAATGTACATCCTGAGAGTCGTCATTCTTATGCACGAACAATACTGGAGCACCCCATGAAGAGATGTTGGGTCTGATGAAGCCCTTATCTAGAAGGCCTTTCAACTGTTCTTTCAATTCCTTAAGCTTAGTTGGAGTAACTCTCTAAGGATTAATCGAAATAGGCTAGGTATCTAGGAGGATATCTATTCCGAAGTTCATTTCTCTTTTGGGAGAAACTCCTGCAAGATCTTCTGGAAACACTGCTGGAAAGTCATTCACCACTAGTACTAACTCAAGAGTTGGGGTCTCAAATTATAAATCCCCAACCCAAACAAGATGATAGATATGCACTTTGAAATCATTTTACTAGTTTTAGGGTAAGAGATAAATTGACCTATAGGCAGTGAGTTACTACCCTTCCACTCTAATAGTGGCTCATTTGGAAACTGAAACCTAACGATCCCAGTTCTACAATCGACTGAGGCATAACAGGAATATAACATATCCATGCCTAGAATGACATTGAAATATATCATTTATAACTCTACAAAGTCTGCAGAAGTGACTATCTGGGAAACTGTGATAGGGCAATTTCTCTACACCTATCTTGCTATAACTAGGTGACTAACTGGAGTAAAACAGAGAAGGGTTCTCAGAGAGTTTTGGGATTGACACCGAAGTTCACTTCTATATAAGGAGTTACAAAATAAAGTGTAGCCCCTGCATCTAGCAATGCATTAACATCTTAATGGAATACTTTTAACGTACTAGTGACCATATTAGGATAATCCTTCGGGTCATGTCAAGCCTGAAGACCATACAACCTATTTTTGCATTGACCATCACCCGTACAAGACGAGGCACCCTGTTGAGCTGGGTGACCTGCTAGAGCTGCTAAAGTTGTAGACAAAGCTTTGTTACCTTCCTGACCCTACCTGGAAGAAGGGTAATCCTTCAACCTATTACCGAGCTGACCGTACCTAAAACACCCCACTCTACAAGCAAGACACTCCCCCGGATTGTTCTTACCACACTTTTGACAAGATGGAAAAGTCATGTTACCTGAAGCATTGCCCTCAGACTTAGAGCTTGATACCCTTACTTTCTGATCCTGTCTAAGCCTAGGGATGGAGCACTATGTGATGAAGGCTCTAGGGCTGTAGACCTCTGTTGAAACTGTGAGCGATTTCCACCACCCGCCTATGCTGAGATTATGCATAGTTTCCCTTTCTAGCCGTTTGTTATCCTTAAGCCATTTCCTTGAGCTTATCTCCCTAAATCTTCTAAACATGGGTCATTAATCATAGATATCTATATCCCTTTTATAGCATGGCAATCCTGCACTCGGTCTTTACAAGATCGGATACTCCAAACAAGAACTTTCCCATTTCTATTCTCGGATCGGCCACCATATATGGAGCAGACCTGCAGAGTTGAGTGAACTTTACCCCGTATTCCTGGATTGACATCGTCCCCTACCACAAGTTAATAAATTCCTGGGCTCTAGCCTCCCTCAACTCTCTCAAGAATAACCTTTCCAGAAAAGCTCCAGTAAAAAATTCCCATGTCACAGGAGGTGTATTAACACCTATGTTGTCTTTCCTCGATAAGACCCACATCCTTGAGTTTATATGATGCTAGTTCAACATTATTAGTAATAATCACTTGCATTACCTTGAGAATCATCTTTATCTAATTAATAAAATTTTGTGAGTCCTCACCAACCTTCGACCCTAGAAACACTGGCGGATTCATGCAAAAAAAATCTCAAACCCTTATTGTAGCTGATCTACCAGTGGGTTTTGTAGGAATTGGGCCTGCTGGTTGTCCTTATTTCCTACGATTTGAGTAAACATCTGGATCTCATTACAGAACTCTATATATGTAACCTAATGGTTTGGGACAATAGGAACTGTGTTAGCATTTCATATGTTAACTTTGTGAGGAGGCATGATCTGAAATGCATAACGATAGATAAGAAGGGGGAAGTTTAATTACATTCCATCGCACGATAAAGATAGCAAAAGATGTGAAGTTTTTCTTAGAACTCCTGGTAGACTCCCCCTTTTAGGTGTGACTTGCTTCATACCCATGAAAGAGACTCTACTTAGTGAGGCTTTTCGACAACCTAGGACTCTTGAACTTAATGCTCCGATACAAGGTTTATCACGCTCCAAGGCTAGCCTCTAGATGTAACACGGGATCTAAGGTCACAAGTAACCCAAAGCTAACCCTAAATCAGGCATATCACAAGCATACTAACATAACTCTAGCCAAACGGAAGCTTAACTAAATAATGAATATAAAGTAAATGAATTCAATTGAGAATATCTGAAAGAAATAACTGAGTTCAAAGTAGAAGAACCAAAATAAACAGAGTTTGACTCTATGTCTGAAAGTCTCTAATACTAATGATATACTTGGACAAATCATCAGCTAACTCTAAAATGATGAAAAAAACAAAGAACTAAATAAACCAAAAAGCATAATGCAATGTCCTTGGATAATGAGGACTCACCCTTGACTATCGTTGATATGACCCTGGTATGAGCTAATAACGTGGCTGAAACGTAGAATGTGAGCTTGCATCATGATAGGATCCACTATAGAGTATGCGTTAGTACTTCAGATGTATTGATCATGAGGATAGGCAAAGCTGACTGAATATATTGTAACACCCCGTATCCGAAAAACAGACCAAATTACAGATTTCTTGTGTTGCAGGTGTCACCCATGGACATCATCCATGAACGGTAGGAGGACCCATGGTCCGTCCTGCAGGTTCATGGTTCGTGTCAGCAACCTCCCAAAACACAACCCAAAAATTTGGCTAAGTGTTGACCCACGGCCGGACGTACGGTCCGTAGGTCAGGTCACGGACCGTGGTCCGTGTTCATGGATTGATGGCCAAGACTTCAGCCTTCAGTCGTGAACAATGGTCGACCAGCACAAATCGTCAGTCAATCGACGATCTGTCAGTCCCGTCCATCAGTCACTCTGACAATAGTTAAGTCGGGGGTCTTTTGGTCTTTTCCCTATTCATTTGACCTCTAAACTACGTCGTTTAATCCCTAAATTATGAGGTTTTAGTCATTTTAAGCCTAGAAACATAACTAGAACTTACCTAAGTCAAATGATTAATCAAACTTAGAAAAATTAAAGCGTAAGGAGAGAAAAGAGGTCAAGAATCCTAGTTCAAGAATGCAGCAAATTCCATCAGTTCCAACCCTAATATCGAAAGATTTCTCCGTGGAATTCGTCAACAGGTATGTGGGATTTAACTAGTGGGTTCCTTTCGCCCATTAGGTCCCTAGATTTTAGTCAGATTCTTGATTCCTTATTATCAACTAAACCTAGGTTTATAGAACTTCAGTATATTTTCATGAATTAGTTATTTACATGTTCCAAATCGTATTATTATGTTATTACTTTGTTTCTCGCATGAATTTCAAAAACCTAGCTTTGTATTTCTTTAGTTCTTGAATTACACATGCTAGGTCATATATTTCAGTATTTCAGATATATTTGCCTCACACTTGAATCTGTCATTATCAGTATATTAATATGCATGTCAGTTTTGAGCTATCTAGTATATTATAGAAATTCAGTCATAAGGTGTTGATAATTTGATCTATTGGGAGGAGTATAATACCGAGTTTGACTAGGGTCAGTCACCCATATAGTCCCAGAACTACAAGCCACATAGGTTGTAATTCCCCTTGATGGGCATCATTTTAGTGATCACGCTAGTATCCCTCTACACCTTTGGCCGGGTGTATTTGGTCCTCTCGATGGGGCGTATACATCGGACTCCACATTTAGCTCATGTGGTTTTATTATCGGTTATTAGTAGCACCCACAGTTCAGTCAGACTCCATTGCATTGACCACATATCAGTATAATCATTATTCAGTCTAAACATGTTATAAATTTGATCATTGCTTTCTGTTAGGTCAGTATTAAGTATCAATATCATGTTCAGATTATACTCTTGCTTCATTACTTGTTCAATTATATGTTTATTTCATCTTTACTCTATCCTGCATGCTCAGTACCTTTCAAGTACTGATGCATACTCTACGCTACATCTTCTAGTGATGTAGGTTCAGATTCTCAGCATCCAGATCACATTTAGATCGGTTCTCGATCTCCAGTTCAGCAGCATCAGTGGTGAGTCCTCATTCTTCGAGGACAATAGTCATCTTATCTTTCAGTTTTCATTATTTTAGTTTCCGTTTTGCTAGACTTAGTTGGGGCATGTCCCAACACTTCTAGTCAGTTAGAGGCTATTTTCAGACATAGTTAGATTTAACTTAGTATTTAAGTTTGGTATTTCTTTTGTATTAAATTCTCATAGTTGATATATTTAGTTTTAGTATATGGGTATTCCTTATAATTTCAGACTGTCATTATTATTTAGCTTCCAAATCAGTTTTTTTTCTGAGTATGCTCATGTCATGCCATCAGGGTTAGCTTGGGGTCACGTGTGATCCTAGGTCCCGTGTCTACGTCTCGGGGGTAGCTCAGGGAGTGACAAACTTGGTATGATAGCAGTAGGTTTAAGTGTCCTAGGATGTCTAAAAACTTGTACTAGGTAGATTCATTTTCATATGTGTGGAGTGCGCACCACACCTAATGAGAGGGAGGCTACAAAGTGTATTAGGAAAGTCTTCATTTCCTTGTCACTCTTATTATGCGTACGGTATGATCTAATTCTATTCTAACTCGACGTTCTACGTTTTAGTGATCATGCTTCCTCATAGAGCAAACGCCAGGAATGCAAATGCAAGGAACACAAAGGTAGCTCCTCTAGTCCCAGATCAAGAAGTTTTTAATGCATAATTCCAGAATGCCATTCAGATGTTGTCTCAGAGTGTGGTCAACCACAACAATCAGCAGGCTCCTGTTTCGGCAAATGCTAATGTTGGGTCAGCTTCAGCCAGAGTGCGAGATTTTTTAAGGATGAATCTGCCCGAATTCTTAGGATCGCAGATTGGTGAGGATCCCCAAAATTTCATTGATGAGGTCAATAAGATCTTTGAAGTGATACAGGTAACTGGGAATGATCAGGTTGAGTTAGCATCTTACCAACTTAAGGATGTAGCACATATCTGTTATACTTAGTGGAAATAGAACAGGGGTACAGATGCACCTCATATCATTTGGGATTGCTTTAGTGAGACCTTTTTGGACAGGTTATTCCTAAGAGAGCTGAGGGAGGCTCAGGAATTTATAAACTTAAGGCAAGGTAGCATGACAGTCCAAGAGTATGGGCTCAATTTTACCCAAGTCTTCAGGTGTGCTCCTCACATGGTTGCTGATTCCAGGGCTTAGATGAATAAGTTTCTATATGGAGTGTCAGATTTGGTAAAGACAGAGTGTAGAAATGCTATGTTGCTGGAAATGATGAGCATCTCTAGGCTCATGATTCATGCTCAGCAGGTTGATGGTGATAAGCTTAATGAACAGGCTAAGGAGAACAAGAAGGCTAGAACTGGGAACTATGACTATTCTCAACAAAAATCGGGTGGTGAGAATCGCTCGCAGCTTCAACAAAGATTTTTAGCTCCAGCACCTTCATCAGCTAGTGTTCCATCCTCCAAGTTCAGGAAAGTTCAGAAAGGTAGGGCATCGGGCTCTATGTCTCAGGGAAGTGTTTCAGGTACCAAAACCTACCCAACTTTCCTTAAGTGTTGTAAGAACCATCTGGGCGATTGCCTTCTAGGAAAGGAATAATGCTTTGGGTGTGGTTAGTCTAGTCACATGTTGAGGGATTATCCTTCTAAATAGGTCAAAGAGGCAATGGTAGAGCTCAGTCCAAAACTTTAGCAGTACCAGCAAGTCGCCCAACTCGGCAGGGTCACTCATCTGGTATAGGTGGAAAACAACACCAAAATAGGATCTATGCTCTTCAGGCTCGCCACGTTCATGAAGATTTTCCTGATGTAGTCACTGGTACATTACGAGTCTTTGATCTCGATATTTATGCTTTGTTAGATCCAAAGGCTACTCATAGAACCCTTCTCAGTCTCTACTCCAGTTGGTGACCCAGTTATAGCTATACGGGTATATATAAATTGCCCTGTAACAATCTCTCAGAAAGTCACCTCAGCAGATCTTGTAGAGTTAGAAATGGTAGTCTTTGATAACATTCTAAGCATGGATTGGTTACATTCCTATTATGCCTCAGTCGATTGTAGAACTAGGATTGTTCATTTTTAGTTTCCATATGAACCAATCTTAGAATGGAAGGGTAGTAGCTTAGTGCCTTTGGGTCGATTCATTTCTTACCCTAAGGCTAGAAAGTTGATCTCTATCATATAGTTTGGTTTAAGGATTCAAACACCGAAACCCCAACTGTTGAGTTAGTTCCTGTGGTTAATGAGTTTCCAGAAGTGTTTCCAGAATATATTCTCGAAGTTCATCCCATGAGAGAAATCAACTTTGAAATTGACCTACTTCCAGATACCCAACCTATCTCTATTCCTCCTTACAGAATGACTCCACCTGAGCTTAAGGAGTTGATAGAGTAGTTGAAAGACCTTCTAGATAAGGGCTTCATCAGACCTAGTATTTTGCCATGGGGTGCACTAGTGTTGTTCGTGAAGAGGAAAGATGGTTCTCTCAGAATGTGCATTGACTATAGGAAGTTGAACAAGGTCACAATCAAGAATAAGTATCCCATCCCCAGGATTGATGACTTGTTTGATCAACTTTAGGGTGCTAGTCATTTCTCAAAGATAGACCTCAAATCGGGTTATCATCAGCTCAAAGTCAGATATAGTGACATTCCGAAGACAACCTTCAGAACTCGGTATGGTTATTATGAATTTGTAGTTATGTCATTTGGACTAACGAATGCTCTTGCAACTTTCATATATTTTATGAACAGAGTGTTTAAGTAGTATTTGGACTTGTTCGTTATCGTCTTTTTGACGATATCCTCATTTACTCTAGCAATGAGGAAGAACATGTGAGTCATTTAAGAGCTCAAACTCCAAAAGATCGCCAGTTATTCGGCAAATTTAACAAGTGCGAGTTTTGGTACCAATCAGTTGCTTTCCTTGGGCATATAGTATCCAACGAAGGGATCCGGTGGATTCCCAGAAAATAGAAGCAGTGAAACAATGGCCCAGACCTACCTCTCCTACAAATATCAGAAGTTTCTTGGGTCTAGCGGGTTATTACAGAAGGTTTGTGGAAGGATTCTCATCCATAACCTCTTCGTTGACTAAGTTGACTCAGAAGAAAGTAAAGTTTCAATGGTCAGATGATTGTGAGAAAAGATTAGCAAAGTTGAAAACTAGATTGACTACAACTCATGTTTTGGCTCTACTAGAGGGTTCGAACGGTTATGTTATATATTGTGATACTTCCAGAATCGGCCTAGGTTGTGTGTTGATGCAGCAAGGTAAGGTTATAGCCTATACTTCTAGTCAACTTAAGGTGCATGATAAGAATTATCCGACTCATGACCTCGAGCTTGCAGTAGTGGTGTTTGCACTAAATATTTGGAGACACTACTTGTATGGTGTTCATGTAGATGTGTTCACAGACCATAAGAGCGTTCAGTATGTGTTCACCCAGAAATAGTTGAATCTTCGCCAGAGAAGATAACTTTAGTTCCTCAAGGATTATGACATGAGTGTGCATTACCATCCTGGTAAGGCGAATGTAGTAGCAGATGCCCTTAGCAGACTATCTATGGGTAGTGTAGCACATGTTGAGGAAGAAAGAAAGGAACTAGTGAAGGATGTTCACAGGCTTACTCATTTAGGAGTTCGTCTTATGAGCATATCAGATGGTGGTGTAACGGTTCAGAATGGGGAAACATATTCTTTGGTAGTGGAAGTTAAGGAAAAGAAAGATAGTTATTTGATATTTCTTGAGCTAAAGGGTGCAATCCATCAGCGTAGAGTAGAGGTTTTCTCCCAAGGGGGAGATGGTGTACTTCACTATCAGGGTCTATTATGTGTTTCGAATGTGGGTGAGTTGAGACAACAGATTCTACTAGAAGCCCATAAATCTAAGTATTCTATTCATCCATGTGCCACTAAGATGTACCGTAATCTATGGGAAGTCTTTTGGTGGAATGGCATGAAGAGGGATATAGCAGATTTTGTGGCTAAGTGCACCAATTGTTAGCAAGTGAAGGTAGAACATCAGAAACTAGGGGCTATGACTCAAGAGATCAACATTCCTACTTGGAAGTGGAAAGTGATAAACATGGATTTTATTACAGGGTTACCTCATACTCTCAGACAACATGACTCCATTTGGGTGTTCGTTGACAGAGTCACTAAGTCTTCTCGCTTTTTGGCAATCAAGACTACAGATTCGGTGGAGGTCTACAGAGTACGTTAAATTAATGATATATTCAGGTTGCATGGGGTTCCTTTGTCTATCATCTCAGATAGATGTCTTCAGTTTACCTCTCATTTCTAGAAGTTATTTCAGAAAGGTCTTGGTACTCAGGTTAATCTTAGCACAACATTTCATCCACAAATGGATGATCAGGCAGAGCGTACCATTTAGACCTTAGAGGACATGTTTAGACCTTATGTGATAAACTTCAAGGGTAGTTGGGATGATCACCTTCCTCTTATTGAGTTCGCCTACAACAATAATCACTATTCCAACAATCAGATGGCCCCTTATGAGGCATTGTATGGGCGTAGATGTGGATCTCCAATTGGTTGGTTTGAAGTAGGTGAAGTAGCCCTGATAGGGCCAGATTTAGTCCATGAAGCTATGGAGAAAGTGCAACTTATTAGAGACATACTTAAGACAACCCAGAGTTGCCAGAAATCCTATGCAGATGTAAGGAGAAGGGAACTAGAGTTCCAAGTTGATGATTGGGTTTTCCTAAAAGTGTCACCTATGAAAGGGGTGCTGAGAATTGGCATGAAAGGGAATCTCAGTCCTAGATATGTAGGCCCTTATCGGATCTTTAAAAGGATTGGTAAAGTGGCTTATGAGTTAAAAGTTGCAAGTAGAATTAACAGTAGTGCATCCAGTCTTTTACATTTCCCTCTTGAAGAAGTGTGTGGGTGATCCAACAGCCGTAGTGCCGTTAGAGAGTGTGGCTATGAAAGATAACCTTTCTTATCAGGATGTACCAATTGATATTCTTGATCATCAGGTTAGAAGGTTGAGAAACAAGAAAGTCGCCTCATTCAAGGTTTGGTGGAGGGAGCTACTTGGGAAGCAGAAGCCGCCATGAAGTCCAAGTATCCTCACCTCGTTCCTTCCGATTCCACTCTAGTTTCAGGTAATTGTTCCTCTCTAGTTTTTCAGTCATTCATGCATGAAATCAGCCTTAGTATCATGTTCCTTCAGTCTGTACTTGCATTTTCACCGTTATTGCATGTCTTTGGAACTTAGTTCAGTCATAAAACAGTTTTAGTATTTTTTCTGTGGTAGGAATTGCAGCCCTCTCCCTCCAGTTTAGCTAGTTTAGTCTTCATTTGAGGACGAATGTTCCCAAGGGGAGATAATGTAATACCCCATATCAGAAAAATAGACCAGATTGCATATTTCTAGTGTTGCAGGTAGAAGCCACGGACACCATCTACAGACCGTAGGAGCACCCATGGTCCGTCCTGCAGGTCCGTTCTTTGTGTCAGCAACTTCCCAAGAACTCAGCCCAAAATTTTGGCTAATTGTTGACCCACGGCCGGACCTATGGTCCGTAGGTTAAGTCATAGACCGTGGTCCATGTTTATGGATCAACATCCTAGATTTCAGCCTTCAGTCGCGAACGATGATTTACCAGCATGGACCGTCAGTCAATCGATGGTCCATCAGTCCCGTCCGTCAGTCACTCCGACAACAGTTATGTGGGGGATTCTTTGGTCTTTTTCCGATTCATTTGACCTTTAAATTACATTGTTTAGACCCTAAATTATGAGGTTTTAGTAAGTTTAAGCCTAGAAACATAAATGGAGATTACCTAAGTCAAATCATTAATCAAACTTAGAAAAATTAGAGCTTAAGAGGAGAAAAGAGGTCAAGAACCCTAGTTCAAGAACGCAGCAGGATTCCATTAGTTCCAGCCCCAAAATCGAAAGATTTCTATGTGGAATTTGTCACCAGGTTCCTTTCGCCCATTAGGTCCCTAGATTTCAGTTATATTGTTGATTCCCTATTATCAACTAAACCTAGGTTTCTAGAACTTTAACTGATTTTCATGAATTAGTTATTTAGATGTTCCAAATCAGATTATCATGTTATTACTTCGTTTCTCACAAGAATTTTAGAACCCTAGCTATGTATTTCTTTAGTTCTTGAATTACACATGCTAGGTCAGATATTTCAGTATTTCAGATATACTTGCCTCACTCTTGAATGTGTCATTATCAGCATATTAATATGCATTCTCAGTTTGCATGTTAGTTTTGAGCTATATAGTTTATTACTAAAATTCATTGATAATGTGTTAATCATTTAATCTATTGGGAGGAGCATAATATCGAGTTGGACTAGGGTTAGTCACCTATATAGTCCCAGAACTACGAGCCACGTAGATTATAAGTCCCCTCTGTGGGCATCATTTTAGTGATCATGCTATCATGCCTCTACACCTTTGGTTGGGTATATTGGGTCCTCTCGATGGGGCGTATACATCGGACTTCACATTTAGCTCATGTGGTTTTATTATCAATTATTGGTAGCTCCAACAATTCAGTCAGACTCCATTGCATTGACTACATTTTAGTTCAGTCATTATTCAGTCTCAACATGTTGTAACTTTGGTCATTGCATTATGTTAGCTCAATATTCAGTGTCTATATCGTGTTCATATTATACTCTTGCTTCATTACTTGTTCAAATATATGTTTATTTTAGCTTTACTCTATCCTGCATGCTCAGTACCTTCCAAGTACTGACGCATACTCTGCGCTACATCTTCTTGTGATGTAGGTTCAGATTCTCAGCATCCAGTTCACACTTAGATCGGTTCCCGATCTCCAGTTCAACAACATCAATGGCGAGTCCTCATTCTTCGAGGACAATAGTCATGTTATCTTTCAATTTTGATTGTTTTAGTTTCAGTATTGCTAGACTTAGCTGGGGCATGTCCCAGCACTTCTAGTCAGTTAGAGGCTATTTTCAGACATAGTTAGATTCAACTTAGTATTTGAGTTTGGTATTTCTTTTGTATTAAATTCTCACAGTTGATATATTCAGTTTTAGTATATGGATATTCCCCATCATTTCAGGCTTTCATTCTTATTTAGCTTCCGCATCATTTTAATTATTCCTAGTATACTCATGTCATGCCAGCAGGGTTAGCTTGAGGTCACTTGTGATCCTAGGTCCCGTATCCGCATCTCGGGGGTAGCTCGAGGCGTTACCTATATAAACATGCTAAAAATTTTGGTCAAGTATGTAAACTGAACTGAACTAAAGTACATAGGCCCAAGATACAATAATGCATAAAAATTATAATCCAAGAGTAAATTTGAAGCATGCTAAAAAACATAGAATAAGTACAACTACGGGCCTGAAGTACCTTACTAAAGCTAACTATGGGAGAGTCTATAAATCAACATAAACCATGTGAGCTAAACGTGGAGTCCAATGTATACACCCCATCGAGAGGACTCAATATACTTTTCTAGGGTAGAAAGGCATTACTTTGGCATGATCACTTAAATTGATGCTTAATAGAAGGGACTTAATTATAAACCTACGATGGCCTGTATTTCTGGGACTTGATGGTACGTTGATCCCTAGTCCAACTCAGTGCTAAACACCACTCCCAAACTAGATAATAACAACTTATTTTAAACAATAGTCCTAAATTCATAAGATAGAACTAAACTCGTCTGAAAAAAATTTATGAGAAAAGTTGTGGACAAAAAGTTGACTAAATTTTGTTTCAAAGTAAATGCTAACACCCTAAGCTACTTCCTAGATAAGAGCTAATTCATGTGAAAATACTACAACTATAGGCTAAGTTTTTTTCTTTTCAAATCTCCATAAGAATTCATGCAAACTCATTTAAATAAGTATAGAATCGAGTCGTAGTCAGAAGAATCAATTTGTTAAAGAATCTGCATAATTGTACAGGAACCCTAGTTTTATAAAACAATAATAATCGAAAAAGAAGTCTGAAGTTTTTTGGCATAAGGGAGAACAAAACCCTTACTGAATACCCACAAAACTGCTGAAGAATACTACGGAGTAATCCTTTGGATTCCAAGGCTTAACTTGAAGGAGAGCTCTGCTTGTTCTGGAGAGAAAATTGTCGCCTCTTTCTCTTTTCTTTCTAAGTCTGATGATTTTAGGAGAATGATGTTTTAGGTAGTTTATGGCTAATTAACTAGGCTTAGATGAAGTAAAATGACGTAGTTTAAGTACCAAACGCACAGTAGGGAAGACCAAAAAACCCTGAATTAAAATTGGTGAGGTGACATAGAAGATGGGCTTCACAGGCCGCTTAAGCATCACGGCCCGTCTAGTGGGTCGTGATGTTGCATTGCCAAACATGGCTTCAGTAAAATGGGCACAAATTTTTGCTCCACACTCGGAATTAGGCAAACTTGGTTGCGTTGGAAAAAAGACTCAAGTAAATTTAATGTGTTAGGTTATGGGCCACCTAATTCATTTTGTTCTGAGAGATATGATTTTTTTAAGTTGGCAAAAAAAATTAAAATTGTTGGGTGACTTGTACAGACCCTTAGACTGGCTGTCAAAGTCACCACGGGCCATCTAAGGCATCATATAGGTAAATCCTTCCTAGGTAGTCCTCGATGGTGGTTCACGATGCCCTTAATGGGTCGTTGAACCCTAAACGGCCCATCTAGGGTGTCGTTAAGGGTCCATGGTCCATTTTGGGTTCGTGGACTTGTGTGTTTGTTCTTTTAATCCCTTCTCGAAGTCTGAGATGTTACACTTTGCCCTATTGTTTTGAAATTCCTCTATATCCTTATGTTTATCCTCCTCGACCTATTGAGCATACACCATTAATCGTTCTATATACACATAACTTACAAGTAATTCCGCCTTGCACTACTTCTTTACATGTTTTGCAACTGTGGACACAAATTTCAACATCCTAGCCCTCATTATTCCCATTACCTCTGGAGTATGTCGTGACAACTAAGTGAATTTGAGGTTGTATTCTCTCATAGTCATCTTTCCTTAGTTCAAGTTCACAAACTCTTCCACTTTGGCCTCCTTAAGCTCTTGCGGAAAAAAGTTATCAAGAAATGCCTCCATGAAGTCATCCCATTTTTTACAAGGTTCCTCTTAACCACAAGACAACTCCCACTGTTCATACTAGATACTAGTAACATCTTTCAGCTGGTAGGAGGCAAGTTCAACCCCTTCCGTTTCATTCGTATGCATAACCCTCAGAATCTTTTGAATCTCCTCAATAAAATTTTGAGGATCCTCATCAACCCTAGACCTTGTATACACTGGTTGATTCATCTATAGGAACTCTCAAATTCCTGAGGTATGGAAGACTAATGAGAACTAGAGTCGATAGGGCCTTAACGACTAGTCCGAGAAGCTACAATCTACGTGAGCATCTGAATGGCTTGTTTGAACTCAACATTAGTAGAATCAATGATGGTAGGCTAAGTAGATAACCAAGTAGCACCCTCAACTAGATGATTTCTCCACAAAACCTTAACGGAAGATACTTTCTTGTTTCTCAATTTCTTGACTTGCCGGTCAAGGATCTCTATCGGAACCTCTTCATTGGAAAGGCTCTCATCAACCCCTAACCCTTCTAGAGGAATAATGGACACCGGGTCCCCAATACACTTTTTAAGCATAGAAACATGAAATATCGGGTGAACCGGAGCCAACTCATTTGGCAAGTCCAATTCATAGGCAACTTTCCCAATACACTTCAAAATTTGATATGGGCCCACATATCGGGGACTAAGTTTCCCCTTTGGAGAATAAGATCCCATACTCCTACCCACACTAAGGAAAGCTTATTAAGGGCTTATAGTTCATAACTCCAATTCTATTTCATTCTATCATAGTTGGATTAGCTTTAACCGACATAGACCATGAGAGCTTAATCATGAAATCTGGTGTCTACCCCACACCGAAAAGGGGTGTCCTACTTGTCTAAGGTAGAACTCAACTATTAACTTAGGTGGATCCACTAGCTAAAAGACCTATGAGGGCACATAGTTTATGGGATAAGGGGATTGCTACTAGAAAACCCGACCTCTACTAACGTAAGGATTTCCATCCCAAGTAAGGATAATCATGTGGTGTTGATTGCATGAATCCATTGGTGATTTTATCATAAAACCACCATAAAACAGAAATTCAATCATAATATAAGACAATTAAATCATTGAAAATGATTTTAGAAAGAATCCATGACTTGAAGTGAAAACCCTATGTTTTGGAGACTTTTCTACTTTTAAATTGAGAGTTTGAGGACTTCATGGATGAAAGCTAACCATGAATCAAAGACTACCATACCGTAGATGAAGATTTCTCACGAATTTGGCTAGAAAAGATGATTCCTTCTTTTTCTTCTTCTTCTTGAAAGAGAAATATTTTAGAGGGAGTTGGTTATTTGAGAGGGAGTTGGTTTCTTTTTCTTTGGGAATTTTTTAGTTATGATTGAATCCTTCTTCTTCTTCTTCTATGGTGTTTTTGAGAGAGAAATATTTGAGAGGGAGTTGGTTTCTTCTTTTTGGGAATTTGTTAGTTGTGATTTCATGACTTAGTTGAGGGCTTAAAACTCTGATATACCTAGTATAAAATAATACTAAATGACCCCACAACAAAATAACTAAATAAGGAATTTACCTAAAGACACTCACTTAGCCGATTTGAGGCAACCTCCAGACCTCACCCACAACCACCATCTACGGACCGTGGATGGACCCACGGCCCGTGATGGTGAACTGTTGGTTTGGTTATGTGGCTTGAAAAATAGGGGAGGTCAAGCCTTGACCCACAACCCCCACCTATGGGGTATGGGTCCATCCACGAATCGTGGATGCCCTCGTGGGTAGGTTGTTTTTGACAACTTTTTGAGGTTCAATTGGCTTGGGTGTTCAAAACAAAGTTTGTAGCTAATGGTAGCCTACAAAAGCACAAAGCTCGTCTTGTAGAAAAAGGGTATGCACAACAATATGGTATTGGTTTTGAAGTAACATTTTTCTCCAGTAGCACGATTTGAGACAGTGAGGTTGGTTCTAACATTGGCTGCACAGTTTTCAATTGGCAGTATATCAATTTGATGTCAAGTCAGTATTAATCTATGGACACTTACAACAAGAAGTGTATGTCACACAACTCGAAGGTTTCACAAAGGAAGGCAATGCAACAAAGGTGTACAGGCTGAAAAAGGCATTGTATGGCTTGAAGCAAGTCCCTCGAGCATGCTATATCATGATTGATGGATACTTCCACAAAATTGGATACATAATAAGTGAGAATGAATCCACCTTATATGTGAAGAAGGAAGGTAATGATTTCATTATTGTATGCCTTTATGTTGATGATATCATTAACACTAGTTCTTTACGTTCTCTTCTGGAAGAGTTCAAGTCTCTAGTGATGAATGAGTTTCAGATGTCAGATATGGGTTTATTACATTACTTTATTGACCATCACGTCCATCAAACTGAAGAGGGAATATTTCTTTTCCAAAGGAAATATACTATAGACATACTCAATAAATTTGGCATGCTTAATTGCAAGCTTGCGGCTACTCCAATGAATAACAGTGAGAAATTGTAGCAGGTAAATAAAGAATAATTGACAGATGCAACGAGGTTCAGAAGCTTGGTTGGAGGTCTAATATATTTGACGCATACTAAACCCGATATTGCACATCACGTTGGTGTTATTTCTAGGTTTATGCACCAAAGAGAGTCTTGCGGTACATTGCTAGAACTTTGGACTTTGGTATATGGTTCTCCAAAACTGATAATTTCAGATTGTACGGGTACACAGATAGAGATTTGGCAAGTTCATTGGACAATAGACGGAGTGTTTCAGCGAATGTTTTCACTCTAGGTTTAGGTGTGGTGGAGTTCAAAGAAGAAAGCCACAACATCATTGTCAACTTCAGCAACTGAGTACATTGCAACAACTTTAGCAGCTTGTCAAGTCGCTTGGCTAAGGAGAGTGTTAGCAGATCTTTAACAGGAACAGAGAGGAGCAACTGAGATATTTTGCGACAATAAAGAAAATATATCCATGACAAAGAACCCAACATTCCACAGTAGGACAAAGCATATTGATATTTGCTATCATTTTATCCGTTATTTGGTAGCAAAGGAAGAGATATTGTTGGAATATTGTAGCATACAGGAGCAACAGGCTGTTGTATTGACGAACAATTTATCAAAGGAGAAATTGTGCTATTTTTGATGATTGTCTGGTGTTTGTAGTTTTGAATCAAGAGGAATGTTAAAGAGTGATTCAAAACAATTGAATGAATTTGGACATGGGTAGTTTAGTAGAATAATCTTTTGGTCTTTGTTAAGTAGTTTCCTATATTTACTCAAGTTCTATAAGTGTTGCTGATTAAGTGTCATAGTGGGTTACATGACCTATATTTTAGGATTAGTTGTTTATATCATAGCCTATATATCATGTGGGAATATTTTCTTATTTATGTAACTTCTAGTTAACCAGAAATCAAAAGAAGTCACAACTTTCCTTCTCTCTTTTATTATTTCAAGATTTCTCTGTACTCTTGGTCCAACACTACCTTCATAAGGTTAGAGTAAGGCTACATACACACTACCCTCCTAGACCCAATGTGGGATTATAGTCGGTCTGTGTTGTTGTTGCTTTATTTATTTACCTTTGAACTAAGAAATTTGTGTTTTTAATGAAGAAAATGTAAGGGAAAGAATGATTTGGATACCACTATATACTAAAATAAATTTTATTCAAAATAATAAAATAAAACACGATTGTTGTAAGAGTTTTTAAGATTGTAAGAAAATGTCATTTTTTATAGAAAGGACAACTAACTCAATGTATAGTTCTTAAACATCACAACATAATTTTTAGAAATTACTTTTACAGGAACCATCAACTTTTCAATTCTTTAGTTGGAATAGAATTACTTAAATCTTCTAAACTTAAATTGCATAATATGCTTTAAGTAATTAAAAAATTCAAATCATGTGAACAACTCTTATCAAAGTGTAGAAATTTTCAATTTTAATATGCAAGTGAATCAATTTGTGCTTACTCCTTAATTTCTAACAATCCTCATGGTTGATTGTATTTTCAACCTTCTTCCCTTATTTTGACTCTTCACAGAGTTTCGCTATGCATTTTATGACTTGAAGGGATGTGTGACACAATTCAAGAGTACATACTTTTGTAACAATCGAATGTGTTATCTGGAAGATTTTTAGTTTTGAAAGATTGACTTTTAGAATGATTGACCAAAGTACATATTTTTGGTAAATAAGGCTGATTTGAGTTTTAATAGATTCATTAGGTCCAAAGGTGTGATCTATGACTTGGTTTGATGGTTCAATCTTACGAGTAACGACCATTTCTGATCGTTATGGGTAGACCCATGGTCAAAGAATTGGGTCAAAAAAAGTTTTGGGTAGTGACTTGCAAATTCCTAGGCTAAGCCAGTTAGACGAGATATGAGCAAGGTGAGGTCTAGGGAAAACCTGGAATAGGTTGGGTGGTATGTATAAGATAGGATCGCGTTTCCTAGTTCCTTCCCGAGCCTCAGCTACCAAATTTCCTCCAAAAGGAGAAACGAGAAAGGGCAAGGGCCAAGTTCAGCCCACGCCAGCGGAGAAGAGCTCCGACAGTGAGGGAATTTATGACACATATCTCACTCCTCTTGACAATGAGGGTGGTTCAGAAGATAGTTCTCCAGCCTCCATCTCTGAGCTAGAAGATGATCAACTATTACAAGCTAGGAGAGCGGAGCTACACTCTAAGTCTTTAAATGATCCGTCTAGGATCTCGATGCCTCTTATGCCTACTCCTCCAGCTCCAGAGAAGACAGTGGTCCAGGCAACACTAGTTCAGGGTCCTCCTCCCTGGTAACTCAGTAGACTAAAGGTCAAGGGTTCGAGAACGATATTGGAAGAAAAATGGTTGTCAACCGATGGTGTGGTGGATAGCTATCCTGAAGTATGAAACACTCTAAAGTTCCACAAGTTCAATGTTTTTACAAAACCCCTGGGCCCTTACATTCGTAATTGGGTCTTAGAGTTCTATGAGGCTTACGAAGAGCTGGTCCCAAAAGGGAAGAAGAAGGCCAACATGTTCGAGCCAGTGGATGAGCTGATGGTTAGAGGCCAGAAGGTGAAGTACAGTAGCTCGGACATAAATGCAGTACTCAGGTGTTCTCAGGATTTCATGCACAATTACCCCGACTTGGTGAAGAAGAAGACCTTAGAGGATGTGAAGGGTTGGCTGGCAGCCCTCCTCTTTAATGCTACTCTGAGGTGGATTAAGAAAGATGCACCAATCGAGAAGAAGGACCTGAACGTTGCTTCCAAATACTGGTTTGGGTTAATTAGCAATACCATTATGCCATCACATAATAAGTCCATCCAAAGGCGGCCTTTCTATGGTAGATTAAGGATCACCAGAAGTTAAACTTGGGGCTATTGATCGAACAAGAGATGGCCATGAGGGACAAGTAGAGCCAGACCACGCTCCCATTTATGATGCTGATCACCGAGTTGTGCAAACGAACCTGTATTCCTAGAGTTAAGAAGACGGATGTGGAGGTGACACCCACATTTTCTACTGACATCTGACCTATCGAGGCCGAGTACTTAAGAGATGAGGCTAACATGAAGAGGGCTTCCCCAGTGGATACATCTCTAGCGGTCCACGTTGATACGTTGTCGACTGAGGCAATCAAACCCTCTTAGGCCAGTGGGCCCATAAATACATCTGACCCTTCTGTTTCTATGACTCCTAGTACAACTGTTGCTCCCTCTCCCTCTTCTACTACTACTTTTGTCGCCTCATGACCCCCTATCACCCGCACCATGTTATACAAGATAGGCCATCTGGCCTAATCTACTTATGTTCGTGCCTCCCGACTAGAGGACGTCGTGCCTGGGTTTATAGAACGGGTGAATATTGCTGGCCTAGATCCTATTTGGGCTAAGATGAGGGAGAATAAAACATTGATTGAGGGCCACAAGTTGGCATTGGATGCCCTTATGGTGAGGGTTAAGACTATTGAGCAGAGTCAGGAAACTATGGAGACTGTCATCGCGTTGAAGGACAATGTTATTGGGCTAAGGAGAGATGTGGACAAAGTGAAGTCCACTGACTTATGATGTTGTTCAGTACGGTGGAGATTCCCGACATCCTGAGCACTAATATTCTAGCTAGTTGTGAGGTTCCTCTCTCTACTACTACCGGAGATGTTACTAGGGCTGATGGTGTAGATGCTGAGTCCAAGGCAGAGATAGATAAGAAGCAACTGGGTGTTAGAAATGAGGTTGTGAACCTTGCTTGGCACCTTTTGAGCCTATCCTTTTCTTTAGAAGAAACTTGAGCAACTTTTACCTCTTGACCCCATCACCTATAACCTTTATGAAGTATTGGTTTGTTGAATAGCCAACTTAAGCCAAAAGCCTAAGTTGGGGATGTGGTGAAAAAGAAGGAAAGTCAAGAAGTTTGAAAAATCCCCCTTTGAAGTATAGAAAAGAGAAAGAAAAGAAATGGTGAAATAGATTGAAAAAGAGAAAAGTTTGTGAAATAAAGTGTGAAAGAAGCAAAAGAAATAGGGTGTCCATGGAACCATGCTTATTTAAATAATGGAGTGAATTGTGAACATGTTTGAATGTGAAAGAGAAGGAGAAAAAGTGATTTTCAAGCCATACTTCATGAAGGTAGAAGCCACTAAGCAAAATGATCATACCTTTACACTCAACCCCATTACAAGTCTTGAAAAGACCTTTGTGATCGTGAGTGAGCTGAAACAAATGTTGATTGGAAAATAAGGGCAAACCTATGGGTGGAATCATGCATGTGTTCATCTTTGTGAGTGAGAGTTGTATTTGATTCCGAAATCTTAAATTGTTGAAGGATTTTGTGTGAGCATGGAATCATCCTTGTTGTGAGGACATTTGAATGCTTTTGTTGAGCTTGAACTTGTATTTGAAGAAAGCATTGTGAACTTGAACTATAATTGATAATGGTGAGTCAAAATTTGAAACTTAGAGTGCACAATTCAGCATTGTATGTGTGCTTTCAACCACTTGTGTGCATTTGTATTGAATCTTGAGTAGCACTATTTGTAGACATCCTTGTTGAACTAATTGATCATGGATTTTACTTGAGGACTAGAAAGAGTAAAAGTTGGGGGTGTTAATGAGTCTCAGATTTCGACTCATTTAGGGATTTTTTTCATAGTTTCAGTGTCCTCAATACCTAATTTATGCTCTAAACTAATGTTAAAGTGTTGATTTGCAGCAATGAAAGGAAACAAGCAAGGCAAGGACATTATCGGGCAAAAAGGGAATAAAAAAGTTGAAGAAGTTGAAGGAAGGTAATCCTGGAGATCGCAAAGAAAACTCGGCGAGCCGCATAGTTGCTCTTTAGCTCGCCTAAAGTTCTAGTATGCTAGCCCTAGGGAAGAACCGATTTGGCGATGGAAATGGATAATCGGTGGACCGCCGAACAGCTCAGCGACATCAACCTTGATCGCCTAAAGTCACAGAACCCTGAGGATAAAGAACCAAGGCAAACCGGTGATGGACTGGAGCAAAGGGCACATCGCCGACATGGTTGGCGATGCTCGACTTACTTCGCCTAACTGTCTTAAAAGTCAAAATTTGGGAAACTATAAATTGAAATTTGGAAGGCATGAAAGGGATCAATCTTTTAATCCAAGCATTGTAGAATCTAAATCCAGTTCTCTTTAGTTTTCTATTGTAGAACTTAAAGCTTTTGAGACTTGATTTTGAGGAATTACAATTGGGTTTTTGAATAATTTTATTTGAAGCATTGTAGAGACTTGGAAACCTTTACCCAGTTCATGGCTAACATAATTGGTAATTGTTTCTTCCTTTTTATGATGTGTAGCTAAAACCCTAATTCTTGGGGTGTGATTATGTGATTATTGGCTTAATTAGCTTATCAGTATTGTTGTTTACTGATTTAAATGCTTAATTGAAGTGGGTTTAATTGATAGTTGTGTATTAATCTATGAATTGTAGTTGCAAATGCAATTCTAACTTGGTGTTATGGGCTTGCTTGGGAAAGAGGTTTTAGAACCAAGGTTTTCGATTAATGGTTGTAGTTATTGGGTTGATGTGAGTTCAGCTCGAGAGAGTGAATCCTAAACTCGATTCTACCTATCTACCTCGAGAGACTAGATAAATTAAGGTTTAGGGCTGTTTATATTGTTAAACTTGTTGAGGTTCGAGAGAACTCGCTTGAATCGTATTAGTTATTCAAGAGAAAGCTATTACATCTATAGTGTAGCTTACCTACTGAGGTTTAGCAATTGTTAATAAATTTTCAATTACCCATATAGCAAAATTAGCTTATAATCAATCACATTCCCGAGAATTCCTCTCTACTTGTTGTTTCCCCTGTTTTGGTAATTGTTCTAGTTGCTAATTAATAAAACCAATCCCCCCCCCGTCTGACATTCCATGTCAACCCCTTCGATTTATCTAAATGTTTCCAATAATTTTTAATCTTACAACCGATTAGATTACATTTATAACTTCATAAATGAATTCGAACTTGTACCGCTCCTGGTGGGTTCAACCCTAACTCTTCGTTAGGTTTTATACTAGAATATGATTGCCTACACCTTTTGGATGAGATGTAGTTGAGCGATCATCACTTATAATATATCATAGACTCCCACAATAATTGTCGATCTAACATCGAACCCTATATAAGCAGTGTAACCAAATCTTAAGCACCAAAACTACCACCGCAAACTACAAAGCATGAGTGGATAGTTGTGCTCATGCACATAAAGTTGCAACACATAAGCTATAACAGGAATGTGCTTCATCAATAGACAAACTAAATCAACAATAGATGCATCATTATACACCATGAATCGCTCACCCTCAAGTGAAAGAGTTAAAATAGGGGAGGTAGCGAGAAATTCCTTGAGCTTTCGAAATCTCAACTCAGACTCCTTAAATAAAATAAACAGAATATCAAGGGGAGTTAACTGAGTCAAAGGTTCTGCAATAGTTGATAAGCCCTCCACAAACCATCTATAGTAGACCGCTAATCTAATGAGACTTTGAATCTCAATCATTGAGGTGGGCCAAGCCCAATAATGAATAGCCTCAATCTACCCTTGATCTATCATAGTACAATCCTTGGACACTATGTTCCCCAATAATACTACCAACTAAAACCAAAACTCACGCTTTGAGAACTTGGCATAAAGCCACTGATCTCTCAAAGTATGGATCACAGTCCACAAATGTTGCTCGTGCTCCTCTTGGGTCCATGAGTATACAAAGATGTCATCAATGAAAACAAAGGGAAAGGAATCATTGTACTGCAAGAAAACATGCGTCATCAAGTCCATAAATGTCATAGGGCATTGGTCATCACAAAAGACATCACTAGGAACTCTTAATGGTTGTAATTATTCCTGAATGCGGTCTTAAGAATGTTTGTTGCCCTAATCCTCAGTTAATGGTAACCAAATCTCAAGTCAATCATAGAAAACACCACGACATATGTCTCAAAAAAAGTATCAAAATAACTAAATAATAATTGATGAAAAACTAATCAATTGTAATTAGAACGATTCCAAAAAGTTTCATTTATGTTATATTATATTGATCAATCATATTATCGTTATAGTATGACTTTTTAAATAAATGATTGAATCAATTTATGTTATATAGATCCTTATCCATCTAAATAACCTATGAAAGCAATAAAAATAAAATAAAAATTAATGATTGTAGGGATCTCCTCTGTTTAAGTGGATGTATATCTTGAATTTTTATATATTTTTAATAAAGGAGCTATTGGAAAAATGAGAATCATATCAAAGTTAAACCTCAAATGTCTCTGCAAATCAAACAAAAAGGAAACCTTGTATTTCTAATAAAAGATTAGATGGAAACCTCTAAACTCCCTCAAAACCTGAAACTCATCTTCTCCTTATGAATCGGTTTTGATGATAATTTTTTATTTAAGGGAAAATAGAGGTGAAGACTGTGATGATTTTGTGGTTATTGAGGATTTCGAGCATAATGGTGGTGTTATTATCGAGGTGAAGGAGCTTTAGAAGGTAATGAATTTTCTAGCATTTTTCGGTTTCCTGCTTCGATAGTTCTTGATGGAGCAGAAAAAAATTCATAGACATGCTTCTCCATTCTCTTTTTCATAGATCTATGTTTTTTTATAATTTAGCTACTCTGACTTTCCCTTCTTTAGTTGCCTCCACCGACTTTTTGGTTTTATAGAGTAGATTTAGGGTAAAGTGTGATTATAGATTTTTTATATGATGAAAATGTTTCGGCAGAAAGAGTGAAATATTTTCTTTCCCATGGAATATGCTTTTGACAAAGATTGGGGTGAAATTTATCACATATCAATATGCTATTGCTATCAATCTTTTTTATATTCTTTAAAAAATAACCAAAAAATACTATTTAAATACTAAATATAATAAAATTCAATGAACATATTATTGTAATATTTCTCATTCCTTGCTAATAAAAAAAGTATTATAAAAAAAACACAACTGTATTTGTGATATTCAATTTTCTCAAGTAAAAAAATAAAATAAAATAAAATAAAGATCAGATTTAAGAAAAACATATTCAAAGATAATAATGGATTGAAACTTAGGAAGTATAAAAAATCACATGTCTACAATTCAAAACATGTTTGTCAAAATGTTTATAATAATTTATTTTAATTGTTATAATTTTTATTTTGGATTCTTATGTGTTTCTTATTGAGTACATGACCATAAATAGAAAGATATGGAGATCAAGGATTTAAGTAGAATATTAGTAAGTTGTTAAATGTTGTCTAACTTTTCTTGTTAGTATTCTTTTTATCATTCACATGCTATCTTGTTTCTAAACTCTAGTTATTACATGTTGTGTTCTTTGATAAAATTACTGTATTGCGTATTGTTGTTACTGAGCCACGGGTCTATAAAAACAACGTATCTACCTTCACAAGGTTAGAGTAACTGCGTAAACACTACCCTCCTAGACCTCATATGGGATTACATTCAATCTGTGTTGTTGTTGTTGCTTATTATTGAGCTATGAACTAAACAATATGTGTTTTTAATAAAGATAATGTAAGTAAAAGAATTATCTGGATACCACTCTATACTAAAGTAGTAGCGTTGATTTTAAATAATAAAAGAAAACACCATTTCTGTAAGAGTTCATAAGTTTGTAAGAAAAATGGCAATGCATTTTTTTCCAATTTTTCTAGAACGGACAACTAAGTCAATGTATATCTTGAACGTCACAACATAATTTTTAGAAATTATTTTGTAGGAACCACTAACTTTTCCATTCTTTTGCTGGATAAGAATTACTTAAGTCTTCTAAATCTAACTGAAGTTTCTTAATCTGCTTGAAGTAATTAAGAATTTAATCATGTAAACAACTCTAATAAAAGTGTGGCAATTATCAATTTTAATATGCAAGTAAATCGATTTGTGCTTATTCATTACTTTGTACCAATCCTCATGGTTGATTATTTTTTCAACTTTGTCCCCTTATATTGACCCTTCACATAGTTTCATTATGCATTTTATGACTTGTGGGGATGAGCTCCACAATTCTTGAGGTGATCGAATGTGTTATGTATAAGATCTTTAGTTTTGAAAGATTGATTTTTAGAAAGTTTGACTAAAGTACATATATTGGGTAAAAAGGGTCTGATATGAGTTTTCATAGCTTCATTAGGTCCAAAAGGGTGATCTATGTATTGGTTAGATGGTTAAGTGTAACGACCCTTTCTGATCGATATGGGTAGACCAATGGTGGAAGACTTGGAACAGAAAATGTTTTGGGATGTAACTTTTAAATTCTAAGTTAGGCTAGTCTTAGACGGGATATAACAATGGTGAGGTCCATGGAAATCCTTGAATGGGTTGAGTGGTATGGCTATGATTGGATCATGCTTTCGAGTAGCAAAGGCATTAAGGAATCCATAGGGATTTTCAAAATCAAATTCGGGTGATTAAATCTCCCACAATCAAACTTTATGTGAAAGCGTTATAATAAAATGTAAATGTTTGAAGGTGTGTTGTGAAATAAGGGCTTTGGGAAGGATTTACGAGTCTATCTCCATGTAATATTCTATAACGGGTGTCACACCTCTATAATGGGACAAATTAATTCTAGTTATAGAGGGTGGGCTGCTATAGCAGAGTTAGTTGGATTCTTATGTAGAAAAAAATCCCAACACCTCTTATTTTCTTAAACTTCCTTCATGGGAAAAGGAAGGGCGACTTAGGGCAGCTTTCTTCAGTTTTTCAACCAAGATCTTTGGTAAAGGTAATTTAATTACTTCCCCAACATGAATTTTTATTCTTATGCAATAGAATAAAGGGTGTTACTCTTGGGGAAGGGTTTTAGCTTGAATTAATGGTAGAAAAGACACTTTTTGGGTGGGATGATCATGGAAATGGCTTGAGCTTTAGGTTTTTTCCGTAATACGGGTATTATTTGGACATTAATAATTGTTATTCATGTTTTAATTGTTGTTTTAGACTACGAACAATCTTAAATTCATAACAAGGGAAAAGCATAAGTTCATTAGAATTTCCAAGCTTGAACCGAGGTATGTGATTTATGTGTGTTTTTCTCGTTTATTCTATATGTGCTTATTAACTGTGTCGTTAGTAATGAATGCATGATATATCATTATGGAAATAAAAAATACATGATGTGTAATAAAAGATATTGTCAGTCGCATCCAATAAATGTGTTACATGAATGTAAATGGATAATTATGATTGCGTTTTGTATTGATGATTTGTATCTGGTGCCACATCAGCACATACTATTGTTGTTCTAGGTACCAAGACAATATACTAATAATTGGAATGGGTGCCACATCAGTACAATAGAAATGTGTACCATGTCACTACACTTAAAGTTTGTATGTTTGGGTTCCATGAGAGAACCAAACTCGCTTGTTGTGATGTGATGGTTCATGATTAGTGTGTATATATATCACAACCTAAAAACTTGAGTCATGATAGCACCTACTATAACCCTTAAGTAGGTAACACAACCTGTATTTTTGATTGACAAGTAACATGCTTAAAGGGTTGAAACAACAAATAACATGAGATACAAGATATAATCTGAAGGATACAACGGAAGATGATAGCAGAAGCGAACACACACACAAACACAGACACACACACACCCATGTCTTATCTGAAAAGTCATGACCTTTTCGAGAAGTCACAACCCTTTGGGAAAGGCACAACTTATTGAAAAAGTCACAACTCATCAAAAAATCACAACCCTTTGAAAAAAGTCACAACTTATCGGAAAAGTCACAACTCATCAAAAAAAGTCACAACCTAAGTTAGGGACATTATAGTAATTTAACATTCAAGTTAGGAGTTCATGCTTTTAAGGTAATAGTAGTTTTTTGACAAGTGTGTTGCACGTCATTACCGATTTCAAAAATATACCTTATAGTAAATACTATTGTTTATTTAAGCAAAGATTTGAATAATAAGCTTAGTACAAAATAATATTGCAGATCCTTTTGTGATGTTCAATGTGGATTAACAAATATATCTCTTATTAACGCGAACCTATAAAGATGGTCAATGAAATTTTTATTAGTTAAATGTAATAATGTTTATATTTATTTTAATTTGATTAGGTTCAATCATGCAATTAGTTGTATCTCACTAATATTACCTTATCGACGATATTTGTTGTGTATATAAAAATTAAACTAATAAAAACTTCAACTACTGTTATTACAAGTCATATGAACTTTACTTCGTCTAAAATACTAAAATATTAAGAAATAGTTAATAAGTAAAACAAAAGGGCACTATTTATATAGTAATAACTATTTTGAAGCAAACTTTTTGACAATCTAAATCACATAAGTAGCATTGATAAAAAAAAGTCATTCTTTTGTCTTGAGCATCAAAAAAATAAATCGTGACAATTCTCTAAATTTTGGAAAAAGATATTCAGAAGCATATATCTACCTCACAAGAAAAATTATTAACAATAACAAATGAATTTAGACTTCATCATGTTAACTTCATATATTGAAACATTACATACTAATGTGTATATTAAGAAAATAATAATTATAATATCATCAAAATTATTTTCCTCAAGTACTTGAGGTTATAGAATATACTCTCTTAGGATAGAACGATTTACTTCATCAGAACAATGGTACCTCATATTCCGCTAAACTATTAACTCACTCAACGACAATTCTCCAAGATTTTATAAACCCTAGGTCGAAACAACTATGTAGAATCATGGAACAAACGGAATTCTAGGGACCTAGTGGATGAAAGGAACCCACTAGTTAAATCCACATACCTAGTGACGAATTCTATGGAGAAATCCTTTGATTTCGAGGCTGAAACTTGACGAACACTGCTGCTTGTTCTTGATGGAAACTAGCTCCTATTTCTCTTCTTTTCATTCTAATTTGGATGATTTTTGGAGAATGAGGGTTCTGGTATGTCTGACTGGCTTAAACTGAGTAAAACAACATATTTTAGCCATCAAACGTCGTAGTTTAAGTTCCCAATGCTTAGGGTAAAGAACCAAAATGACCTTGACATAAAACTGATGAGTGTCATCTACTACAGAATTGACGGGTCATCATTTTACCTACCAACCATCGTTAGGAGTCATCATTCATGCTATGATCGACATGGCTTCACTAAAGCGAGCATAAATTTTTATTCTGAGCTTGGATTTGCAAACTCAGTGGCGTTGGAAAGAGGATTTAATTATCTTTTATTTGATAGGTCATGGGCCACCTAATTCATTTCGTGCTAAAATATATGATTGTTTGAAGTTGACCCAACAACACTTTTCCCCTAATTTGCTTTAGACCCCCACCTATGGTCCATAGGTCTATCGATGGACCGTACTTGTCGACCGTGGGTGAGATCATAGAGTATAAAAAAATTGGACCTTAACGACGAAACCCCACCTACGGTGTGTGGGTGGTTCTGTTGGTACTAGAACCAATTTTCCTAAAAACTATGTTTTTCTCCATTTTTAGATCTGAGGTGTTACATTATCTCCCCCCTTGGAACATTCATCCTCGAATAGAGTCTAAACAAGCTGAGTATTGACGGAAGGAGCTGCAATTTCTACCACTAAGTACTAGAACCTGATATCTGACTGATCTGAGTTCCATGAACATGCAAAGAGGCTAAAATGCAAGGATAACTGAGGGAACAAGATGCTGAGATTGAATTACACAAGAGTAAACTGAGAGGCTTGAGAGGAACTATTTCCTCAATCTAAAATGGAATCGGAAGGAAAGAGGTGAGGATACTTTGCCTTCCTGACTGCTTTTGCTTCTCAAGTTGCTCTCTATGGACTGACTCCTCCACAAAATCTTAACTGATGCGACTTTTTTATTTCTCAACCTATGAACCTAAAAGTCAAGGATCTCATCTGGCACCTCTTCAAAAGTGAGACTATCCTTAACAACCACACTCTCTAATGGTAGTATCGATGTCGGATCACCCACACACTTCTTCAACAAGGAAATGTGAAAGATTGGATGAACCGGTGCTAGTTCTACTAGCAACTCTAACTGATATGCCACATTACCAACCCCTTTTCAGGATTCTGTAAGGACCAACATATATAGGAATGAGCTTCCATTTCTTTCCAAATCTCATCACCCCATTCATATGTGACACCTTCAGGAAAATCCAATCATTGATTTCGAAATCTAAGTCCCTTCTCTTCACATCTGCATAGGACTTCTCACGACTCTAGGCTGTCTTTAGTCTGTATCGGATGAGTTGAACCTTCTCCATAGCCTCATGAACTGAATCTGGCTGTATCAAGGTGGCTTACCTATTTCAAACCAACCAATCGAAGACATGCTTCTACGCCCATACAGTACCTCATACGGATATGAATACTCGAATGGAAGTTATTATTATAGTCGAACTCTATGAGAGGTAGGTGATCACCCCAACTACCTTTGTAATTGATCATACAAGATCTTAACATATCTTCTAAGGTTTGAATGGCACGCTCTGACTGACTATTCGTCTGTGGATGAAATAATGTACTAAGATTTACCGAGGTATCAAGACCTTTCTGAAACGATTTCTAGAGATGAGGGTATACTGAGGACCTCTATCTAAGATAATAGACAAGGGAACCCCATGAAACCTGTCTATCTCATGAATGTAGAGTTTGGCGTAGTCCTCCACTGAATCTGTAGTCTTGACAACCAAGAAGTGAGCGGACTTAGTAACTCTGTCCTTTATCACCCAAATGGAGTCATGTTGTCTGCGAGTACGAGGTAAATCCATAATGAAGTCCATGTTTATCACTTCCAAATTCCATGTAGGAATGTTAATCTCCTGAATCATACCTCCTGTTTCTAATGTTCTACCTTAACCTATTGACAATTAGGACAATTAGCCACGAAGATTGCTATGTCCCTCTTCATGCCTCTCCACCAAAAGACTTCCCATAGATCATGGTACATCTTAGTGGCACCTAGATGAATGGAATACCTAGAGTTATGAGCTCCTATAAGGATTTTCTCCCTCAACCCACCCACATTCGGAGCACATAAGTGACCCTGCTAACGAAGCACACTATCTCCCCGTGGAAAAAAAACCTTGACTTTTTGGTAGTGAACTACACCTTTCAACTGAAGTAATATAGGATGACTATATTTTTTTTCATTAACCTCCGCTACCAATGAAGATTCTGATCCATTCTGAACTATCACTCCACTATCTGATGTGTCTATAAGACAAACTCCTAAGCCAGCAAGCCGGTGAACATCTTTGGCTAGCTCTTTCCTTTCATCCTCAACATGTGCTACACTACCCATAAAAATCTTTCTGAGAGCATGAACCAGTACATTGGCCTTACCCGGATGGTAAATTATATTTATGTCATAGTCTTCTAGGAATTCAAGCCATCTCTGACGAAGATTCAACTCTTTCTGGGTGAACACATACTGGAGGCTCTTATGATTTATGAATACATCAACATGACAACCATACAAGTAATGTCTCTAAATCATTAGGGTAAATATTATGGCAGTAAGCTCGAGATCATGAGTCGGGTAGTTCTTGTCATGAACCTTATGTTTTCTGGAAGCATAAGTTATAACCTTACCTCGCTGCATTAACACACAACCTATGTTGACCCTGGATGCATAATACTTTATAACCGTTTGAACCATCTGGTAGAGTCAAGACCGGAGCACTAGTCAACTTAGTCTTCAGTTCTGAGAAAATTTTCTCACACTCATCTGACCACTAGAATTTGACCTACTTCAGAGTCAACTTGGTCAATGGGGAATTTATTGATGAAAATCCTTCAACAAATCTCCTGTAATAACCAGCCAAACCCAAGAAAATTCAGATATTAGTTGGGAGAATGGGTCTGGGCCAATGTTGTATTGCATTAATTTTCTGAGAATCCACTTGAATCCCTTCACCGGATACCACATGACCAAGGAAAAACAATGGAGTGTAACCAGGATTCACATTTGATGAACTTAGCGAATAACTAGTGACCTTTGAGAGTTTTCAGACCAACCTTTAGATAAGTTGCATGCCCCTCCTCACTTCGAGAATATCTGAGGAAATCATCGATAAATACAATAAAGAACAAGTTCAAATACTATTTGACCAACCTGTTCATTAACTCTATGAAATCTGCATGAGCATTTGTTAGTCCAAAATACATAACTACAAATTCATAATAATCATACCGAGTTATAAAAGTTGTCTTTGGAATGTCACTATCTCTGACTCTGAGCTGATGATAGCCTGATTTGAGGTTTATCTTAGAAAATAAACTAGCACCTTAAAGTTGGTCGAACAAGTCATCAATCCTGGGGATGGGATACTTATTCTTGATTGTGACTTTGTTCAACTGCCGATAGTCAATGCTCATTTTAAGAGAACCATCTTTATTTTTCACGAACTACATTGGAGCACTCCATGGAGAGAAACCGGGTCTCATGAAGCCCTTATCTACAAGGTCTTTCAACTGCTCTTTCATTTCCCTAACCTATCTTGGAGCCATTCTATAAAGAGGAATCGAAATGGGTTGAGTATCTGCGAGGAGATCTATTTCGAAGTCGATTTCCCTTTTGGGAGGAACTCCGGGAAGATCTTTTGAAAACACTTCTGGAAACTCATTTACTATTGGAAGTGACTCAAGAGTTGGAGTTTTGGAGTTTGAATCCTTAATCTGAACAAGATGAGAGATATACCCTTTGGAAATCATTTTTCTGGCCTTAAGGTATGAGATGAATCGACCCATATGCACTAAATTGCTACATTTCCACTCTAAGACTGACTCATTTGGAAAGTGAAATCGAACAATTCTAGTTCTACAATCGATTGAGGCATAAAAGGAATGTAACCAATCCATGCCTAGAATGATATCAAAATCTAACATTTCTAACTCTAAAAGATTTATTGAGGTTACTTAATGAGAGACTGCTATAGGGAAATTTCATTATACCTGTCTAGCTATAACTAGGTCACCAACTGGAGTAGAGACTAAGAAGGGTTCAGAGACAGTTTCTAGACTGACACCGAAGTTTACTACTATTTAGGGAGTTAAAAAAGACAGTGTAGCCCCTAGATCTAACAATGCATAAAATTCTAATGAAAGACTCGAAACGTACCATTGACCACATTAGGAGAACCTTCCTAGTCCTGGCTAGCCTGAAGAGCATACAACCTATTCTGGCGCTGACCCCACCTATTGTTGTTACCTCCTTTCCCCTGCCTAGAAGAAGGGAAATCCTTCAACCTATGGACCGACTGATCATACCCAAAGCACCCTTCCTTTCCTGCAAGACACTCGCCCAGGTGGTTCTTACCACACTTTGGACATGTTGGGTAAGTACTCTTACCTAAAGCACTCCATTGAGACCTAGAGCCTGATGCCCTACCTTTATGATCTTGTCGAAACCTGGGGGGATGGAGCACTAGTTGATGAAGGTGCTGGGGTTGTAGACCTCTGCTGAAACAGTGAGTGATTCCCAACGTCTGACTTTTTTTGTGAGTATTCATAGTTCCCTGTTCTGGCATTTTTGTTATCCTTAGCCAATTCCCTAAGCTAATCTCCCTCAACCTTCTGAGAATGAGTCACTAGTCTGGACATATCCATATACCCTAGAAACATAGCATTCCTACACTCAGTCTTCACGAGATCAAATACCCCAAACAAGGACTTACTCATTTGTGCCCTTGAATCGGCAACCATGTGTGGAGCATACCTAGAGAGCTGAGTAAATTTCAGCCCATACTCTTGGACCGACATTGACCCCTGCTTTAAGTTCATAAACTCTTTTGCCTTAGCTTTTATCAATTCCCTTGGGAAGAAACTGTCTAGGAAAGCTCCAGTAAAACAATCCCAAGTCACAGGAGCTGCATCTGCACCCCTATTATCTTTCCACTGAGTACAACAAATATGACCCACATCCTTAAGTTGGTAGGATTCCAACTCAACACTCTCTGTTTGAGTCACTTGCATTACTCCAAGAATTTTCTTAACCTTGTCAATGAAGTTCTGTGGGTCCTCACCAACCTTCGATCCAAGAAGCTTAGGCGGATTCATCTGAATATAATCTCGAACCCTAACTGCAACTGATCAACCATTTGTATTAGTAGGAACTAGGACCTGCTGATTATTCTGATTGGCAACACTTTGAGCAAAGAGCTGGATTGCATTCTCAAATTTTGCATTCGTAACATCATGGTTCGGACTGGAGGAACTTGGTTAGCATGGCATGCGTTAGCATTTTGTGCATTTTTAACGACTTGTTCTCGTCGTTATAGAAAAGCCTCAGGGAAAGAATTTGGGTTAGAAAACTATTTTGTAGTAACTTAAGAATTCCTAGCCTAGTCCAAATTTGGACAAAATCAAAGTCAGTGAGTTCTAGAAAGATCTGGTAGAAAATGAGAGACCTAACAATGAATTTGTTTACATGAGTAGATAGCTAAGACGTTAAGAAATAGGTACAACTTTACGGAATCAAATTCGAGCGAGTAGAACTCCCGCAACTGATCTTAGCGTGAACATGTAGTTTCTGACTGTCATGGGATGAAGGTGTGTTGTGAAATGAGGGTTCGAAACTATTAATTTGAGTCACTGTTTTTCTGTGAGCTCCTATGACTGGGCCGCTGTGGCGGGATGGGTGCCACCATAGCGGGACAGTCGCGACTTAAGTCGGAAATAAATCCCAAAAAGGTTATTTTCTGCAAGTTTTGTTCTTGAGAGCTAGGAGACGACCCCAGGTGATTTTTTGACAACATCCCATGACTTTCGATGCTAAAGGTAAGGTTTTCACTCCCGAATTCCACTTTGGATTCGTAGAACGTAGAATCTTGATTATATATTGTTGGGGGAGGGTTTTGAACTGAATTGGATGGTGGGAAAAAGCCCTAGCTGCACCTTAGGATCATGGGTTTTGTCTTGGGTTATTGGGTTTGTTATAATCCATGTAAATTAGACCTTAATTATTGATCCTTGAGTTATATTACTTGTTTGTAGACCTAGAACAAGTAGAAAAAATACGAAAATGGAAGAATCAAGTTTCTTAGGGGGATACAAGCTTGGTTTCGAGGTAGGTGATGGTTGATTTGTTGTTTTGTGTGATGCATGCTAGTAATTGCTTCATAGTTGTAATGACGCGAGAGCACGCCCTAGTCATTACCGGCGTATTCGACCTCTCAGAGGTCTTATACAAGCCATTAGCATTCGTCATAGCATTTATCATAGAAAAATAGAGGAAAATTTAATACGTTTTCATAATATAAAACAAGACATAAAAGCCACCTCATTTAAACCTTTAATACAAAATCGGAGTAGTACGTCTCAAGGTAGCCATCTTAAAACATGACTACAACACAAGAGGGACACAACCCTTACAATACAAAAGAAACTACTATCTAGTACATAGAACTTAAGGAAACTCTTTAACATAAAGGTCCTTGAATCTTTAAGGACACACCCGAACATGGGAATAGTAAGTCAAGCTCATTACTTCTAGGAAAAAACCTTTAGCCACCACCACCTACACTTGGTGTAAAAGATGAAGAAGAATGGTGTTAGTACAAGAATGCACTAAGTATGATAACCATGCAAAACATGCTTTTAAAAGGACATTTAGTTGGAAACCATGCATCATGCCTTTTTAGAGAAACTTCAAGAACATTTAGTACATTAGGCACAATATAAACCACATACATCATCATACACATGGAAACCATTCATAATTGCACATAGAGCCACTTATAACATTTTAGGCACATTCAATGCATACAATACATTACCTTCCTCTTTATCTTAATTCCTTTCGTCTAGAAACCCTTAGGGAATGCTTGGTTCAATGTATCACCTTAAGGTTACCAAGGGTGAACTTACATATTGCCTTCATCAATCCAACCACATATATTCATAGAGTCATAAGTACACCATAAAACATAGTCTTCACATAGGAACCATCACCTAAGACAACCCCCAAGTCACACTAGTGCAATGTGCAAGTAGCATCCCATAATACTACTCACACCAAGTGTTCCTAGGAAGCCACCATAGACTAGGCACATCATGTTCAACAAGTCATAACATCTTCATTTAACATTAGACATAAGACCAACATACTTCATAACATCATATAAAGACTCATTCCTTTACTACATCATTAGTCATAACCCATTTAGTTCATATCATAGGTAAAGCTCCCTCACAACCCCTTCACAAGCTCACTTGTGCATTGTACACATGGAGTCCCATACCCCCACATATACTAAGCAAACCCATTAAGAAGTCATAAGTGTAATTCACATGCATAATCATACTTCATGTCTTGACATAAGCAAAGTCAACCTTAACATTCTTTCATATTAACATACATAGACCATAGTCTTCATTACATAAAGAGCCTAATCATAACCTCCCTTAGAGTACATTTGTGCAATGCATAAGTAGGGTCCATAGTCCTACGTACACTAAGTAACTCTTCAAGAAATCATGACTAGAGTTCATATTCTTATCTTAATTCATTTCTTAACTTTCGGGAGACATTGTCATACCCGACATAGACCATGTGAGCTACATGGAATTCGGTGTTCTACTCCCACACCGAAAAGAGAAGGTACTACTTGCCAAATTAGGACCTACATACATAATAGTTATCTAGCGGATCCACTAAGCTAATACCTACGGGGGCACGTAGTTATGGAACAAGGAGATTGCTACTAGAAAACCTTGACTTACTAAGTGTGGAGGTTTCCATCTCATGAGACAACATCTATGTTGGGAGCCCAGACTTGCTAAATGTGAAGGTTCTCTTGTGGGAAGCCGGACTTGCCAAACGTGAAGCCCCCCACTCTCATTTTTCATGTTCACTCGGTGCTAAGCTCCAACTCCCTTTTTAAACATCTTTAAGCCTTTATTTAACTTTAGTTCATAAAATAGGCTTTAGGGACTTAATCCCTCATATCATATAGATCAAAGGTTTCTAAGATGAGAATGACCTTTCATTGTAGAACCTACATTATATGAGAATGACCTTTCACATAATCATACCATATTCATAACATAGTCTAGTTTAGAGTACAATTGAGGAAACCTTTCAAGAGACTCACTTTCACTAGATTATCATAAACCTTATTCATTCATTCATGTGTGTGTACATATGTGAGAAAGCCTTTCACATAAACACCTTTATACAACACATATTCATACCTTGCTAATCATACACTTTGCATGCATAATAAGATGTAAGGTGCATATAAGAGTTCACTTTTCAATAGACACCATAATACATCATATTCATAGCTATACATGTAGAGTGTGTGTGTGTGTATTGGTCCTCATAGTGACATATTAGCAACAACATTGATATTGAGTGTTCTTCCCATAAAGGGATCACAACACATTCACAATGTCCCCAATTCATGAGCAATTCACATATAAAGCCCTTAGGGATTCTAGACCACACACCCACACTTCATCATAGGAGACAAGGACACATTCAACATTGAATAGGTACTCCTAATATGTATATGATCAAACATTCATATAGGGTTCATATAGGCAGGGGTCATTCCACAATAGTATCTAACATAATCAATCATGTAGACCACACCTTATCCATAACATTATCATTCACATTATAATAGTATTCTCTAAATGTACATGTATATTCATCTATGATTTTTTTGTCATTAGATTTCGGTTTATGATTTTTTCTTTATTTTGTTCTTCCACTTTTGTTGTCATACTACCAAATTCATTTCTTATAGCTACTTCATATTTATATAATATTTCCATAGTTGTAGTACCTAATTCACCATTAGATTTTTTATTAATTCTTAAAGTTTTCAAACTTTCCTCTGATAAATTTTGCAGCCATAATTTTACTGTTCCTATAAGTGTTCTTTCTAAATATCCTGGTGTTTCTGTCATTCCTATTTTGTTATCTATTAATTGTTTTGATATATATCCTATCCATAATTGGATTGTGTTATTTATATCTGCTACACAGTCTAAATCTAAAAAATGATGTTGTTCAGTTATTGATTTAGGTGTCCATTTTTTATTCAATCTTTTATCCCATATAGTTTTTTCTCTATCATATTGTTTTGTTCATAGTTTGTATTATAATATTTTAAATTTTTTGGTTTAGGTGTCCAAATCAATGCAATCTATTCAAATAGATAAACACAATACGGTTTCGAAACTAACAACACCCATACTACTATTTGTCAAGCCTAGACAAAAAAAAAACTCACCTGAATTTATAATCAAGTTCCTAATGTTGATTTCAATTAACATGTCAACTCTCATATTTCAAAATTCCATGTCTAGGGTTAAGTTTCAATTTCTCGAATATCATAAATATAATAATATCAATATAATAGAATACACCTAATATTTAATTACCTATCTTAATATATCAAAATTAGATTCATAATATGATAATAAAAACAAAATTGCTATTGATAAGTTACAGAAAAGATTGACCGCAGAACCTAACCAGTTGACATACTACATACTCTATTCCTAATTCCTAATGATTAATTCTTAAAAGGGAAATCATTGCCAAAACATTATCCCATTGATAGCCATCAATTATTGGTAAAGAATTAAGGGTAAAAAAAATGATATAGTGCATGTATCTAATTTATAAATTTAAGAGGCAATCCATTTTTTTCCTACCTAATATAATATTAGTTTTATGCATATATGAAACAATCATTATAAAGAGACATAGAATTGAAGCTTCACTTGAAGTTTACCTCAAGCGGTTCGTACTCCTTCGTTTGATGTCGCTTATGTAATTCTCCTTTTTCCATTTTTCTTCTGTGTTTTCTGACTTCTTTTAGTTTCTTAAATTATGAACCAACAATTCTAAACCCTAATAATTTATTTTCCTATATGAGTCAAGTGGTATAAGATATTAAACAAATTATAAACTTAACCCATTAAGCATTAACTAAAAATATGCCACAATCCAAAAATGGATGTGATGGCACTCGTCCAATCCCACCAAGACAAGTCAGCCTAAAACTCAACAATTTCAATAAAGTGTGGAAATAAAATAAAATAAAATTTTAATACCAATTACTAATGCGGATAACAAGTCAACTTAATAATTAGTGATGCGGATAACATGCTTGGAGCATATCCTCGAACACCTGAATCTTCCGCTCAGACTAACTATGTGTCTGAGGGTCAAAAGTAATAGTCATATCTACTTGAGTATCCAAACTATGTTGTAATGGTTTCCAGAAATGGGAAGTGAACAATGAACCTCATCAAATATAATAGAAATCAGAACTCCATGTAGTCGCACAATTTGATATAAAGCAAGGCTAACTTCTCCGCCGTATACTTCACCTGAACCGGAATGAAGTGGGCAGACTTGGTCAGTCTGTCAACAACAACCCAAATTGAGTCATAACTACCACTGTGGTAGGAAAACCCACAACAAAGTCCATAGTGATCCGCACCCACTTCCAAGTAGGAATAGGCATCCTCTGAGATATATACCTGGGGTCGCTGGTGCTCACACTTGACATGTTGGCAAGCTAAACACCTAGATACAAAGTCTTTAATATCTCTCTTCATGCCACACCACCAGTAATGCTCACTCAAATAATGATACATCTTTGCAACTCCCGGATGGATGGAATAGCGAGAATAATGTGCCTCCTCAAGAATCAAGTTAATCAACTCGCCCATCTTAGGCACAAAAATCCTACATATGATCCTCAAGACACCAATAGTATCGAGGACAACCTCATTGGCTTCCCCTCTCAACACTTTATCTCAAATGAGAAATAAGTTCTCATCAACAAACTGGTGCTCACGAATCTGCTCAACTAAAGAAGATCGAGCCTCAATAAAAGCAATCATACCACCATTCTCCTCTGAAATCTAAAACCGGACAAAACGGTTAGCTAACCTCTGAACATCTCTCGCGAATGGTCTCTCCTTAATACTAAGCGCGGAAAGACTCCCCATGCTAGGAGTCTTTCTAGTCAAAGCATCGTCCACCGCATTGGCCTTCCCAAGATGATATATAATGGTTATATCATAGTCCTTCAGCAACTCAATCCATTCACGGTTCCTCAAGTTCAGATCCCTGTGACTGAAAAAATGAACTAAAGACTCCGATGATCAGTGAACATCAAACAATGTACACGATACAAATAGTGACACAATAAATTATGTACAAAGACTATGGTTGCGAGCTACAAATCATGAGTAGGGTAGATCTACTCACGGACCTTCAACTGCCTAGAAGCATAAGCAATCACCTTCCCCTTCTGCATCATACACCACCAAACCTGACTCTTGAAGTATCACAATAAATAATAAAGTCCACACCCTCCTCGTGTAGAGTCAACACAGGGCCTGAAGTCAACCAAGTCATGAGCTTTTGAAAGCTCTCCTCACACTCATCAGAGAAACCCCACACCATGTCGATTCAATCTAGTCAACGGAGCTGCAATAGTAATCATCGAAAATTATCGATCGATGCCACAAAACTCCAAATCTTGGTAGGAGGAGTAGGTCGTACGTGTCCAGCATCTAACTACCTCAATCTTGGCCTGATATACTCTAATACCTTTCTTTGACACCACGTGTCCCAGGAATGCCACATAATTAAGCCAGAACTCACACTTTGAGAACTTTGCATACAACTTCTCTTTCCTCAACCTCTGAAGTACAATCCTCAAGTGTCAGACATGGCCCTCCTCAGTGCTGGAGTTAACCAAAATATCAACAATGAAGACAATCACAAATGAATCAAGGTATAGTCAAAATACCTTGTTCATCAACTCCATGAATGTTGAAGGGGAGTTAGTCAACACAAAAGACATTACTAGGAACTCATAATGTCCATCCCGAGTATGAAAAGCTATAATAGGGATATCTAATGCCCTAATCTTCAACTGATGATACACGAACCTCAAATTAATCTTAGAGAACAACAATGCTCCCTGTATCCGATCAAATAAGTCATCAATACGTGGAAGAGGCTAGTTTTTCTTCAGTGTTACCTTGTTCAACTGTCTATAATCAATACACATCCTCATAGTCCCCTCCTTACTCATAAACAACACAAGGGCACCCTAAGGTGACACACTAGGGTGAATAAATGCCTTACTCAACAAAGCTTTCAACTGACCATTTAACTCTTTCAACTATGTTGGAGTCATACATTAAGAGAAAATAGAAATGGGCTTAGTTCCCACCTCCAAATTAATAGCAAAACAAAAATTCCAATTAGGAGGAACAGTTGGAAGATCAGAAGGGAATACATTGAGAAACTCCAGAACCGCGGGAACGGAATCCATGAAAGGTGGTTCAATACTAATGGCCCGAAAGAAGGCTAAGTAAGATAAACATCCTCTCTGCACTAATCTCTAAGCATGGATGAAAGAGATAACCTTGATAGGATGGGAGCCACTAGAACACTTCCACTCAACCCTTGGAACACCAGGCATCGCTAAGGTCAAAGTCTTACTATTACAATGAAGAATAGCATGATGAAGAGAAAGATTCATACACAAGATAACATCAAAGTCTACCATCCAAGAATGATAAAGTCTACCTAAGTGTCATACCCCGCCAAAGAAATTAGACATGACCAATACACTCGATCCACCCTTAAGGGCTCACCCACAAGTGTAGAACACGAATAGGTACAAGCATGCTATCACACATAATATCAAATTCAACAGAAAAATAGAGATTCAAATAAGAGAATGCATACTCTGAATCAAACAATATAGACACTGATCAATGGCATACTGGGATGATACCTATAATAACTACATCAGAAGTCTCTGCCTCAGGTTTCCCTGGGAAAGCTAACACTTGCCCCCTCTACCACCTCTAGCCTAGTAGGTACCTCTACCCCCAATCTAGTTAGTTGCATTACCACTACCAGAAACTCTACTGCCTCTACCTGACTGAATTTTTCCTAATCCTCTATCATGTGGTACTGGTGGTCTAGTTTGAAATGAAGAATTAGGCGGGGGTAATCCACGACCACTCAAGAAAGTACACGGTCGCATTAGGTGCTTGGGATCTTCATAACTAAAGTAAAACGTCTGACTCGGAAACTGCTGTCCAGGTCCTAAAAACCCACTATAATTGCCTCACCTATAATTCGTTGTTGTTCATCATATGAACCTTGACCCGTGGTATAAGAACCCCGAGATATCTAGCCACCTGCAGAGGTCGGCATAGACGGATGAACGGGTCCCCGATGCTAAAAAAAATCAACCCCTCTATGTGATCCTCTGCCTCCAGATGAGACACCATGAAACTGACTTGATAGACGGGCCCTCTTATGGTCCCCAAACTCCTCTCTCTCCATCAATTTTACCTCTTTTGTGGCGCTCACGATGGACTAGAAAAAGTTAGCCCCCTCACAAATCTGTGTATCCTCTCTGTCTCATCTGAAATAATAGTCAAAGCATCCCTAGAAAACTAGAAAAAATGGGCCTTATTCTCGGTAATGGATAAGTTGGCATATCTCAAATTCTCAAACCTCAAATGGCTCCTCTCACACTCCCAGAGATGAATCAGTCATAAAAGGCACTCGAATATATTTTCCAAGTCACTGGAGGAGATCCAATTGGAAAATACCTTATATAAGGCGTCCACCATTCTCTCGCTGGCCTAGAAAGTTAGAGGGTAGAATATCAAACCCCATGTGACTCAGCTAACCCTACCACCTTTAGCAAATCTCGGCATGTATTATAAAACACATGAGTGTCCTTGATGTTCCCACCCTGAAACTAAGGCGGGTCCATCTTCTAGAATTTCTAATACTTGCGCTACTCATCCTTTGTCAGAACAACGAACGGTGCACCTTGACCCTCAAGTGTTTGTGCAAGATAATTTCCAACCACGTGATTCACCGGTGGCTGCCCCATCGTATCCTAAATAACTAGAGGATGTTGTTGCTCTAAGCTCTGAACCCCCACTCTAGTTTGGGAGTCCTGTGGTGTGGCAGTCGCAACACCACTCTGAGTAAAGATCTCAATCACACTTAACACCCTCAATAATGTATCCTGAAGTAAAAGTGTGGTTGTCAACTCTAGTGGAACCTGGTCCTCTGTCTTCAATCAAAGGCTCTGGAGAGACATCTCTAGAACGACCCCTCACTGGTGCTTCTCCATAGGAACAACCTTTGGCTTGTGTCGTTCATTGGGCATGACCTTTAGCTCGGGCTCTACCCTTACCCCTAGTTGGGGTCTCAACAACTCTCTCGAGAAGTGCCTCCCCTCTACCACCAGTAACAGTAGCTCTAGTCCTCACCATTTCTCAAAAGAATATATGATAGCTCAGTACTAAAAAGGGTAACCACGCACAATGAGAAATAATTAACAAAAATAAAGTTTCCTAACAGTCCTCATAGCCCCTTAAAGATAAGTACATATATCTTTGTACCGATCCTCAAGATTATACGTAGACTAGGCTTGTGTACACATGAGACCTATGAACTTGGGGCTCTAATACAATTTTGTCACAACCAAAAAATGGATATGAAGGCACTCACCTTATCCCATGAAACAACTCAGCCTAAAACCCAACCATTTTGATAAAGTGCCAAAATCAACTATAACTAAAAATTGAATAACAATTTATAATGTGAATACTAAGTCAACTTAGCTAAATCCCCCAAACCTGGTTGTCACATGCACAAGCCTCTAATGTAATACAATGGAATTGACATAAAACACGTAAGTCTCAAATGACATTTTTCTATCACGTAGAACAAAATCATAAGAGTAAAAAGGTCCGCTTAGATGACAAACACCTATCTCACATATTTCCACACGAAGCCTTAGAATAGAACAAAATAGAAAGTATCACGAAGATCTGGGCTCGTAGCCAGCAAAAATGTTGAAGAAAGGAATGAGTACCAAACTACACGATACTCAACAAGTAAACTTCTAAACACAAGCTAAGGGAATAGAATATGGGTACTCCTTACACCCTAACCGAACCTCAAAAACTCCAACCTGTTTATAAACAAGTCAAACCTATAGTTTATAATTTTCATAGCACATAATTCAACCACGTCACTTCTACAATATATCAACAACAAATTATATTAGGTTCACCAATCATAAGTTCCGCAGAAAGGCACTTACAAGTTCACAAATGATAAAGATATCCAATGCAATTAAATGCAATGTTAAGTACAATGATGCATGTCTGATCTAACAATAAACACTCACTATCTCTCCGTCTGGGACTCATTGGGGACACATTCGTCCATGAATCCATCATGGCGTGTGACACGTCCCTAGATAATAAAATCATCGCGACGTGAGACACATCCCTGAAATTATAATATACATAGCGGCGCGCGACACGTCCCTAGAAATCGTACATCCTCTTTAATTTCTTATTCTTCCTCAATTCACCTAATACTTGTCGTAATTATGTCTCAGAACAATGCAAATGACATGTTCATAGATAATGAGGAGATGGCTATTTACATAACAATGCACAATTAAGAACAACACAATCATAATACAAAATCAATATTTAATCAATAATCCTTTCAAATCATTCTCAAACATAACACACCAATAATTAATCACATTGTCTTTTATTACCCTTTTGACATCATTAGAATTATTCAATATGGACAAGTCAACCCATCACCAAGTTCCATTACTCCCCAACACCTAAACGATTCTATGCATTTAACAAGGGTTTAGAAATCCACTTGGCTCTAATAGTTGAACATATACTTTGGGACTTGAGTCTTCCCCTTTTGTTAGGCTTCCAAATCAATGCAATTTATTCAAACAGATAAACACAATAAGGTTTTGCAACTAACAACACCCATATTACTATTTGTCTAGTTGAGACCCAAAAACAAACCCGAATTTATTATCAACTTCCTAATCGTAATTTCAATTATTATGTCAACTCTCATATTTTCAAATTCCATGTATAGGGTTAAGTTCCAATTTCTCCAATATCATAAATATAATAATAGTCATATAATACAATAAACTTAATATTTAATTACCTATCTTAATATATAAAAAATTGATTCATAATATGATAATAAAAAAATTGCAATCGATTAGTTACAGAAAAGATTGACCGGAGAACATACTACATAAGCCATCCTTATTCCTAATAATTAATTCTCAAAAGGGCAATTATTGCCAAATCAGTATCCCATTGATAGCCATCAATTATTGGTAAAGAATTGAGGTTACAAAAATGATATAGTTCATCTACCTAATTTATAAATTTAAGAGGCAATTCATTCTTTTCCTACCTAATAAAATATCAACAATCATTATAAACAGACATAGAATTGAAGCTTTACTTGATGTTTACCTGAAGTGGTTCGTAATCCTTCATTCGATGCCACTTTCGTTAATCTCTTTTTTCCCTTTTTCTTCTGTGTTTTCTGGCTCCTTTTCTTTTCTTAAATTATGACCCAAAAATTCTCAACCCTAATAATTATTACCCTATATGAGTCAAGTGGTATATGGTATTAAACAAATTATAAAATTAACCCAATAAACATTAACTAAAATTAGTTATTTAATAATTAGTCGTTAATTAATTAATTCTAGTTAAACGAATATTGAAAACTCCAAAAATGTCCTTCCGGGTCATTACATACATGAAGGTATTCAAGATAGTTGAAGACCTAGGCATCATTATGTAACGACCTAATTTCCATCGTTATGGGAAAACCAATGGGGAAAGAATTGGGGACATAAAACTTTTTCGTAGTAACTTGAGATTTCCTAACCTACTCCAAATTTAAATGAAATCGGAGTCAGTGAGGTCTAGGGAAATCTGGTAGCTATTGGGTGATCTATTTATGAACTTAATCACATGAGCAAATAGATAATACGTTAAGAAATCCGTACGACTTTATGAAATTTAATTCGGGTGCTTAGAACTCCCAGAATTGAACTTAGCGTGAACGGGTATTTCTGAGTGTCGTTGGTTGAAGGTATGTTGTGAAATAGGGGTCTTGTAGTTATTGAAATAACTCACTTAATTTGTGCAAGCCGATGGGCGGGATTTCTGGCGCCAGGGCGGGGCCGCTGTGGCAGGTTGGGGCTGCCATAGCGGAACAAACGCGACTTAAGTCAGAAATAAAACCACAAAAAAGTTTTATCCTACACTTTTCGACTTTGAGAGCTAAGAGACGACCCCAAACAAGTTCTTGACCGTTTTTCACCATTCTTGAGGCTAAAGGTAAGGTTTTCACTCCCCGAATCTATTTTTTGATCCGTAGAACTTTGTTTCTTGGGTAATTATTGAAGAGGGAGGGTTATGATCTTGAATTTATGGTGGAAAAAGCCCTAATTTGGGTATGGGGATCAAGGGTTTGGTCTAGGTTATTTAGTTTGTTATAACCTGGATAATTAGACCTTTGATTGATGATCCTTAGGTATAAATCGTTGTTTGTAGAACATGAACAAGCGAGAAGAATCTGGAAAGGAAGATTCAAGTGCCTTAGGGGATTCGAGCTTTGATTCGAGGTAGGCGATGGTTGTGATTTCATGTTGTTGCGAATTTAGTGTCTAAATGATCGTAATGATATTGTGATTCTATTTTTGAAGCGTGGCAACGATCCGAAGCCGTTCGAAAGGGAAAAAATCCAGCGGAGTAGTTTGGAGTGCACGTTTTCGGCCTACAGGTAGGCTACGACATCCCTTTTCTTTTAGATCGAGTCTAAATGTGTGAGTGTATGTGGAATTGCATGAATAATTGGGTGAGGAACTAGATTAGCATGCTTTATTCGATAAAATTCATATTAATGTTGTGTCCGGGTTCAACGGGTACTTGAATTGTTATATTTGATCATCCTTGCTTCCTTGTTTGATCTGGTTTTGACTTATGAGTTATATTGGAGCATGTTTGGCCTTAGTTTAGACTTAGACAAGTGATGCCATAGACTCACGATTTTTCAGAGTCGATAGATTATATTATTTCTGCCCCAATGTGACTTTGAGTGGCGTAGCTCCTGGTAGACTAATATAGCAGACTTGGTTCTAATAGAGATGAGCCTTAGCTAGGTAGTGACTCATTTGTGGGTCCTTAACATCCATAATTCCCATTTGATCCTAAGTTTTAACATTTTCGGCCGCCCTTCGGGCCCGTTCGGTGATACATACGGCTTCAGTTTGGTTCTCTTGTCACCGTGAAATGGTTAGAGGATATAAAAGATGGTTACGAAGATTTTCCCATGACTTTTAGATACGGGAGTCCTTGGATTACTTATTTTGAAGCTTTACGCTGTCGTCGTAACTTAACAAGAGGTTTCACCCGCGGTTGGAAGTCTGTGATCTTTTCTTCATGATGCTGCTTATTTACCCTCCTGTAATGGAGTCGACATACAGAGTCCCCCCTCCTTGGGTTGTATCACTTTATCTACAGGTAGTCTACATCCGCAGTTCGAGGTCCTAGCTCTGTGCTATCCCTTGAAGAGTTTGGCTCTATCGGCGTATCTACTATAGGCAGACTCACCCGCGGTTTGAGGTTTGGGTTCTGTATTTTCTTTCTCTCATAGCTCCGGAATACTTACATTTCTGTAATGCTTCAGGTTTACAAATCTCCTCTAGTCTTAGTTTAGCTTATCTATGTACATGTTGGACTTATAGGGGTCCGTTCGAGTTTTTACTTCAATTTGCGCACGAGTGTACCTTCTGGGATTATGGGGGCCCAGTTGGAGTAGTCACCTTAGGTTTGTTTGCCTTACACTCATGTGCATACCTTTACTTTTGTTGTTCGTAACCTCTGTCTTTGTTTTATTCTAGCATTTCCTATTGATTTTATCTTTCTTACTCATTCGTCCTATCACTACAAGAAAATTATTCTTTAGAGACCAGAATATAGGGACGAGTTAATAAACTGGTCCTTGAAAGCATACTAATAAGGACAAGGTTTTCTTCTGGTGGTTAATTCTAATTAATTAGTGAAGGGAAAAGAAATAGTCCCTAATTAATAGAGATCTGGTCCTAAATCTCTAAATTGAGTGGACAAAAAGGCCCCATTGGACTTTTTTACTTTAAAAAATAAATCAAAATTAAAAACCCCTTTAATTGTAATTCATCAAAAAGAAATGTTCCCTCTCAAAACATTAGAGAGTCGAGCCCTAGATTTCTAGCGGAGAGCCGAACCCTAAATTTTCTTCTCTGAAACCATGATTCACGATCTTAATGTTTCACTCATGGATGAGATATGTAATCTTATGTTCCATAGGAGTCCCAGATCTTTGATAATTGTGGAATTTGTCGCCAAGTTGTGAGATGCAGACCATTGCATCAACTGTTTCTCAAAATAGAGAAAATCAAAGCAATTTCTTCGATTTCACCTCTATACACTTCTTCGTTTGACTATGGTAAGAACCAGTTACATTATAGTGTTTTATTAACTGATTATTTGAGATGGAACATAAATTGGGTTGCGATTCATGAATTTTTTTGTAACAATGTCCAAAGTTCATCTTCAAGGCATGCTTTAGTCTTTTTCCAGAGCCTTATAGTATAAAGTATTTAGTTTTTTTTTATTCTTATCTATGATAACTTTGTGGTTATGATTAGGGTTCTAAGTAGTAGTTTATTGGGATCACCATCTGAGTGGTTAACTATCAACTGAAGAAGTATTACGAACTTAGAACATTGATATAGCAAATTGAAAAGTTGGGTTGGTCAGCTGGAAAAGTATACCATGTATACACTTAAAATGTGATGGCAAAGTGGTCGATAGGTATTCAATCTTGCTTTTAACTTCCATGTTCCATTCATTACAGTGGCGTTATTCCATCTCTATTTTGTTCATGCTGCTGAAGGCGAAGCTGTTACCGCGAGAAAATAATAGAATTAGCTATGCATTTATGGTATGAAATCTTTTAAGTTAATTCTTGTTTTTACTTGGAATAGATTTCTACAGCTAATCATAGGAGTCCTTTGTTCCAATTCTACTTAACGACATTATAAATTCCTTATCTTTTTCCCACATTTATGTATGAAATATTAACTTTTCATTGTTTTTCTTATAAATTCTTTGAGTTATGATTTTGTTTTGTGTTTTACTCATTGAATTAAAGTTCTTTGCAATATATTTGAATCATATTTACGCTAATAGAGTGTCATCTTGACCTTTTTGATGGTAGCTTTGACTTATATATTTGTTAGTTCTAGTAAGTTTTTATGATTTAGCTTACTATTACATTAATTGATTTAAAATTTTTGGTGCACCCAATAATTAGGAAAAAAGTTTATTTTACTTATCAATATGTGAATGCCCTTATCCAAATTTGACTACACCATTGATGGCCATCGTTGTTCGATATGAAACTTTGGCTTTCTAGGGAGTCAACATCAAGTATTTGAAGGTTGTTGCTTTTATAGTCGTTTTGCAATCTGCCTGAAAGATGATGTTAAGATTTTTTTTAACTTAGGCTAATCTCCAACAAGTAATTCTGAACTGTCATATGGTACATAAATATTGTTATTAAATGTATTACAAAAAGAATTTTACTTGTCAAATATAAATTGTACGAAAAGAACTCTTAATTGGAATAAGACATTCTAAAGATTAAACATGTGTTGTTCTTAAATTTTTGTGTCTTCCATTATGGATAAGGAAGTACATGATAGGAATTAATGTATAGGAGAAGAGTATATTATTGATAATCCTTTGTGATAGATAGATTCTTGATAAATTGAGTTTGATATTTTGACTAGATTGTGATATGTAGAAAAACTAGTATACTGAGGGAAATGAAAATTTATAATGTAAAATCCTTTAGAGAAATTTCCAATTAACCAAAGCTAGTTCTTTACTGGCTACACAATGCATTTATACAAATAGTGAGGTTCATGGTTTAAGGAGTAAAAGGGTACTAATATATTGGATTACTTCTCATTTGTGACTCACATAAAATTTTCTGGCACTCCATAGATTGTGTATATGCACTTTTGCTTGGTAAATCTTGAGGACATGTTGAGATGAAGATTGTTATGTTGTTTGGCAGCAAAATATTTTGGAGCTCTGTAATTAAAGATGTATTGTACTTTTGGACCTGTTTTGTAGGATAGAGAACATAAAGACACCAAAAAAAGTTGCATTTTAACTTTATATATAGCATGTAAACCAACTCTTATAGTTGAAAATTTAGAGAAGGCAGAGGTAGTGTGCGCGTGCAAGGTTTAGAAGGAAGATCGGAACCATACTTGTTGCATTTACAATTGCCTTACAATATGTACTCTAGCTTTTTCTGTTATGTAGAATAGGGGAAGAGCTAGAACCACAAGCGATTACAGAGCTGGAAGAGACAGAAGATCGACAGGGTTAGAAAGTAAGCATTTAATAATTGCTTTACCTTTTAATGAGATAAGCTTAAATACCCTGTAAGCTGTTGTCGTAGATAATGAATTATTTTTACATGTTGATCATAATAACTGTAAATTAAACTAAGCTCTTTAGTATATATAGTACGAATTGTTGAGGAGAAAAGATATAGCTTGAGAATCCTTGGATGTTATACTAGTAGTCTGTTCTGTCCCATTGCGTTCTACAACATTAATAAATGTTTTGAGGCAAATACCTACTGCACAGTGAGTTATTTTTTAACCTTTTCCCATATTGATTTATTTTAATGTATTGAGCTAATTATAGAGTAACTTGAAACAACTACAAACTACTATTTTGTCTTTTAGGATAGATAGACAAGATAAGATTTACTTCCACATATTTCTAATATTTATGGGAGCTGCAACTTAGTTTAATATGTCAATTTGATTATTTTTAGGAATCAACTCCCAAATACGAGCATATAGAAGTAAATATTGGTTGAACGTTGAGCAGGCACCATATTCACATCCAGCTAGTTGGTCTAGACCCGTTACTTAGTTATCAATGTTTCATATTTCTGCCTCTGATCAAATACAAAATCTATGTAGTAGACAAGTCCTGGATCATCCATGAGGTGTCTGTTAACACATCCGAAAATGCATTGTCACCCATTCATCTTGCCAAGCTGTTTTTGATGAAAACATTCAAGGAAATAGGTATTTTCTTATATTCTTTCTTAACTTCGTTGTTTATTTTACTAACTCGTTATTTTGCAAATCACTAGTACTCTTGAACTTCTGAAAGTACTCATATTGTATCTGTAGCAAGTTATAGATGTTGTGATATCGAAAAAAACCTCTCTATCTCATGCAAGCCTTTTAAGACTTCACTTGTCGGATCATAGTGGACATGTTGATGTTATTTGTTCTAGATCTCGTCATATTGTTTCAATTATGTGCTTGTGTGTGCTTGTTCTTAAATTATTTACATATTTTATGAAAAAGTATCACATGCATATGGTGACCATTGCAGGTGCATTATATGACTGGGCTGCATCAATATATTAATGGCCTTGCAAACACGTTAAGTGTAAAAGCATGCTCCAGGGATTCGCACTCTGTTTTAACTTTGCCAATTGCTAAATATTACACTAGGGAAATATGACACTTTGCCCCACTCCTAAAAGGTTGGAATCTATGTGAAGATCAGTTTTCCTCTATATGCTCGACACAAACTGGACCTAGGATTGCTCGAAAGACTGCTGGATCTAGGATTGCTCGAAAGACTGCTGGAACTAGCACTATTAGACATTGGAATTGCAGGTGCTTTAACTCAAAGAGCTTAGCAGTTGAATAAGCAAACAAGACATTAATATTATTTGTTAAAGGATGTTAGTTTTCTTTTTTTTTCCATTGAAGTTTTTGTGTAATTAATGATATGACGACTCATGTACTATGGTGTATATTTATATATATGACAACAAATTATGATATTTCTATATCAATGCAGTTTGATTATTGCCATAAAGTAATTATATTTTAATTTTAATAATAGGAAATTATAGAGAATGTATATATATAGGGACCACACTTTGTCAAAATCAGCTTTTTAGGACCAGCAAGCTGGTGGTTAAAAATCTTTGAGCACCAATTGATCTTCTATTAAGGACCAGTGAATATAGTCCCTAAAAGTGTTTTTAGGACCAGATTTTTGGTGGCCCTGAGATCTCTAGGGACTAGAATTACAGTCCCCAAAACAATTTCAAATACCAGTTTAATACTAGTCGTAAAAACAATTTAAGGACCAGCTAATCCACCTCGTCCTTAATGACCTTTAGCGACGGAGGCTATAGGGACGAGGTAGCAACCATATTTTCCGGTCTCTATTGACCTTTAGGGACCAAAATCATACTTTTAAGGACTAGTTTTCTCTTCGCTATAGAGCGTTTTTCTTGTATTGTATGATGCCTACTGGGTACCTTTTCACTAGTACTCATGCTACACTCTACATCTATTTTCGTGATACAGGACCGAGCACCAGTCATCAATGCCGCCATTCGAGCCAATAGCAGCCAACTGTAGTCATATTAGGAGGCGAGGGTGAGCCCATAACGTCATGGATTTGCACGTCTTCTTCTGTATTGATATATTGACTTGTCTTTTGCGTTCTAAGATAGTCTTGTTTCTGTGGTCCACTTTTGGGACTTGTACTCTTAGTATAGCTCTGTACTTGTGACCTCCGGGGAGGGATCTTTTATTTGTATATAGTTTTGGCTTGCTTCTGCCCTTTCATTTGTGATTCCTGTTGTTATTATTATTATTGTGTTGTTGGGTTTAGTTTTCTATCCTCAATCCCATTACTAGTTGTTCCGGGATACGGGTTGGCTTGCCTACTGGTGGGTTATAGTAGGCGCCATCAATGACTTGAGGAATCGGGTCGTGACAGTAACCATCACCACCTTTTTAGGGGATTTCCACTAGAGAGCATATTCCTTCGAATAAGAGCCTGTCATGGTATCTTTCACTCCATAGTTAGACCCTATTTTTTTCAGACTCTAGTGTGGATGGGCGATACAATTGTGGATCTAGAGGTTGGATCCTCTATTATCCAAAATTTTCACATTCGCGGTTATATCTACATGTATGGATAAGAGTAAGGGGATTCAGAAAAAAATAATTCAATTGTCTATAAATATAGTAATGAAACCAAAATTATGCGTTATTATGTGATTTAATGTTAAAAGTTTTGGGAAGAGGATAGTGTTCTCACAACAACAAAAAAATCCACAAAGGTTTGGACATGAAGTTTAACTCATCTCATTCATTGGAGATTCGATGGAGCTCATCTTTTGGTGATGGTAAAATCCACTGTAACACCTCGGTCTTACAAAGGGCTAATTTTAGAAAGAACTAAATTAGAAATAGCCAATTTGAGATTTTTGCAAGTTAGTCTTCAATAGTGAATTTTGGGTCAACTTCAAACAACCATAACTTACGGTAGAGGATGAGTTAGGTGGCCTATAATATATCAAATGGAATATATTTGAGCCCTCTTTCCAACACCACCGAGTTTGTTAATTTTTGAGTTTGAATGAGGAAGATATGCCCGTTTGAATTCAGCCTATCTAGTTAAGGAAATTCATTCAAATTAAGGAGGGGTAGTTTGGTCTTTTTCTTACCCCCACTAGCCTTACTTATTTTTAGTAATGTTTTAGGAGTCAAAGCTGATTAAAATCAGTTTACGCTAAAGTCTAAAAGTGTTTGGAAAGTTAGGGAATAGTTCAGGAGGAGAAAATGGAGAAAAACATTAAGCGTTCAAAACTTCTTGCGAGCTTTGAGGAATTTTGCCAAGGATTTGATCAATTCAAGGTATGTAAGCTTTCACAATGATGGTTTCGTTCACCCTCACACCAAACATGAGTTTCTTAATTAAATTTCGTCCATGAAAATTCTTGTGTTGAGGTTCTTCATGAGTATCTTGAAGTTTCGTCCTTAAATCTTTAATATTGGGGTTTGCTGAGTTCTTGAGGTGAATGTTACGAGTTTGAGGTTTGTTCTTGAGTAGATTTTCATTTAATTGAATTGTGTATTTAAATCTAAGAGAGTTTGGAAGAAATAAATCGATTCTCGGTGAATTAGGGCAAAAAATTGAGAAGAACAATTCGTCGGATCGTTCTGGAAAAGGGTTGGGGCACCAAACCCCCATGCACCAGTGATGCTTATCGTGACCAATGACACTAACTTACGGTATGAGTGTCTACGACCGTCGATAATATAGTAACCCAACTTAAGGTTAGGGCCGTGTCCCAAGGGAGTGGTTTTGAGAATTAATAGACAAATAAAAGGTAGCTATAATTAGTAGTAGCTAAAGACATTAACGAGTAAAAACATAGTAAACTAAAGAGGGTGACACAAAAGTGTCAAATATCAATTGGGGGTTTTGTCACAAGTAGTAAAAACAACAAAAATAACAACAAAATCAAGTATGGGGAAAAGTTCTTGGGGTGTGACCGCAATACAAGTTGAGATAAAGTATTAGGTGCATGCTTACGATAGGAAATTTGCAAGATAATAGTGACTAGGCTAAGTTTTAGATGGAAATAAGTTCCCTCTTAGGCAACTTACCCCGTTTCTAATGTGTTCCTCTCGGACACCCATTTGACACATGAAGGCCAGCCTAAGCCTTACCCCACTCACTCTCTAGAGCTGAGTTTTAGGATATGGGACTAGGGCTCACCCTTTTGGGCTGAACCTCATGTCGACCCACTCCTTAGGCAATCAGTCTAGCAGTCTTGGTTTCGCGACCTCCCTCTCGGGCAAGCCAAAAACACATGGGTGGTTTTGTATTTGCAACTACAAACCCATTAAATTATACCATAACCACTAGGTGAAATCACCATTAAAATACATCTAACCTATCACCAAGCAAGGCCCAACAACAATATCAATACATATCTGCTAAATCACACCCCAAGAATGGGGGTTTTTAGCCACACATCAAGAAATAACAAAATACAACTAAAATGATACTAAAATCAAATTGGTATAAGAAATTAAACCTTGATTTAAGCAAAGGAAGAAGAATGGAGAAGACCCACTTCCAACTTGGGGAAGATTAAATCCTTCTTTCTTCAAGTCTCCCAAAAAACCCTCTCCAAACATGAGAGAAAAATATCAAAAAAGTACTATTTTGTTGTGAAAATTATAATAATGGTTTGACTCCCTAAAAATTAATAAAGAGTTTAGTATTTATAGACTTCAGAAATTAGTGCTAGCGGATCGCTCGGTGAGGTTAGTCGAAGTCACCGAAAGACTCGCCGACTCTCCCTTCTTCTACCTCATCGCCGTTTCGTGCTTACCTTTAGCATCTTCACATTCTGGACCATTGGGCAGTATAGTACTGCTTCGCGGAACTATTCGGCGAAGCACCGACCATTCCATTCATTGCCTTTTTTATCCTTCTCCTTCAGCACTACGCGTACTGAAACAAAGGGTGGAGTGCGTCCCTTCGGCAAATCGCCAAGTATGCTTGGCGATGCTCAGGCTTCAACCTTTTTTTTTTCTTTTTACGCGTAAGTGTCCATGCTCCCACTAGAACTTCAAATACCTGAAACTTAAGAGTTTTCATCAGATATTGAGACAAAATAAGCATTTGAGGACACTATTTCTATCAAAATAAACCCTAAATGAGTCCAATTTGTGTACTAAATTGGACTCATCAACAACCCCAACATAAACTTTTTCTCGTCCTCAAGCAAACTTGAGTTCAGCCGTTCAAAAAGGGTGTCTCCAACAGTGCTACACAAAACTCAATCATGAATGCACACAACAAGACTCAATTTACTTATGCAAGGATCAATTGTGTACTCAAAGATTCAAGTTGTGACCCACTATTACCAAAGATTCTAATGCTCGCAATACTTGCTACTTGTGCAAGTTCAAGATCAACAAAAAGTATCTAAATGCCCTCACATAAAGATTGATTCCATATTCACACACAGAGGTTAATCATTTCAAGATCAGGAATCAAATGCAACGCTCACACTCAAAAAGAGGAACACAATGCATGCTTTCACCCATAGGTTTGCCCTTATTTTCCGATTGATCTTCGGTCCGGCTCACTTAAAATAAAAAAGGTCTTCCTAAGGCTTGTAATGGGGATGAGTGCAAAGGTATGGTCATTTAGGCTCAGTGACTTTTTCCTCATGAGATGTGGTACTGTCAAGGCATTCCCTTCTTTTCCTTTATCAATTTTGTTTTCTAGTGCTTCTAAGTCATCTTTTTATTCACCTCCACGGATTGCTTGGAAACCCGATTTCTTTTGTACTTTATTCCACACAAACTTTTTTTTGTGAAAAGTGTTTCCATTGTTCTGCAACACCATGGGTTAAGGGGATCTTTTCTTGCACTTCTTGACTTCTCATTTTCCTTTTCACCACACCCCCAACTTAGGCTTTTGGCCTAAGTTGGCTATTCGCTAAACCACAAATCAAGAGGATTATAGGTAGTGGGTCCAATAAGGTCTAGGGTTCATCAAGGTTCTTCCAAAGAAAGGTAAGGCTCAAAGGGTGTTCAAGAGAGTTTCACACGCTCACGGGTAGGCCACAAAAGAGGTATATGTTAAATTTGGCTCACACTCTTTAAACTTGCCTAAGATCATTTCAAGAGCACACCTTTCTAAATCAATTAGACTAACATGGCAAATTCTAGGTTTATGCATGCATGGTTCAAATCAAGCTAATCATACAAGGAATCGACACTTAAGTCAAACAAGACTACACAATTTCGCTAGTGTGTAATGATCATTACAAGAGAATCAATTTGATAAATGGCTAATCACAACGAGATCCAAAGAGTTTACATATTGTCTATGTATCTTTAGTTGGTCTCGTCGTAGTCGTACATTCATGTTTGTTCGATTGAGAACACTATTTAAGTCATCGGTATTGATTAAAATCGGGACTCAATTTTTTGCAAAAAAATAGCCAGATTCAACTCACAAGGGGTGGCAAAAATGTGCAAAGAATTCAAAAAAATTTGAAAGGGTCAAAATCATTTTACAATTAAAAATAAACGAAAACGGAGCCACAAGCTTAAACATCCACAGAAAGCAGTATTTACACAATTTAAAATAAAACAACCCAAATATCAGCAACAAAACAGAACAATGTAAATATCAGCACAAAGCACGAGTAGCACACAACAAAGGGTGTGGGCCTCACCCTACCACAATTAAAATGTAGTTGTCCTCAACTGCGAATAAAAGTATCCAGAACTAAAAATAAGTAAGACAAACAGAAAGGTAAAGAAGTGATCCTGGCTATGCGGTTGCTCCATCTGTCATGGCATCAATATCCGGAGTGACCACTAGAAGTACCAGCTCCACTGGATCCCGCGGCAGGAGGCTTTGCCAAAGAAGCTTGCACAACAACATTTATCATGATTTCTTCAGTCTCGGCTATGTCGTTCGCTGTCACTTCCTAAAATATCTTTTCGTCAGTTTCTACCTCTGATTCAGGATCAACTGTATGCTCCATTCAATTTCCATGTCCTGTGGTAGTTTGAGGCATTTCAGACACATTTGGAACTTCCACTGTTCCAAAGATCATGGATATATAAGTGGACTTTAGGTAGTCCACATCTTTCTTTAGCTCTGCAATGGCGGCCTTTAAGGCTGTTACTTCCTCTGTGGATCTTGATCCTGCTCACACACTACTATCCTGTCCTCTAGATCATCGATAGTAGTGCTCATTGGCTCACAACATTGTCGAGGGCAACCTGAATCATGCCTAGAATGGAGCTTTCTATGTTGGTAGTCCGAAAATTAATAGATTTGGCAAGCTGTCCCATTCGGATCAAGGATGCCTGAGTGATCGGCTCATAGGAGGCAACAACAGCCATCGTTCTGGGTGGTAATAAGGCAGCAGAGGGACCTGTGGGGTTAAAAGGAGTGGTAATGACATCAGATATACCTGAAGGCCCAGAGGCCGGAGTAGGAAAAGATGCCTCTGCAGGTATAGATCTAGTGGCCATAGCTTCATTCTGTTTCTTTTTTGTTTGGTCCTTAAGATATTCGACTTCGATCTTTTGGATACTGGTGGAGGCAGTGGTAGCCAATTCCACATCCTTCGTTGTATCTCTAGGCACCCGAGCTCTTTTGCATGATTCAGTGATTAATACTGGGAAAAGGAGAGATGTCTGGCTCTGCTTTGCACGCATATGGATCTCAGAGGCAATGATCATCTCGAGATTTATCCTGGTTATCTCCATGATGCATCCAAGGCAAGCTGCCTTAGCATTACGAAGGATTGATTCATTTTGTGATGGCATAATTGTGTTGCTGATGAATCTGAACCAATATGGTGCAACTATGTTCAGATTTTTCTTCTCAATTGGAACTCCTTCTGCTAACCATGTTAGAGCATTATCATCTGAGAGTAGCGGAGCTTACCACTTTTTCATCACATCCATCTTTTGTGTCCTGATCAAGTGCTGGCAGTGGTCATTAATCTTATAAGACATACCCAAAGCTATGTTGATAGCCTCACTGTCACAGGCTACCTTCCTTCATCTGACAACCACGTAGTCAACTTCTTTAAAAGATGAGATTAGCTTTTTCCATTGTGGTACCAATGCACTATATGCATCGTAGAACTCTCTAACCCAACTTGGTATGTAAGAGCCATGATATCTTATGAAGATTTGGAATTTGTGGTGTTTAGGCACTCTATCACCTTTAGATACCTATCAATAACCCCATCTATGGAAAGTCGTTTCTCCTCAATGATCGTTCTCAGACCATCCACATTTGATCTATTCGTTGATCCATGTTGGGGACCTTGTACTGGAGGTGCTAGCACTAATCCTTGCTCTGAAGCTGGAGGAGTTGGAGTGGTGGATTAACAATCCCTGATCCGATGTTGCTCATGTATCATTTTGGATCGTAACTCAGCCCTCCTTGCCTCTGTCTGGTAGTCTTCGTCATACTCCGCACTTTCACTGTTATATGTTGGTGGCTCGGTGGTGTAGAAGCCTGTGCTGTCAGAGCTTGTGTCGGATAATTTGAAGGTTTTTCCCTTTCCATTGGTTTTTGAAGTTGTAGTAGCCTTGCCCCTGGGTGGAGTTGCATTTTCACTGATCACAATTCCTTTCTCCCTTTCTCTGGTCGGTCGTTTGGCCATATCTGCAAACATTAGAGAGAATAGTTAGTAATTACATTGTAGCACAAAATTGCAGACAGACTCGCCAATCTAATCAGTGAATCCCCGAACTTCTTTGGCAATCATGAATATGTCCGCCAAAAGTTACAGAGCCCACAACGCTTAAGATATGAAATTAAGGGTGATTTAGGGCTAGTGGACGAACCACTGAGTGATTCGGCGAGCTCAACTCAGATCGCCGACTGACCAAACGTGCCTAAGATTCAACTCACTTTTCAAAATCGATCGTACAAACCTTAAAAACAAAATTAAACTAAGTATTAATGAAATTCAGCCCAGACCCATAGCACCCATTCATGGTCAACACCCATTATGCATAGTTCACAACGTTTAGTTTCAAGGTAAGCAGAGTGAAAAAGGAATTCGAACAGTAAAAGCAAATAGGCCCCAATTTACAAATCAGAAGCAGGCATTCTTGAATTTCTACTAATATCAGAGAGATCTAAGACGCATTAATGGATACCTAGATTTCAGATGAGGTTGATCTTTTCAAAAGCGAACGGGGGTTTTTCAGAAACTAACCTCTTTGCTGAGTAAAGAAAATTGTAATGCTAGGCGGCAACGAAAATCCGAGTTCCAAGCACTAATCCATGACTAAAATACTAATTTAAGGTGAGAAAATGTAAATTACTACCTTGGTGTGAAGTTATGGAGTTTGAAAGTGAGAAAGAATGAAGAAGTGTGATTGTTGGCAATATACGTTGTTTAATTTGTGTCCTTTTGGTGACGTTAGTCACACTCGCCAACCCACTCGGTGATTCACCGAGAGGTCATTTATCTCGCCATTTCTTCAAAATCTTTAATTTTTAGGCGGTGAATTCGACGGTCTGCATCGAGATCGCCAAACTTTGTTGACGATGCGCCGAGCTGCTTTTCGAGTTCGCCGAGTTTTACAAGCTCTGTATAACTCTTGTATTGAGCCAAATGGCGGATTCAGTCAGGCTCGCCGACTTGTTTGGCGGCTCACGAAATTGACTTTCTGCTCACCAACCTGAAATTTTCCACACTTTTCTCGTTTTAACCTACAACATCAACACACCATTATTCATAAACATAAAATCCTAAATGTTTAAGACCTTGGTTTTCCTCCCAAGAAGCACCTTATTTACCATCGTGGCACAACGCAAGTCATTGCTCAAGTTTCATTGTTGGGGTTGGCCATGTCCTCATTAGGCCACCCCTGTTTTTCTACGGATGGAGTTAAGGAAACACATGACTCATCAGGTCCTCGAGTAGTTGGATATCTTTAGAATGAGACCAAATAATTTGTTTCATTCCTTCGGTTTCTTCTTTCAATACCTCCAGCTCTTTGTCTTGCTCGGCCACATTGCGGAGAATTGTCGTGAGCATTTCCTCGATGCGTTTGATCTTTTTGTTCCTATTGTTTCTTCTAATATGAAGGGGAATGTATTTATCCTTCCTTTTGCAATGAGCTTCGACCTTCACCATATTTATTTTTAACTCATCCATTTGAGTCATTAGTGCGGTCATCAAGAAATCATTTTCAACCTCTTGGCTCATTTTAGCCATATTGTCAAGCAGTTGGACTATTATTGTATATGGATGTTTTAATGTCCCGCCAGGAAGGGGTTGGTCAACCAACATCTTGTTTCTGGGGCAAAGACTTCGGTAGAAGCAATCAAGGAGGATCGTACCGGGAATTCCATGAGTGGGGCATTGAGTTAGCAGTTCATTGAATCTTGCCCATGTCTCATGGATCCGCTCATCCTCCAATTGCTTGAAGGTTAGGATACGATCCCGATACATCATTACCTCTAATGGAGGAAACTCCATTAACTCCTGAATATTACTCACTTTCCCTTGTGTAGATTCAGACAAATCACAAAACAAAGCTAAGAATTAAGTTAGTGAACTACAACAAAGAAGAACAACAACTCTATTAAACTAAAAATTCTCAAATAACACCACTCCCCAGCAGCGGTGCCATTTTGATGATAATCGTGACCAATGACACTAACCTACGGTATGAGTGTCTATGATCGTCGATAATATAGTAACACAACTAAAGGTTGGGGTCGTATCCCAAGGGACTGGTTTTGAGAATTGATAGAAAAATAGAAGTTAGCTCTAATTAGTCGTAGCTAAAGACATTAATGAGTAAAAACATAGTGAATTAAAGAGGGTGACACAAAAGTGTCAAATATCAATTGGCGGTTTTGTCACAAGTAGTAAAAACAACAAAAAAAATCAAGTATGGGGAAAAGTTCTTAGGGTGTGACTGTAATACAAGTTGAGATAAATCGTTGGGTACATGCTTTCGATAGGAAATTTGCAAGATATTAGTGACTAGGCTAAGCTTAAGATGGAAATAAGTTCCCTCTAGGGCAACTTATCCCATTCCAAATGCGTTCCTCTCGGACACCCATTTGCCGCATGAAGGCCAGCCTACGCCTTACCCCACTCACTCTCTCGAGCTGAGTGTTAGGATATGGGACTAGGGCTCACCCTTTCGGGCTGAACCTCATGTCGACCCACTCCTTAGGCCATCAGTCTAGAGGTCTTGGTTTCGCGACCTCCCTCTGGGGCAAGCCGTAAACACATGGGTGGTTTTGTATTTGCTACTACAAACCCATTAAATTAAACCACAACCACTAGGTGAAATAACCATTAAAATACATCTATCCTATCAGCAAGCAAGGCCCAACAACAATATCAACACATATTTGCTAAATCAAACCCTAAGAATGGGGTTTTTAGCCACACATCAAGATATAACAAAATACACCTAAAATGCTACTAAAATAAAATGGGTATAAGAAATTAAACCTTGATTTAAGAAAAGGAAGAAGTATGGAGAAGAGCCACTTCCAACTTGGGGAAGATGAAATCCTTCTTTATTCAAGATTACCAAAAAACCCTTTCCAAACTTAAGAAAAAACTATCGAAAAAGTACTATTCTATTGTGAAAATTGTAATAATGGTTTGAATCCCTAAAAATTAATAAAGAGTTTAGTATTTATAGACTTTAGAAATTTGTGTTGGCGGATCGCTCGGCGAGGTTAGTCGAAGTCGCCGAATGACTCGGCGACTCGCCCTTCTTCTGTCTCATCACCGTTTCGTGCTTGCCTTTAGCATCTTCACATTCTAGACCAATGGGTGGTATAGTACTGCTTCACAGAACTATTCAGTGAAGCGCCGACTGCTCCTTTCATCGCCTTTTTTATCCTTTTCCTTCAGGGCTTCGCGTACTGGAACAAATGGCAGAGTGTGTCCCTATGGCGAATCGTCAAGCCAAGTATGCTTGGCGAAGCTTCTTCATTGTTTTTAGCCTTTTTGTTCCTTTTTGCACCTAAGTGTCCATGCTTCCACTAGAACTTCAAATACCTGAAACTTAAGAGTTTTCATCATATATTGAGGCAAAATAAGCATTTAAGGACAATTTCTATCAAAATAAAGCCCTAAATGAGTCCAATTTGTGGAATCATCAGCTAGCAGTGTTAGCGTTGGGCGCCAAATAAGAGGAGGCCTGGCCAACGTGCCACCCCTGTGCCCGAAGTATCAAGCTACTTTTCTTCTTCGTTTTCATTCCGTACATGTTCCCTTGAGTCGAGCTTTCATTCTTTTCTTAATCCTAACTATTTAAACATTCATTAATCATCGAGATATATTATATATCATGAATCATAACTTTTGAATTCACATTTCAAATTCAAGAAAAGATTACGAGTCAATTTTGAGAGAACCATTCAAGTCATTTTGAGAAGTCTTTCGCAAACTTTTAAAATTTGTTTTAAGACTTTAGGACTTGAGTATGAGGATCAGGAGAGTTGAGTTTAATTTTTCAAAATGGATATATAGGAAGTAATTCCCAAGAGTAAATGTTTTACATTTAAAATGCGAGGAAACTTTGATTTTCAAATGAGTTCATGAGGAGTTTTTTTAGCATAATCTCTTTTAAGAGAATCTTTTAAGTAATAATCTCAAAGTATGAAGACGAGAAAATGTTTTTAAACATATGAGCATGAGTTATATTATTGGGATTAGTATTGAGCACCGATTTAGGGACGAGTTCAGACAACTCAAAGTTCTCATAAACCATGTATTCTAACATGGGTAAATAGTCATATTTTTAGATGATTCCTCATTGCTTTTAAGCATAGATTAGTGGATCCACTTATTTGAGGATGTCTGATACTCCGGCAAGGTATATAACAATTATGACAGTGTGGGCGATACGTTGTATCATCACATAGCTCATAGTGATGGTTGTCGGTTAGAGAATCTCCCAACATAAGAGTAAAAGAGTTATTATTGTATTTTGAAATAATTGAGTTATCATATACTGTTTTAAAAGCTTTCTTTATAATGTATCTTCATTGTTGCCTTTATATTGAACTACGTTGAGTATTTATGAGTTTGAGTATCCTTGAGTTGAGTTGAGATGAGATGAGGTGAGTATGTTCTTCCTTTTTACCATTTCAAGCTTAGGGTTGTGCTTTAGAGCTCTCCTTTCATGCTCGTACATTCCATGTACTGACACCATTTGGGTTGCATCTTTTTATGATGTAGATACAGGAGTTCAGGGTCATCAACAGGCATACCGTTGATACCACTTGCACTTTTAGAGTTGCTTTGATGAACCTCTTTGCTTCCGGAGGATTCCCACTTACTTTTTAGTTTTATTAGGATGTCGTGGGTGTTGTCCCGACGTCCATCATAGTCATTAGAGGCTTCATATAGACAGTAGTCTTTTGAGGAGTCTTTTCCATTTTGATTGTTGATGTTTAAGACTTGAGTTGCTTATTTACGGCTAGTTGAATATTATATATATATATATATATATATATATATTCTGAGTTATTCATTTGAAACAGCTGAGTTAAATCTTTGCATTTGAAGTTCATGTATTGTTGAGTAAGTCTTCCGCTGAGTATTGAACCATTCCAAGGGTTCGCTTGGGGACCAACAATGGTTCTCGAGTGTCATTTATGCCCAGGGTGTAGGCTCAGGGCGTGACGTCCACTTTCTCTTCTTCATCTAGCTCGTTTCTCCAGAAAAGGTAAACTCTCCCAAATGTTTATTTTGTTTTATCTTCTTTTCTTGTAAATACGTTATTTGCTTCTTTGTAGATTAGATTTATTCCTAATTATTTACATTAATGATTTCCATTATGTCTTTTAGTTTATAAAATACCTTATTGTTTTAATATTATGAGTTATTTATGTTGGACTTCTTGTTGTTATGATGAATGATTAGTGTCTGCATTCTTGTTTAATATGTTCTCTTTTTTCTGCTGGTTGTTTGTATCTTAGCTTAGTTCTCATCTCTTTCAATACAGTATGATCTTTTAATTGATCGGTTTAGATTCAAAAAGATATTATGTCTATAGTTCATGATTATTTCAGTTTCCTTCTCTGCATCATCTAAATTTGCTATTGCTTGTTGCAGTGTCATTCATGTACAGTTCACCGTGATCAACTGTTGTGAGTCGTGGCCTTATTTTTCTTATTCAATCCCATATTAATTTTACGTCACTAATGGGTGCTAATCTTTAATATTTTTTGTGCTTCGCTTTGTATTCCATTGGACTTCTTATTCTCCCTTTGTATTTCAATGTTGGGCCACAGAGCCCAAGTTCTATTGATCTAGTCTGCCTCAACTTGAAGTTTGAAAAGGAATCTCATATGAAAGGATCGGGAAGTTAATATTATGGGACTAAGGCTGGTAAATTTAATGTGCAAAAACTAAAACAGATGAGTCTCCAATCTAGGTTCTTCTAACCCCCTCTCTACATTAATTCTCCATTTTCATTTGTAGTTAATTATTTCCAATGTATATTTTAGTAAGCTTCATTGTTGGTATTTTTTTTTAAATGGGGTAGCACAAAAAGATTTAAAATGTCTCTCAATGGATTGAAATGACTTTCAATAGCTTTCAATAATTTTATTAAGCATTGAGGGGCTCTAAATAGACAACATAAAAATATAATCTGCATAATTTGATATTTAAAACAACCTAACTAAAATTCAAAATTCAAATTCATCTTAAACTAATTGACTTATTTTGCTAAAAACTACTGCAGTAACTAAAAGCAAACTTCAACACTCCTCCTTTGCTTTAGATACTGCAATTTAAAAAAGTTGCTCCTCCTCAATTTTTGCTTCTACAACTTGTGCTAGAAGATTGTTCTTCAGCTTGCATACTTTTGTAACATGACCAGCTTGTTTGCAATTTCCACATATTGCATCAGGTCTCCACCAACAAAAAATTTTCCAAGTGTGTTTTTCTTTTGTAGTATTTGCAAAGAGGATAATTACTTTTTTCTTTTCTGTTTTGTGCATAAAAGGCACCCTCAATAACATTATCTTGCCTGAAGGCTCTTCTCTGCTCTTGTGCTTGAAGAGCACTTATTAGTTCTTCAACATAAATAGTAGAGAGATCTTTAGACTCTTTCAAAGATGAAATTTTAGATTCGAATCTCTCTGGAATTGTCACAAGAATTTTTTCTACTATTCTGTCATCTTTGAAATCCTCGCCAAGCAACCTGATTTTATTAACAATAAAAGAAATCTTGTCAGAATACTTAACAATAGTTTCGTCCTCTTGCATCCTAAGAAATTCAAATTCAAAATTTGCATTTGCCTGACTCAGTCACTTCCTTGGTATTCTTTTTTTAATTTTTCCCAAGCTTCTTTTGCCGTCTCACAAGAAATGATTTTAGAAAATATCGAATCCGCAACTGAATTTTGAATTACAATTTTGGCTTTGAATTTTTTGATTTTTTCATCCGAATGAGATTTAATTTGAGCAATGGTAGGATTTTCAGGGAGAGGTTGTAAGGGTACATCATCCATTACAACTTCCCACAAATCATAGGCTTCAAGATATGATTTCATTTTCACTGACCAAATCTGATAGTTTTCACCAGTGAAAATATTTGGGGCATTCAAAGAGAGATTGTTGCTTGCCATTATTTTGGTTTAAAATGATTTAGAAAAACCTGTGCGTTGAAAAAAGCACCGGTTGTAAAGGTAGCCTTGATAGGTTAAAATGGGTAGCCTTGATGGGTTAAAAAGGTAGCTCTTACGGGTTAAAAATGTATGGTAGTTCTTTGGAAGATTTCACAGATCCCTTAAGATTAATGAAGCTCTTGATACCAATGTTGGTGTTTTTTAAAAAATGGGGCAGTACAAAAAGATTAAAAATGTCTCTCAATCGATTGAAATGACTTTCAATAGCTTTCAATAAATTTTTTAAGCATTGAGGGGCTTTAAATGGAAAACATAAAAATATAATCTGCATGATTTGAAATTTAAAACAACCTAAAATATCTCAATAATTCAAACAACCTAACTAACATTCAAAATTCAAATTCATCTTAAACTAATTAACTTATTTTGCTAAAAACTACTGCAGTAACTAAAAGCAAACTTCAACACTCATTTCTATTGTAATGTTTAGTTTACAGTTGTAATCATTTGATTTGAATTCTATTAGTTGTAAGTTGAATAATTTTCTAGTAAAGTTGTCATATTTGAGTTTCTATGTCTTTACTTTGTGAAATTATTTCACTTATTAATTTTGAATGATTATCTATTATTGTTAATCACTTGTTCAATTTCTTAAAAATGAACTAAAAGATTCTTTAAATAATCAATTGATGTTTCTCTTATCACATGTTTTAAATAATAAAAAAAATTTCAAGGTTTAGCCGAATAAATGATTTGTCTGATAATTGCATATTGTTAGCAGACATTTCAAGTGTTAATACTTTCTTGATATGGATATAGGAACCACATACCCGTTCTTTGGATTTCAAAAGATTTTTCTGTCTTAAATCTTTTTGAAATTAAATGAAAGGTTTTTTTTATTTTCCTTTAAAAATTAAGTGGAAACTCCATGTCATTTTCAATATTTTCATCAAATGTTGAAAGAAGTATCGAGACTTTGAATATTTTTCAAATATTTTCAACAACTCTTTACTTTAATCTTTTTCAATACTGTGTTGAGCCATATCCAGTGAACTCCGACGACCAGCGGTTCGAGACAGCCAAAGAAAATATTTTTTTTCTCTAAAAGATTCTTAAACTTAGAATGTTTTTTTTATCTATCAAAAAACCTTTCACATCCAAATATATAAAAATGAGATTTTATTGCCGGAAAGTTGTACTGATCTGATGGCAAATTCACATCCGCCATTGGAAGACAACTCCAACGATCACTCAATTCCACCTCCAGACCACAAATTCAAAAATGACACTAATGTCGAATCTGTTCCACTCAAAGATGAATTAATTCTTGATATCCTCGGCATGAACTTATCCAATCATTTATATCGGGTCATTTTTGTCTTTTTACCTCTAAGAAAACACTAAACGAATTTCATGACTAATTAAAGACTCAAAAAAATCATATTTTCATCTCTTAATTCATCATTCTCTTCTCTCTCAAACCATAAGGCAAAACCCTAAGGAAAAATCAAAGTAGAAGACTCCATTCAAAATTCTTTCAATCTTTTTCAAGATTCTTCCTCAAGGTAAGTCTTTCTCCAAGAATTTCATTCTTTCCAAATCAAATTCCTCCATACAATTATGAATCACTAACGAAAATCATAATTCTCGGTCGTAGAGTTTCAATAAACTAATTGAAGAAATCTCAAGAAAGGTTTTCTTGATTTTTCTCCTTCAAGCTAGGGTTTCAAGGCTTCTAATCAAGTTCTTCTTCAAGATTCTTCAAGAACGTTCTTTTTCTAGGTATGTAATAATATCATAGTGTTGGACTCGTTCGTCCTCACGCCCTACATCTACTTTTAAATCATTAAAAGAGAAATCTAGGATTCTACCCCTAGATTTGAGTATTCTTGAGATGAGTTGATTTTGATTTCTCGAGTTCCTGTTTCTTTTTTAAATTCTATTCCTAATTATCGAATTACTATATGTTATGAATTTAAGATTCTTTAGTTGATTCGTTCATGTTTATATTTCAACATGAACCCTATGAATTGAGTAATCTTGAGATGAGTAGTGTACTTGAGTTCTTGCATTCTTGAGTTCTGAGTACTGAGTACTGAGTTTTCATATTGCTATTAAGATCCCTAAGTTGAGTCGTTCATGTTCATAATTCCATATGAACCTATGAATTGAATTATAAATTTTGAGAAAGAGTTTCTAAAACATGATTAGTATGAAAATTGAGTATTACCATCAATGTATGAGCAGTATGCTATCTAGGTATACCATCAATGTTTATGTCGTATGACTTCCCGAGTCATCAATGATCATATTAAAATGTGATTTTGATATGTTTTTGAGAAATAGTTTTCAAGTATGAATTGAGTAAGAGTATAAGGGGACTATGTATTTCCAGAGGTATCAATTTTTACATTGATAAAAGAGTAATTGAGATTTCTAAATAAGTTATGAGTTCAAAAGATATTTCAAAAGCAGTTAGCTCTTTTAAGAGGGTAGTTTGAACAATTATCTCAAACCAGAGCAAGAGTTATGTTTTTAAACATATGAGCACGAGTATATATTATTGGGAGTAGTATTCAGCACCAATATTGGGACGAGTTCAGACAATTCAAAGTCCTCATAAACAATGTATTCCAACATGGGTAAAATCATACTTTTTAGATGATTCCTTATTTCTTTTTAAGCATAAATTAGTCGATCCACTTAGTTGAGGTGATCTATACCCCTACAAGGTATATTATAGTTCTAGCAACATGGACAAGACGTTGTATCATCACGTAGCTTATAGTGATGGTTGTTGGTTAGAGAATCTCCCAATAGAGTTAAGTGTATTTTTATATATCACTTATTCTGTTGAGTTCAAAGATGAGAAAGTATTTGGTAAAGCTTTAAATGATTTAACTCCCTTATTTCTTTACATTCAGCTTGAGTACATTGTTATCTATTGAAGTCCTTTCTTTCCGTTATTTGTTATTCAACTATATTACATCGTACATTGAATATATTGATGTAATTCTACCTTAATATTTTAATGATGCAGATACAAGTTCTTAGGATCCTTAATAAGAGTCTGCTGAGATCACTTCATCCGCTCGTCTGCTTATGACTGAGACCTCATTGCTTTCAAAGTACTCCAATTTTATGAGTTATTACTAGTAGTTCTATTGAGTCGTGGGTCTTGTCCCAACACTCATCCTTTAATACATTAGAGGCTTCATAGATAGACAGTTTTGGAGAGTCTTTCAGTTTCACATATTTAATTTAAAACTTATGTTTAATACTCGTATATTCAGAGAGTTTTGAGATTTAATGCACTCCTGATCTAGCATTTTTTTCAGTTTGATATTTATGTATGCTCGAGTTAGTCTTCCGGTTGTAGCAGTGGCTGAGGCAGGAATATAATCAAGGGGGTTCAAAAAAAAATTAAGCATGCTAATAATATCCATAAATAAACGGGTCGGATCATATATGAACGGATTGAACAACGAACAGGTTAACAAAAAAAATCCTTAGTTCAAATAACTTCTTATAATTACAACTTATCTTAAGACACAAATTTAAAGTACATATCTATAAAATGATAATAAAGTAGCACAACTCATTTAAAAATTTCTACAAGTTCTTCAATTCCTTTAGAATTCTCTTCGGCTGCTAAAAGTGAAAGTGAAGAGCAAACACAAATTTAACATTATAAAGACTAACAATAAACACAAATCAAAGAAAAAACACTCTTTCTTCACAAAAATTCTTTTTGGCATAAAATGGCTTCATTACATTACAAAACTACACAACCTTCAAGGGAGGTTAAGAAACCAAACATACGGATAAATCTATCAAAACATAATTTTACATTTGAAAATGCAACTACATACATAATTACAATTCTATTCTACGAGGTTTCATATCTTGAAATGTCTTAATAATAACATCATTAAAAATATTATCAAATACATCTTTTTCTAAATAAGGAACCAAACAACCACTAAAAAAACCATCCCTCATTTGACTCCGCAAATCATTCTTGATAAATTTCATTGCCGAAAAAGCTCTTTCAACGGAGGTTGTGGCAACTGGTAAAAGTAGAGCAAGTTTCACTAAGAGAAATACCAGAGGATAATATGAATTTTCTTTGTCTGAACTAATCTTTTGGAAAGATCAGAAAGACCATTTAGATCGGAGAACCTTTCATCAACATCACGAATATCAATAATGTAACTTGCAAGTTTATTCTCAAAAATACTCATATTGGATTCATCAAAGTCATCTGGATATAATTCAACCATTCTTATTACTTTTATTATGTCAAAACTTGAAAATGAGTTGAGGCTGCCAGACTTGAGGCCTCCATTTTGGGCATGATTCAGACAGTCTTGGCTAATGTTGTGACACCATTGAGCGCTACCATTGATGCCCTTGTGGCTAGGATACCGGTGTGTGAGTGTGGCCAAGGGACCATCAAGGAGGTGACGGCTCTAAAGGCCACTATTGATGCGCTAAGGAGGGATGTGGATCAGCTCAATCCCACTGACATGTCCATGATTTCTGGGATGGTGGATATCCCAGATGTGTCAGTTGAGCCAGATATGCCTCCGTCTACCACCGACATGTCCATGATAAATCATGATTGACTAGTGAAGTCATATCACGACGTTAAATAAGGCGTTTCTTGGGAGGCAACCCAAGGTTTTATCGTTTTATGTTTGTTTTAGAAATAATAATGTGTTGATTGTGCAGGTCAAAGTGTGAAAGATGTTTGAAAAGTGCAGGCTGGCGAGCTAAAAGTCTAGTCGGTGCATTGCCGATGATGTCGGCCAGCCCGACTTGGATTTTTGTTGGGATCAAGACAATTTAAAAGTGGAGTCTGTAAAACTCGGTGAGCCCACGAGCTAATTGGTGAATCGCTGACCAGGATGGCGATCACGACTTAGTCTGCCATTTGGACCCCCCCGTTAACTGGAGGTCCTGTAAAACTTAGCGAGGTAAGTGCCCACTAAGTGTGTCACTGAGTGGGTCGGCAAGCAAGACTAATGTCGCCGAATGGGTGAGAACTGGACTATTTTTAAAGGCCAAAGGTTTAAACTTTCAAACTCTTTCACTTTCCTTCACTTTTGAACTTCCCAAACTCACACCCGCACTTTACTATTTTGTATTTTCATGTTTTACCGCATTTTAGTCATCGGATTTGTGTTTAGAGTGGATTACTTTGCCGCCTAGCATTTCAAAGTATTTAATCGGCATCAAAGGTTGGTTTTCCGAACCCCCGAACTCATTTTTAGCAATTTGTACTCTTTTGCAATTTATTTTGTCTTAGTGATGTGTGATGGTCATCTCTAATGTTTAATTTTGTGCTTGCATGCTCAGGTGCCTAGTTTAATTTGATTATCGTGCCTATAATGCCTATATTGTTAATTTCCTAAAATTTTGTGCCATAAAATGGATTACAATTATGGGATTGTGCTTGCATGTTGTTGGGTCTAGTTGGGTGATGTCTAAGTAACCAACATTTGTGCCAAATAACATATTTTGCCCAATGATGGAGCGATTGATGTCATTCTTAAGGGCAAAAGTCGTCAAATTGCTAAATTTGGCCAAACCTAGAGAAGTTTGAGTATGTCGGGGCCATGGGTGTAACGGGTCTTGGTTTAATCTTATGGGTGCATGTTTTGATTTTGTTTTCAGGGGCTGTAGGGTTGAATTTGAGAAGTTAGGTTAAAGTAGGCACGTTGGATTGTTTGGTGAACTGGGTCGAGCTCACCGAACCACTCGGCAGTTCGCTGAAGTTCCCCATATCGCTTTTAATTTCATGCTAGATGTGAAGTTTGGTTCTGTAACTTTCGGCAAGAAGCCTGAGTTCATGGAGTGCACTTGGCGACTCGCCGAAACACCGATCGCCCTTTGTCTGTGCCCCTGATCCTTAAAACCACTGTAACTTTCAGCAGGCTAGTCCTTGCTCTTCGAATGCTGTCAGCGATTCGCCGAATGGCCCTTCCCATCACCGACATGCCAAATTTTCTGGGATTCTTCAGCCAATCCTTTCGGCGAGCCCAATCTAGCTCGCCAAAGAGATTCGGCGAGTCTATCTGCATCTATTTTTTTGTGTTTTTACTCGAATAGTTTCTAAATCTTTCTGATGCTTTTGCAGACATGGATAGACCAAAAGTTGCCGGTATAAACATGCCACCCCATAAAAGGGCCAAGGGGATCACTATGAATGAGGACGTATTTGCATCTAGGGGCAAGACCACCAAACTTCCCACTACTGGTAGGAAAGGAAAGGGAAAAGTAAAGGCACCTGCATCATCTGAGGCCAGCTCCGATAGTGACGGTATCTACGCCACTCACCTCACCACTACTGAGAGTGAGGGTGAGCACCAGAAGCATCAGGCTGCAGTTTCTGAGGATGATGAGATAGTAGTAGCACAGAGGGCATAGTTGCGATCCAAAAGGATGAATGATCTGTCTAGGATCAGGACTCCTCAGGCCACCACTACTCCTCTTCCTGCTCTAGCACAGGTTGTGGTCCTAGCACCACCAGTACAGGGTCCTCATCCCAAGTGTCTAAGAAGACTGAAGACTGAGGGAATGGGGACAATTATCGAGGAGAAGTGTTTGTATATTGATGGGGTCATTGACAAGTACCAAGAGATTATGAGCTGCCTGACGTCACATAAATTTCAGATCTTTACCAAGACACTTGGCCCATACATTCCAAGCTGGGTCAGAGAGTTTTATAGCTCTTACAGTGCCTTGATAACATAACGGAAGAAACCGGCAGCCAAATTCAAGACGATTGACTATGTGGTTGTCAGAGGTCGGAAGGTGAAATGTGACATTGATGTTATCAACATAGCCTTGGGCTTTTCAACACATATTGATGCTGATTACCAGCATTTAATCAGGACAAAAACACTAGACAACATGAAGAAGTGGTTAGCCCCGCTGATATCTAACGACACTCCAGAATGGCTTGAAATCGAAGCACCGATTGAGAAGAAGGATCTAAACATAATAGCAAGGTTCTGGTTTGGCTTCATCAGCAGTACTATCATGCCATCCCAGAACGAGTCAATTCTCCACCTTGCCAAGCCAGCCTGTCTGGGTTGCATCATTGATGAGACGAGGATAAATCTGGGATGATTATGGCACAGGAGATGGTCATGAGGGCTAAGCAGCGCCAAACTTCCCTTCCCTTTCCAGCGTTAATTACTCAATTGTGCAAATGAGCTCAGATGCATATAGATGAGAAGAAGGATGAGGAAGTTATTCCCACATCTTCTACTGACATACAGAGGATCGAGGAAAAATATTTAAAGGATGAGGTAGAGGAGAAGAAGGCAGCCCCAGTGGACTCTTCCCCGATTGTGGATACATACTCATTACCTGTAGAGGCACCTTTGCCTACTCCGGCCCTTAGGCCTTCAGGTAATTCTAGTGATGTTCCTTCTGATACTCCAGGTCCCTCTGCTGCTATATTGCCTCCTTGATCTGTTGTTGTTGTTGTTTCCCGGCCCCCGCTCACTCAGGCTGAATTAATCTAGATGGGGCAGTGAGCCCATTCTGCCGATCATCGTGCTGCCAGACTTTAGGCCTACATTCTGGCCATGGTTCAGACAGCCCTGGTTGATGCTGTGACACCATTGAGCGCTTCCATTGATGCCCTTGCGACTAGGATAGCGGTGTGTGAGCGTGGTCAAGGGACCACCAAGGAGGTGACAGCTCTAAAGGACATTATTGTTGCGCTGAGAAGGGATGTGGATCAGTTGAAGTCCATCGACATGTCCATAATTTTCGGCACAATGGATATCCCAGATGTGCCAGTTGAACCAGATATGCCTCCGGCTACCATCAGAGATGATGTTGGAGTTGAAGATGTAGTTGATTCAAAGTTTGAGGAATAGAAAAATGAGGAGATGCTTGGGGTTGCTGAGGAGGTTTCTTACGAGGTCCTTGCAGAGACTGAGAAGGCCATGATAGATGTAGTTGTGCATACCTCTTTAGCAGATACACCTTTGGCTGACCCTAGTGGAGCTGGTGGTACTATTGATGTGACTTCGGGTACTGAGGCCCAAGTCCAGAGTGATGCACCGGGCACTGATGCCCCGACAGATGGAGCGACTGAGTAGACAGGATCCCTTTTTCACCTCCCTCTCTGTCTTATTCTTATTGACTGTTGGATATTATTTTGCTTGCATCTGAGGACAAATAGCTTTTATTTTTGGTGGGGTGAGGCACACCTTTTGTGATTATTGTTTTGGTTATATATTTGGTTTTTTATGGTATATATTGTGTTTTGGCACTGTTTTTGTGGATGACTGAGCTTGTGGCTCTTTGTTTTAAATTGTAAATGATTTTTGGACCCTTACAATGTGCCACCTCTTATTTGTATTTTGAATGTGGATGTTCTCTAGCAAATTTGAGTATCGGTCTTGATCAATGCCGATGACTAGAATAGTGCTTATAATTGAACAAAAATGAATGTGCAGCTACGATAAGGCCAAATTAAGTTGCATAGGCAATATGTAAACTTTTTGCATCTTGTTGTGACTAGCCAATTATCAAATTGAGTATCTTGTGATGAACATTGCACACTAGCAAAAATGTGGAGTCTTGTGTGACATTGGTGTTAATGACTTGTGTGTGATAAGCTTACTGTGAACCATGTATGATGACACCTATAATTTACCCCGTTGGTCCAGTTGACTAAGTGATGCAACCTCTTGAAATGATCTTAGGCAACTTTAAAGAGATTGAAATAATTTTACATTATACCTCTTTTGTGGCCTACCTTGTGAGTGTGTGAACTTCGCTTGAACACCTTTTGAACCTTAGCCTTTCCTTGGAAGAAACTTGATGAAATTGTGACCTTTCTTTATCCCTTCACCCTTAGTCCTCATGAGATGTGGTTTGTGTGAATAACCAACTTAGGCCAAAAGCCTAAGTTGGGGGTGTGGAGAAAAGAGAAGGTAAATCAAGAAGTGCAAAGAAGTCCCCCTTACCCATGGTTTTGAAAAAGAAGGAACCCCTCCATACAAAAAAAAGAAGAGAAAAATGAAAAAGAAAAAGAATGAAAATGAAAGAAAAAAGTTTGTGAAAGAGCAAAGAAAATGGGTTGTCTGGTATTCCATGGAAAGTGAATTATGAGGTGACCTGTGAGCATAAATGAGAATGATGAAGAGAAGGAAATGGAGTGTTGTTCACACCATATTTTACAAGGATAGAAGTCACTGAGCCTAAATGACCATACCTTTACACTCAGCCCGTTACAAGCCTTGAAAAGACCTTTTTGATCTTGAGGGAGCTTAAACAATGGTTAGTTGGAAAATAAGAGCAAACCTATGGGTGAAATCATACATTCTGTTCATCTTTGTGAGTGTGAGTGTTTCTTTGATTTCGAAACTATAAATTATGGAACCATTATGTGTGAATATGGAATCATTCTTTGTGTGAGGGAATTTGAGTACCTTTGTTGAGCTTGAACTTGCATTTGAAGCAAGTATTGTGAGCTTGAGAATCTTTGATAATGGCGAGTCACAACTTGAATCTTTGAGTGCACAATTAATCCTTGCATGAGTAAGTTTGATCTTTTTGTGTGCATTCATGATTGAGTCTTGTGTAGCACTATTTAAGGCATCCTTTTTGAACTACTGAACTTGAGTTTTACTTGAGGACAAGCAAAAGTTAAGTTGGGGGTGTTGATGAGTCTACGTTTTGGACTCATTTAGGGATTTATTTTAATAGATTTAATGTCCTCAAATGCTTATTTTGTGCCAATAACTGATGTAAATCCTTGATTTTCAGGGATTTGGATTAAGGAGCAAAGAATGGACACTAATGGGCAAAACGGAACAAGGTAGTTGAAAGAATGAAGAAAAGAAGGCATGTTGATCTCCTAAACCATTGGGAGAGTCGCCAAAGTGCCACTATCTCGCCTAAAGTTCCATTGTGCCAAGCCCTGAAGGAGAAAATCAAGTCGGTGCTAGAAAGGAGCAGTCGGCGAGTCGCCAAACGGTTCCACGATGCAGTGTTAGATCACCCAAAGTTACAGAACTTGAGGATGCTGAAGGCCAAAGCAAAAAGGCGATGGAACTGACCAAAGGGCGAATCGCCGAGCTGATCGGCGATCCCAACTTACTGCACTGAATGGTCCTTCAGAACATAGTTTTGGCGACTATAAATACATTTTCAAACATTATGTTTAGTAGAAAAATTTATTCTGAACATTCATTAGAGTAATTTTTGAGTTTGAACTGAGAGTATTGAGACAATATTTTCCTTAGCTTTAATGATTTGAAGATTTGAAAATTTCCATTTTTGAGAAATTGAAAGTTGGTCTTGGAGATTCTTCAATTAAGACATTTGTAAAGGCGAAATTAATCTTACCCAGTTGATGGAAACACAATTTGGTAACAATTTCTATCTTTTTATGATGTCAAGCTAAAACCCCAATTCTTGGGGTGTGATTATGTGATTATGGGTTGATTTAGCTGCTGGGTATTGCTAATTGTTAGTGTAAATGTTGTTTAGAAGTGATTTCATTCAATAATTGTGGTTGAAATTAAAGGGTTGTAATTGCAAATGCAGTCCTAACTTCGTGTTTTTGGCTTGCTCGAGAGAGAGGTGTTAAAACCAAGATTATTGAATTGATGGTCTGTGGGTATTGGGTTGTCATGAGTTCAGCTCTAGAGAGTGAATCCTAAACTCTTTTCCACACATTCAGCTCAAGAGAGTGAAGAGATTAAAGTGTAGGTTGTTCTTAATTGATTACTTCTTGGTGTTCGAGAGAAACCAACTTGATTCGGGATAGATTGTTCGAGAGAAAGTTTATCCCCATTAAAGTCTAGCTTATTCACTAATTTACAGTTATTTACTAACAATTGCAATTACCCGTTTGTCTAAATTAGTCCATAATCGAATCACATCCCAATAACCCGTCTCAACATTGTTATTTTCGTATTATTTGCTGTTGTAGTTGATAATTACAATCAAACCCCATGTTATTTGACACTTGTGTCACCATAAATTTGAATTATGTTTTTATTCGTAAATGTCTATTCCTATGATTGACTTGAGCATATTCGTACTTGTCTATTGATTCTCAAACACGTACCACTCCCTGTGAAATTCGACCCCAACTCACTTAGTTGGGTTATATTACTGAGTAACGACCATTGGCACTTAGTATTGGATGAAGTGTCCTGATACATGAAATCAGTAGTCACCTCATCAAAACGATCATTAAGTTCTTGAAGTTGCCAATCAATAATATTGCAAAACACTTCAACACGATAATGATGTAAGATTATATAGTTGGCAAGTTTCCGACGTGATCTTAAGGAGCTAACTTATGGCTACTCAAAGTTAGGTATCAAAACATCTTGTTTGATACAAAATGTAGATACCTTAGCAATAAGAGAATCCCATTCATCATCTCTTAAGACTTACAACCTTTTCTTTGCTACTTCAACAAGTAGCATGACATTTGCAATATCTTTCTCTCTTTTCTGTAAGCATTTATTAAGATCATATGTGATTGCTAAGACATCTCTCATCAAATGCAACATAAACGTAATCTGAAATGTTTGACAAGCTTTAAGATGTCCCATTGTCTTGGCTCTGTCATCCATATTCCTTGCATCAAGAGCAAGTGATTCAAGAACCTCAAGAATAGAGCCAAACATAATAATAAAATTATTAAAGGATTTATAATGAGATCCCCAACGAGTATCACAAGCTCTTGAAAGACCAAGTTGTTGATTCAAGCCCTACCGGTTGTAAGTTCATCCATATCTAATGCCACTTGAATTGTTGATTTTTGAGAATCTAGTAAATTATCTATACACTTAAAAGAAGATCCCAATACATTAAAAACATTTGAGATCAATATTACAAGTTTTCCCACTTCAACACACTTTTTAGAGACCCCAACAAGAGTTAGTTGAAGTTGATAAGCAAAATAATGGATGGAATGAGCCGATTTACTTTCTCTTCTAATCAACATTTTAAGGCCATTGATCTCACCTTGCATATTACTTGCCCCATTGTAACATTGTCCACGCACACTTGATGGACTCAAAGAATGTTGAGCAAGTAAATTAAAAATTGCCTCATTTACAGATGAAGCACTAGTATCATGAACACGAACAATGTCAATAAGTCGCTCCATTACAAATCCCTTTCTATCAATATATCGAAATACAAAAGCCATTTGCTCCTTCTGTGACACATCAAAGGATTCATCAATTAGTAAAGCAAAGTAGTCACCATTTAATTCCTCAAGAATAGTTTTAACGGTCTCTATCTTACATGCACTCACAATATCTTTTTGCATCATTAGAGAATTTATTTGATCATTTAAAGGAGCATGTTCCAAAAAATAATCACAAATTTTATCACATTTTATTGCATACCATGAGATAATTTCAAGAAAGTTACCCCTAGTAAGTGATTATTTAGATTCATCATGACCTCGAAATGCAAATCCCCGACATATGAGAAGCCTTACTACATCAACCGACGCACTTAAGCGCATCAAATATCTATGCTTGAGTTGATTAGATTGCCTCTCAAATGCAAATTGAATAGACCGGTGTTGTCATAGTAAATCTTGACATTTCTTTTTTGACCAATTATGTATGCTATTCGGTAGACAAATATGTTTGTCAAGACCACCCTTTTTGTTCCAACTCTTATATCCTATAGTTGAAAATGTTTCCCCTCCTCCTTGATTAGAGTTATGATCTTTAAATAGATAGCAATACAAGCAATAGACTGCATCTTTACTAACACTATACTCCAACTAATCATGATATATATCTTCAAACCATTTATGAGTCAAATGACGCACTGATCCAAAAATATTTGTTTGAGGATACTCATGCACCGCCAGACGAGGTTGACAAGGACCACTCAAAAGGTATGCTCTTCTAATAACATCACGATGATTTGGATGATAGCTCAATATTGATGTTCTTTCACCAAGATCAAACTTTAAAGTACTCAAATCAAATTCTTGAGACGAATCTAATGATACTTCTGAATGATTGGTATTTTTTTTTTTGATTAGATTGACTATGACTATGAGGGGCTAAACTTGATTTCGGTACCTGTGTAAAATACTTCTTCATTGAATATTGAGACTGAATCATAAAATAATAATTTAGTTAGAACTTACAAAAATTAAACATGCAATAAGGACCAAAATAAAATTATAGGCATAAGGCAGTGAACCAAAGTTTGAATCTCTAAGAAAATAAAAGTTGAATGTTCAAGAACAAATGTTGAATGTCCATACACCATAGTCCATACCCAAATGAATAAATATGTAAAATCAACCAATAAGCCAAAACAAAAAAAAATTAACTTTCATGTTCATTTAATCAGTGAATAGAATTGAAACTTTCAGATGAAATTTATTTTTTTTAAGAGAAGTGAATATCTGAGTCAAATCAGCTAAATATACGAGCACATCAATAAATACCAAAATCAAAGCATATAGAATTCTGAAAAACAACTTTTAAAAAAATAAAATAAAATACAAGAACTTGTCAAGGTTGCCAACAATGGTTGAATCATGAATGAAGGAGAGAATGAAATGATCCGCAGAGCTCGGAGGACCACCAATGGCACTGCAACAAGAACGTGGTTCACTTAGGAAAAGTTTAAACAAGAGTAAGTAAAATCAAGGTTGTGTAGAATAACAATTGGTATCAGAGCAGGTTATCTTATGCAGGCTAACACCTAATATAAAGATCGCGATGAATTCTGCACCGCCTATCGGGCATAACGAAGGACAATCAACTGTTAGACCACCAATGTTCAATGGATCTCACTTTGGCTGGTGGAAGGCATGCATGGAATATTTCATACAAGCTGAAGACTATGAACTCTTGGATAGGATAAGTATTGCACCTACCATCCCTATGAAGATTGTGGAAGGAGTACAGGTTCCTAAGGTCAGGATTGACTTCACTGTGGAAGACCTATCCGCTCTCAGGAAGAATGCTAAGACCAAAAACATTCTAGTTTGTGGCCTAGGACCAGACGAGTACAAGAAAATCTCAAACTGTACTACAGATAAACAAATCTAGGATGCACTTGTCAATGCTCATGAAGGAACCAGTCAAGTAAGGAAATTTCGAGTAGCCATGTTGTTTACTGAATATGAAACCTTCAAGATGAAGGAAGGTGAACCTTTATTAAAAATGATTAGTAGACTCACAAAGTTTATCAATGAGTTGTCATCTCTAGGAAAGGTTCTCACTACTGAGGAGCAAGTTGACAAGGTGCCGAGGATTCTTCCACAAGCGAAATGGGATATAAAAGTCATTGATATAAGGGAAGCTAAAGATATCTCCATAATGACACTTGATGCACTTGTGGGAAATCGCAGAACATATGAGATGAATATGGATGACTTAAAGAAGGAGCAAATGCTCAATGAAAAATCAATGGCCCTAAAAGTATCTGATGAAGAAGAATTTGATCTAGATGATAAACAAATGGCATTCCTGGAAAAGAACTTTAAAAAATTCCTTAGAAAAGGAAAAGGGAATGAAAGGAAGGAAACAAGTACTAAGAAGTGGTCAAATGAAAAATCTCAGTTTGGCTGCTACAAGTGTGGAAAGATTGATCATCATATCAAGGATTGTCCACAATGGGAAATTAAATGGAGGAAAGAAAGAGCTGAAAAGGAAAGGACCGCAAAACAAAAGGAGGAATGTGCAATGATAGCTGCTTGGGGATCAGGAACTGAAGAATCTAGTGATTAAGAGATTGATGAAACAACCTTCATAGCTGTAGGAGACTCAGATCTCGAGGAGGTAGAAAACTCTGAGGAAGAATGTGCTGAGGAAGCTGCTTGGGGATCGGAAACTGAAGAATCTGAAACTAATGAAACATCTCTCATGGCTGCAGGAGACTCAAATCTTGAGGAAGAAGAAAACTATGAGGTTAGTATCCTTGATCTAAAATAAAAGTTGCATCTTTTTTCAAAAAATAAATTTATCGGATTAATGAGTGATTTAATTGGTGATTTTCAAGAATTAACTTGTGAAAGAGATCAACTGTTTAAAGATTTTGCATATCAGAAATTTGAGTGCATGGAACTCAAAAGTTGCAAAACTATAACTGATGAACAAAATAGTTGTCTAAAGAAACAAGTTGAAAAACTTGAGTATTTTAATCTGGATCTAAAATCTGAAGTCTTAAAGATGTCAATAACTGGACAAGGAAAGGAAAAACTGAGTGAAACTGAAATAAAATTGGTAAATGATCTAGAAAAATGCAAAAATGATTATTTTACTGAAAAAGTAAATGTGAGAAAACTAAATATAGAAATTTCTATGATAAAATGGATCTTGATAAGACAAATGGATGGACTCATTCATCCAAAATAGTTAATCACCTAAGTGAGAGAAATCACAATGAGAAAGTTGGCATTGGTTTTTATAATGATAAGGTTATTACAACAGACTTATGCTATATTTATGGCAAAACTGGGGCATCGCACCACTCAATGTCATGTAGCCAACAAATCTACGAATAAGAGTGTTGAATTAGCAACTAACAACTATTTTAAAACCAATCAGAAAAATAGGAGCAAAATTGGATGCCCAATTGGGCAAAAAGAAATCTTATTCACCCCTTCAACCATTGGAAAGGACCCAAGCTAGTCTGGGTTCCTAAAACTAACCTTTAAAATGTTTGCAGGCAAAAGTGAAAGGAAGCAAGCATTGGTATATGGATAGTGCTTGTTCGAAGCATATGACTGGAGACAAATATAAATTCCTTTCACTCATTGCATTCAAAGGGGGAAGTGTTTCATTTGGAGATGGAAAAAAAGGTACTATTGTAGGAGTCGAGAAGATTGGAAAGTCCAAATCCAAAGCACTGGAAGAAGTGTACTATGTGAACATGCTAAAACATAATCTGTTCAACATCTCTCAACTATGTGACAAAGGTAATAAAGTAATTTTTACTTCTGAAGGTTGCAGGGTTGAAAAGTTGGATACAAAGGAAGTTGTCTTAACAGCTAAAAGACATAGAAATGTGTACAAAGTTGACATCATGGGAATGTCAGGAACAACTCTGAAGTGTCTCAATGAAATGGCTAATGATCCCTTACTATGGCACAAAAGACTTGGACATGCAAGTTTGAAGCAAATAAACAAATAGTTAGAAAGGAAATGGTTATAGGCTTGCCCTAAACCAAATTCAAAAACGACAGAGTTTGTGGTGCATGTGTAAGGGGGAAGCAAGTGAGATCATCCTTCAAGTCAAAGAACCAGGTAAGCACAACCAAGTTCCTTGAACTGATTCATATGGACCTATGCGGACCAATGAGGGTGAGAAGCAGAGGAGGAAAAAGGTATGTATTTGTCATTTATGATTTTTCTAGATTCACTTGGACTCTATTCCTAGCTTCTAAATAAGAGTCCTTTGATGTTTTTTCTATTTTTATCAAGAAAATGGAGAAAACTCTAGGACTGCCCTTGATTTCCATAAGATCTGATCATGGAACATAATTTGAAAATGCAAAATTCGTAGAATTCTGGTCATCTCATGGAATAGATCATAATTTTTTCTGCTCCTAGGACTCCTCAACAAAATGGAGTAGTTGAAAGGAAAAATGGGACTTCAGAAGATATGGCCAGAACCATGATGATTGCCAATAATCTTGAAAAGAATCTCTGGGTTGAGGCCGTCAGTACAGCATGTTGCATTATCAATAGGTGCATGACTCGTCCTATCTTAGAGAATACTCCCTATGAATTACACAAAGGTAGAAAACCAAATATCTCTAACTTGAGGACTTTTGGTTGGAAATGTTTTGTTCATAATAATGGGAAAAATAACCTGGGAAAATTTGATGCAAGAAGTGATGAGGGAATCTTCTTAGGATATTCTCCACATAGAAAAGCATATAGGGTTTTGAATAATAGAACAAAATGTGTTGACAAGAGTGTGCATGTTATTTTTGATGAAAACATCTCTTTATTTGAGACTAACATGTAGGGTGATAATGAAATTGAGGAACACAGGCAGGAACAAAGTGAGCAACCTGGTCCCTCAGTTGAGCAATCAGAGACTACAAAGACAGGGGGAACAATAAGTCAAGATATTGGTCACATTGAAGAACAGAATGTAGTAGATACTACTGAGATCTCTTCAGGGTTAAATGTAAAAAGCTACAAGTATCAAGGATCGCATCCAATTGACAGTGTTCTTCCAGACCTAACATCTGGAATCACTATCAGATAAGGCTTAAAGAACTTATGTGCATTTCAAGCTTTTGTGTCCATGGTTGAACCCAAAAAGGTGAAGGAGGTTCTTCTTGATGAAGATTGGATACAAGTAATACAAGAAGAGCTCAATCAATTCGAGAGAAGTAAGGTATGGCATCATGTTCCACCACCGGAAGGGAGAATAGTGATTGGAACTAAATTGGTATATAGAAACTAGCTATATGAGAATGGAACAGTCATTAGAAACAAGGCAAGGTTGGTAGTTCAGGGGTACAATCAGCAAGAGGGAATCGACTATGATGAGACATTTTCTCCTGTAGAAAGACTTGAAGCTATTCGATTACTCATTGCATTTGCTTTTTTTAAAGAGTTCACCCTCTATCAAATGGATGGGAAGAGTGCATTCTTGAATGGATAAAAGAAGAAGTATATGTAAAACAACCACCTGGTTTTCAAAATCCTGAGTTCCTTGATCATGTCTATAAATTAGACAAAGCTTTGTATGGGCTGAAGCAAGCTCCAAGAGCATGGTATGAAAGGATATCGAAGTTTCTACTAGAACATGGTCATACAAGAGGTAAAATCGACAGCATTTTTTTTTTCTAAAAACAAATGGAAAAGACTTGTTGATTGTGCAGGTATATGTGGATGACATAATCTTTGGATCTACAAATAGTCTGATGACTCAAGTGTTTGTTAAACTTATGAGTGGAGAGTTTGAAATGAGAATGATGGGTGAACTTAATTTCTTTCTTGGATTACAAATCAAGCAAACACCCACAGGTACCTTGATTCATCAACAAAAGTGTGTGAATGATTTGCTCAAAAAATTCAACATGAATAAAGCAAGGGAAATTGATACTCCTACTGCTACTGCTACTAGGCTGGATATGGAAGAATCAGGTGCATCTGTTGAGCAAAAGGTGTATATGGGAATGATTGGGTCTCTCTTGTACCTTACTGCAAGTAGACCTGATATTGTGTTTAGTGTAGGACTTTGTGCCAGGTTTCAAGCAAATCCCAAAGAATCTCATCTTAAATCTATTAAAAGAATTTTCAGGTATCTCAAAGGAACCACTGGTTTGGGACTTTGGTACTCCAAAGAAAGCAACTTCAATCTCGTTGGTTATGCAGATGCTGATTATGTTGGATACCTGGTCAACATGAAATGTACCACATGTATGGCTCACTTCCTTGGAACATGTTTGATATCCTGGTCCACCAAGAAACAAAATTTTGTAGCCTTGTCTACTGCTGAGGCTGAATACATGGCGGTTGGATCATGTGGTGCACAATTGCAATGGATCAAACAACAACTGTTGGATTTTGGTTTAAATGTTGGTAGCATTCCTATCTTATGTGATAATACTATTGTTATTAATATAGCAAAGAATCTTGTGCAACATAAATAAACAAAACATATTAATGTGACACACTATTTTTTGCGAGATAATGTAGAGAAAGGTCACATATCAATAATGTTCTGCTCCACTGAGGAACAAATTGCTGACATTTTTACCAAAGCATTACATAGAGAGCACTTTGAGAAAAATAGATTAGACTTAGGGATAATTAAGATTGCATAATTTCCCTTCCTTAATGATTTGTTAGAAAACAGTCATTATACGAAATAATAAGTGTTTAGGCTATGAAGTGATAAATTCTCTAGTCTATCAAATACATTCACTTGTATATCAATTTTGTCCTTATCAGCTCTTATAAATTCTCATGGATCTTTGTTACTCTGAGCAGTGAAATATAGGTACAAATTAGCTAAGCAAATTGTGGAGCACTCCTTAAGTATAAAATGTTTTTAATATAGAGTCACACATGCTGATACATATTAATAACATGGTTCTTTTATTTTTTTCTCTCTCGTTAATACTAACCGCCAAAACCAAAAACCCTTCGTCTCCCCTTCTTTTCTATTTTTCTCAGAAAGTTGTCACTATCATATCACCCATCCTTTCGTCTGTTCACCTCCAACTATTATCTTGATTTTTGTGGACGGTATTGCCCATGTTTTGTCGCTCAATGGCCCTCCACCCAGCCCAACTGTTGAGGAAAATCGTGTTTTGGACCTCCCTTTGGTTCTTCCTCCTGAAGCATCGAGTGAGGGGGAATCAAGAGAGCATGCAACTATCAAGGTCACACTATATGGGCTTGCAAATTGGAGCTCTGTAAGTCATAATCACTTTCTTCCTTTTTTCACTGAACTTTGTCCCATGGCATATAATGGTATCCCTGTCCCCTTGAGTATCGATACCCCTGAGGAAATTGCTTTGGCTAATATTGAACCTACAAAGGGTAACCGTCATCTTACAACTCTCAATAGAAAGTGTGCGTCGAATCCTGTGTCTGAATCGTCTCTACCCATAGCTAACCCCTCCATTTCGGGTGTTAGGGTCCCCCAAACTAGACAAAAACGTCATCAAGCTGAGGCTGATCTGGCCTCTGCCATGGAAGCAAGTAAAAGGACCCATGCTTCTACAAGAACTTTACCTACAACCCCTGACATTGTTATTTCTGATGATGATATTGTTCTTAGTAGGGTTAGGCGTGGGAAACATATTGCTTTGAAATCTTCTTGCTCTAAGCCAATGCCCACCCTAAAAGCCATGAAATCCTCTTTTTCCAAGCCCTCTTCAAAATTTGTCCCGAAAGTACGATCCTCAAGAAATTCAGTGTCAACATCAAAAAATAAACATGTTGCTTCCCCTATTTCCTCTTCTTGTTCCTTGTCTGGTTCAAATGCTAAGAATCTAACCCAGTCCAATCCTTCAGCATCATCCGCTCAGCTTGATTGAATCATTCACTTCCTTCAGTAGTCAGTTCTTAGAGAAAGAATGGTCACTGGATTTGGGGTCCTCAGATGACTATGTTACTGTCCAAGCTGGAGGCCTAAGGTTGGTCAGCTCTTTTTCTTCAGGGAGATACCCAATGTAGGATGGCAAAGAGGGAGGTAACTGAATTCTACATAAATGGCAAGAGTGATGGTCTATCTTTTACTTCCACTGTGCAAAACACTCTTATTCATTTGGTCCCTGTTGATGTTGCTCGGATATTAGAGATTCTTCAGCAGGGTGGGGTCACTATGTGAAACTTGAATGACATCCACTAACTGACAAGTCCTGTGCACTAAGTATCTGTTGAAAGTTCTCCTCAAAACCTACTCTGACTCATCATCGTTGCATTGACAAGAATGAGACGTCTCAACCACATCAGTTATACTTTGATGTGGTTCATAAGATTATCCTGCAACGTAAGCAACGACGGATGCAGGCTAACTTTCTTGATCTTACCCTTATGGAGTTATTGGATACTGAGGTACCTATTGACTTACCCTCTCTGATCATTAAACGCATGCACATGGTTCTTAATCAGGATAAAAATGGGCATGCTCTTCTTTATGGGTTCTAGATGGCTTCTATCTTTGAGGCTTTTGACATGCCAGTATATGTGTGGGTCTCTCAAACTGTCAAGGATGTGGTAGGTTGGGTGAATCATATGGCTCTTCCTGTTACTATAAGGCGCTTGGTCTCCCTCTTCAGCGATTGAAAAATTAGCTTGCTGAGAAGGAACATGAAATAGCAGCTATGACGACTGACTGCTCATCAATTAGAAAGGGAGTTGGGAAGCTCAAGTAGTGGCTCTCCAAAATGAACTTTCTCAGGAAAGGACTACTAATATTGCCACTGTGCGCCACTTGACTCAACTACTGTCCCCTCGAAATTCCACCTTTGCCCCGTAAAACCTTTCTTCTCTTTTGTCTCTCTGCTCGACTATGTTGTTTTTGTGGATCTTGTGTTGTGTGTGCTCTCTCTTTAAGATGTTTAATGTCTTTTGGTTGTATTCTATGTTTCTGTTTTGGCTCTTCCTACACTAATTTCAGCTCTTGGTATTATTGTCTATGTTAATCCCTACTTTTAGCTGATTTAGTTATGATCTTGATTGCCATATTTTGGTGCAAATTGGGTATTAATCATTTATATGCTTCTATTCTTATTATTTACCTTGAAACCGTTTCAATAATGCCAAAAGGGGGAAGAATAGGGTGTGCATTATTTATAACCAACAACTAATTTGTTTTATCCAAAGTGTTCCATGCTTAAATGTTAACAAGTCAAAATAGAAAAGTGGAGAAGAATGTATAAAATGGACATAAGTTTGTCATCATCAAAAAGGGGAAATTTGTTGGGATAAGCATTGTTTTGATAACTGGCGAAAAGCAAGGAACAGTTGGCAAAGTAATCTGAAACGTTGGTTTTCCAGAAAGGCTTCTATTTCATAAAGGAGTTTCATTACAAGAAGAACTCTAAATGAAATAGAGTTGTTGAACGAAAGAAGAGTTAGTGAAGGAGTAGAAGACTTCTAAAAGAAAAAACATAAATAGGAGGAGAGGCGTCCATACTTGTCATGCACTTACAAAGCAATAAGCAATGGAGTGGTTGACTTTCAAGGTGCTGCTGAACGGAGAACATTGAAGAACATACTCGAGGAAGAATCTTAGTGTTTGTGATTTTATTGTATTGTTAGTTTAGTAATTTATAAATTGAATCTAGGATCTTAGTCTTCAAAATGAGGGCAACTTGAAGACATTGGGAACACACACCTTAGAGGTTTGTGATAGAATAGATATTAGTTGATTAATCTTTAGGTTACATAACTTTTGATCGTGTTGGTTGGTTAGGCTCATTGAATCTAGTGACGTTGGGGTAAATCTTGTTGAGGAACAGGTCGTGGTTTTTACACCTTTTTTAGCTGGGTGTTTCAACGTAAAATATTGTGTTCTTACTTTACTTTCTTTACTTTGTTATTGAAACACGTTAGGCAACCTGGTTCACTTAGGAAAAGTTTAAAGAAGAGTAGGTAAAATCTAGGTCGTGTAGAATAACACATGTATTAACAATGCGTTGTAGAGAAACTAAATGAAAAAATGAAATAAATAAGCACTAAAAATAATTAACAAGAACTTAAGCCAAAATATAAAAGCTATTAAGAAATTAACAAGACAAAGAAACCTAAAGAAAAAAATTGATAGTGCTTGTTTTTTTATTTATTAATTATTTGATTTATTTTAAATTATTCTACGCTCAATAAATTGCCCGCGCTTTGTGCGGTGATAAACTACCTCAATTAGCTTACCTATGATCATTTATTAATATTTGTGTTTCTAGTGAGTACATTGATTTGTGAAGAATATGTTATTTCATTCTCTCTATTTATCTTTTTGTGAAGAGGTAAAAACATTTTATTCATCAATTTCGAGTATTTTCTCTATTATGCAAGGTCTCTTAATACCTAATCCAAGTGTTGTGCATCTTATTGAATTAATTGTGTAGTTTACTATTTTAATGAACATAAAAAAACACATGTTCTTGAGTTTGATCAAACAACATATGTTCCTTTGGATTAAATAATGTCGCATGAAATCATTTTATTTAAATTCATCCATTATCGATGGCAATAATTCCCCAGCCAAAAGGCATTTAGATCTGGCGAGGGTAGAGTGGACACTTACCTTATCTCTACCTAAAAAGGTTTTCCGCAAATGACCGTACGCTCAAGTAACACAAAACTAAGTAGTAGATAACCCAAATGCAACAATAAATAGAACATATAAAAATTGCAATTTTGATTATGAAAAATATGTCAAATGTAATTAGGCAAGACTATTGGGATCCTTGTAAAAGTGTGTCAATTTATGGAAACCTTCTGTAGAAGTACCCATTTAAGCAGCTTAGTTCATAGTAATTACGATGTTCATAAATTTACAGTCCGCCAAAAAACAAAGACCAAATAAATAATAAATTTGTTCTATTTTAACAAAAATAAAATCTCTTTAAGTAATCATGAATTAAAAACACATTGTTTTCTTAAAACACGACTAAAGATAATAAGATTTAATACAATAGGAGTTTTCTACAATGTTGATAATCAGAGGACAAAGATCTCTTTAGAGCGGTATCAAATTAAGAGGCACAATTGAATCATCGCGAGCTTAAGAATAACTTAGCATTATCCTCCTACTAAGCAGAGGCGAACCCACAGTATGGATAGGGGGTGCACGTGCACCCACTAACTTCCAAAAAAAACATATGTATATATGTATATCTATTTTGAAAAATTGGTAGAAATTAGGATAAAGTTAACAGTGCACCCATGAAAAGCATAGAAGTGCCCTTGTGCTATTGGTACAAGCTAGAGATACCACACTTGAGACTAGGGTACGAATCCAACTATAAAGCCTTTTTTTATTGTTTTTATTATAAGTTTAGTCTAGAGCTCATATTTGAGCTATGTTTATATCGTTGCACCAAAGACTTCAAATCCTGGATTCGCCTCTGTTGGGATGGTAACTTACATCTTAATATCTCAACTCATGATCAGTATGATGATAATATACTTTAGAAACCAGGATAAACTTCATTAAATCATACCTAGATGGTGCATAGGGATTTGAGGTGGCATTTTGCACAAACTCTAAGGCAAAACAGGAGAACTTTTGAAATTAAATGAATCTAGGAAAAAGCTCGGCTAAGAGATGAACTATAATAAAAAAAGGCGACCCTAATTTAATAACAGGTAAGGCATGAAATTATACAAAATTAGGATAACGTTTTAAAATTTCCAATCCTCCAGCCATACATAAAAGAAAACATTAAATGTGGCTAAGACAACAATGTGATAAGGATAAGGATACAGAGTCCTAGTACATTAGTATGTTTGAGTCATATACGTAGTTAGTTTCTCTTTTCTTTAGGTCTCTTATGTTCAACAAACTCCTTTCTCTTCTATACTTGTTCATGTATACATACCACACATTGTATCAATAATATTTTATGCTTTCATAATCAAAGACAACTCTTATATGGTATCAAGAGCCTCCTAAAACTCTGACGAGTATATCCGATCGTCTTCCTTTTTTTTCCAGAATTCCAACTGCTTTTTCCCAGAATGCTTACTACTTCCTCCTCTCCTAACTCTCCAGCAGTCACTCTCAATCAAGGGGGTGTCGTTCAGCCCTCTCAATTGATCGCTTATAACCCTACGTCTCAACTATCCTTCAAGCTAACAGGAAGTGCGAATTATCCTACTTGGAAATCCCAAGTTACCACTCTATTGTTTGGCTACGATCTTCTTACCTTTGTTGATGGTTCACTTCCCATCCCAACTGCACACATTCTGGACAAAAACAATACCCAAATCCCGAACCACAACTTGAGATTGTTGCAGCGACAAGACAGTCTTGTTCGCAATGCCATTATGGCATCAGTTGATGCTACAATCGCTCCCCTCATTGCCCATGTTTCCACTGCCAAAGAAGCTTGGGATATTCTCCAAACAACTTATGCGAGAAAATCACACTCCAGAATTTTCAGTTTACGTGATACTCTGGCGAATGTCAAACGAGACGCATGATTAACGTATCAAGTGGCATTTCATCCAATACTAAATGTCAACAATCGTTCTTCAGTATAATAACCCAACTACATGAGTTGGGGTCAATCCCACAGGGAGTAGTGCTTCCTTCAAATTACTTTAATAAAAGTACAATGACAATCTCTTCAATCAAACATTTCTTGCACAATTAATATTCAAATCTCAAATTCCGGGTTGTAACTACCAATTCATACTTATAGCTCAACAAAAGCAATCAAATATTAAAGTAAAACTCGAGGAATTGATCATCCAATTATTGAATCTCAATAACATAGGTAAACATTACTGCTCATAATGGACTAATTTGTGGTGAGTAGGTCGAACCATATATAAAGTAACTTTCTCTCGAACAATTACCTTTTCTATGTTGAATTCTCTCAAACTTTAACATTGATTGAATGAAACCCAGCTCTTTACCCTCATCAAATTCACTCTCTCGAGTTGGATTCAAAGGAAGGGTTCATTGTTTCACTCTCTCAAGTTGAAACTCAGGAAACCCACTGCTAAGGATGCTAAGATTGCCACCTTGGTCTCACACCTCTCTCTCGAGCAAGTGCACAACACTGAAATTGACACACGAAGTAACGCAAATCAATCTCGAAACACAACAACAACTTAGACCCACTTCAATTTAGCACCATTCTTCGCAATTCACAAACACCCATTAAGTACATTCAACAATTGGCTTCATGATCAAAACCCCAAGTAAAGAGTTTTTGCCACTCAACTCAAAAATAAAAAGATCAAAATTAATTATCACTCCCATAGTTGGGTACAAAATGAGAATTATAGATGAAATTCAATTGATCATCTTCTCTCTTACAAAATCTCTCTCAAAATCATGCTAGAATATCTCCCCCAATCCTTTGGTAGTGTTTTCTCCCTAAATAATTCTTTTTTCCCTTTCTGAATGAATTCCTCACTCTTGCCAAAACTAATTTAACAAGTCTGAAATGCCACTGCTTAGGGCTTCTCGGTGAAGTAAGTCGGGTATCACTGACGGGTCAGTGATTCACCGATTGCTTTTCATCTCACCTTCATTTTTTGCTTTTTCTTGGTCTGGCTACTGTAACTTTATGTGATCTAGGTCGGTATCGTCGAATGACTCCGCGATTTGCCCATTATCCTTCCATCTCGCCTATCAGCACTTGCTTGTATCTTCTTTCGTACTTTTGGCGACCTGGTTGTCCTTTGTCGACTAGATTGGCGATACAACGAATATGGTTGCTGCTAGCCGAATTTGCCCCCATTTTAGCTCCAATATTTTGTAACTTTAGGTGGTATCTTGGCTATTTGACGTTTCGCTAAATGATATTGGCGATTCGCCGATCGACATCATCAATCATCAGGCCTTCTTTTATTAATTCCTAAGGCTTTCTTTGTTCCTTTTTGTCCAATAGTGTACAGGTGTTGTCTCTAACTCCAAATACATGAAACTCAAGGGTTTACAGCAGTTATTGAGAAAAATATGCATTTGAGGACACTAATTCTATTAAAATATAGCCTTAAATGAGTCCAAATTGTGGACTCATTAACACCCCCAACTTAAACTTTTCCTTGTCCTCAAGTAAAACTCAAGTTCAGCAGTTCAAAAAGGATGTCTCAAATAGTGCTACACAAAACTCAATCATGAATGTACACAACAAGGCTCAACTTACTCATGCAAGGATCAATTATATATTCAAAGACTCAAGTTGTGACACACCATTGTCAAAGATTCTCAAGCTCACTATACTTGCTTCAAATGCAAGTTCGAGCTCAACAAAGGTATTCAAATGCCCTCACACAAAGAATGATTCCATATTCACGCACAATGGTTTAATCATTTAAAGTTCCGAAATCAAATGCAACACTTTCTCTCACAAAGAATAACACAATGCATGCTTTCACTCATAGGTTTACCCGTATTTTCCAATCAACAATTGTTTCAGCTCACTCAAGATCAAAAAGGTCTTTTCAAGGCTTGTAATGGGGCTGAGTGCAAATGTATGGTCATTTAGGCTCAGTGACTTTCATCCTCGTGAAATGTGGTGCTTTAAACACTCCCTTTCCTCTTCTTTCATCATTTTATTTAGTGCTCATAAGTCATCCCATTATTCACTTCCATGGATTGTTCGAAACCCCCTTTACTTTTACATTTCTCATAACTTTATTTCACAACTTTTTCCTTTTTTTTTTGTATGGAGGGGTTCCAATTTTCTCAATACCATGGGTTGAAGGGGACTTTTCTTGCACTTTCTGACTTGCCTTCTCTTTTCACCACACCCCCAACTTAGGTTTTTGGCCTAAGTTGGCTATTCGATCAACCATAATTCAAGAGGATTATAGGTAGAGGATTAAGAAAGGTCATGGTTTCATCAAGTTTCTTCCAAAGAAAGGTAAGGCTCAAGGGGTGTTCAAAAGAGGTTCACACATTCACAAGGTAGGCCACAAAAGAGGTATATGTCAAATTGGCTCACACTCTTCGAAGTTGCCTAAGATCATATCAAGAGATAGCCTTACTTAGTCGCCCGGACCAACGGGGCAAATTGTAGGTGTTATCATGCATGGTTCACAGTAAACTCATTACACAAGGCATCGACACCAAAGCCAAACAAGACTCCACACTTTCGCTAGTGTGCAACGTTCATCACAAGAGAATCAATTTGATACTTGGCTAGTCACACCGAGATGCAAGGAGTTCACATAGTGATTATGTAACTTCACTTGGTCTCATCGTAGCCGCACATTCATGCTCGTTCGATTATGAGCACTATTTGATTCATCTATATTGATCAAAACCGAGACTCAAATTTGCACAAGAACAGTTACATTCCACACAAACAAGGGGTGTTGTCAATGTTGAGGTTATCTAGACATGAGCAGTCTCTAAACCCCCACCAAAAACAGTCAACGTTGTCCCCAATGTGGGTAGATAGCAGGTATTTATTGCAAGTATGCTAAATATTAACAATAAATAAAAATTGACAAGAAATGAAAACAATCTAGTGTGTAAACAAGTAGAGCAGGGTCACAAGGAATCTTCACTAAATTTCTCGGTTGTCCATAGAGTGAACTGATCGTCGAGTGCTCGTACTCGCCGAAATAATTTAGTGACTCACCAGTAAGACTTCTTTCTCGATCATGATCCTTACTCCTGCAAAATCAATACACATTATTCAAAACACTAACACTTGGGTTGCCTCCCAAGAAGCACCTTATTTAACATCGTGGCACGACGTGAAGATGCTCTCAAGTATCTTCCAGGTACACCTCCTCAATTAAAGAAATCTCATGGCATTCTCCAAAGTATAATTTTAAGCATTGCCCATTCACCTTAAATGCAGGTCCCTCTTGCCCCTCAACTTCTATGGTGCCATTGGTGATTACTCTTTTCACTCTAAATGGTACTGACCACTTGGACTTGAGCTTTCCTGGGAAGAGTCTAAGTCGTGAATTGTATAATAACACCCAGTCTCCCACTCTAAACTCCCTCCTAAGGATTTTAGCATCATGCCACTTCTTCATTTTTTCCTTGTAGAAGGATAAACTTTCATAAGCTCTGAATTGCAATTCATCCAATTCATTTAACTGTTCCACTCTCCCCCTTGAGGTCTTTCTCCAGTCCAGATTTAAAGCTTTCAATGCCCACAATGCTTTGTGTTCCAACTCAACGGGTAGATAGCAAGGTTTACCAAAAACTAGTTGATAAGGAGACATCCCAATAGGTGTTTTGTAAGCGGTTCGATATGTCCATAGTGCGTCATAGAGCTTTCGAGACCAATCGATTCTGTTGGCATTCACGGTTTGGCCAAGATGCTTTTGATCTCCCGGTTTGACACTTCAACCTGGCCACTTATTTGGGGATCATATGGCGTTGCCACTTTGTATTTCACCCCAGCAGAGAACCACTTGTTGCAAAAGTGGGATCCCCCATCACTAATAATTGCCCTAGGAGTGCCAAATCTCGTAAAGATGTAGCGTTTCAAAAATTAGACAATGTTTTTTCCTTCGTTGTTTGGAAGTGCAACAGCCTCCACTTATTTGGAAACATAATCTACAACCACCAAGATATACTTATTTCCAAACAAGCTCACAAAGGGGCCGATGAAATCGATTCCCTAAACATCAAATAGCTCCAATTCTAAAATAGGAGTCGGGGGTAACTCATGCCTTTTACAAATTCATATGCATCCTTGTAGAGGGATGGCCTGTAGTATCCACTCTGGAGAACTTTAGTGATTGTACGCACACAACTATGGCGGACTCCCACTGGTTACGCATGATAAGCATGGACCGCCTCTTCTTCTGGAATACACCTTCTAATGATATGATCTGCACAATATCGAAACAAGTAAGGTTCATCCCAGAAGTACTTTTTAACGTTGAACATGAATCTCTTTCATTAGTACAAGTTCAGCTCATCTGGCATTAGTCCGCAGATAATGTAATTTACGAAACCTACATACCAGGGGTTTTTTTCAAGGGAGATTGCAAACACTTGTTCATCAGGGAAGGAATTGTCTATATCAGTTTCAGGGTTTATCATTCTCCTTGCCCTCCAACCTCGATAAATGGTCAGCCACCTGATTTTTCCAACCTCTTCTATCCTTGACCTCAAAGTTAAATTCTTGTAATAGTAGCACCCACCTTATCAACCTTGGTTTTGCATCTTTCTTTGCCATCAAGTAACGGAGTGCAGCATGATCTGTGTGAACAATTACTCTAGTGCCTAACAAGTATCCCCTGAATTTCTCAAATGCATAAACTACCACAAGCAACTCTTGTTCGGTGACGGTATAGTTACGTTGAGAACTATTTAGAGTCTTGCTTGCATAATAAATTGGGTGAAAAAGCTTGTTGCATTTTTTCCCCAATAACACTCTATGTGCTGTGCCACTAGCATCACACATCACTTCGAAAGATTCGGACCAATCAGGGCTGATAATGACTGGGGTGGATACTATTTTTTATTTCAAGCATCGAAACGCCATCATACAAGCGTCATCAAAATAAAACTTCACTTCCTTCTCCAAGAGTTTGCACAGGGGGTGAGCAATCTTTGAGAAGTCTTTAATGAACCTTCGGTAGGAACCGTTGTGTCCCAAGAAGTTTCGAACACCCTTAACTGAAATCGGCGAGGGTAATTTTTCCATCACCTCAATTTTTGCCTTATCGACTTCCAATCCCTTTTGTGACACCTTGTGCCCAAGAACTATGCCTTCCTTCACCATGAAGTGGTATTTCTCCCAATTCTGAACCAGGTTTGTTTCCACGCATCTTTGGATTACTTGCCCCAAGTGTGCCAAACATTCTTCAAATGTATCTCATACGACTGAAAAGTCATCCATGAATACCTCCAGAGTCTTCTACCATGTCCGAAAAAATGGATAACATGCAACGCTAAAATGTCGTTGGGGCATTACCATCCCCTCTCTGATAGCCGGGCAAGCATTTGATCCATAAAGGGCATTGGAAAGTGATCATTTTCAATCCATGAATTTAGCTTCTGATAATCCATGCATACTCTCCACCCGGTCACCGGTCTAGTCGGCACCGGCTCCTCGTTTGCATTTGGGACTACAGTGATACCTCCTTTTTTGGGTACACATTGCACCGGGCTTACCCATTTGTTATCCGCAATAACGTAGATCACACCTGCATCCATCCACTTAATGATCTCTTTTTTTACCACTTCTTGCATTGGTGGGTTCAATCTTCCTTGATGCTCTACACTAGGCATACAATCCTTATCAAGTTGAATCTTGTGAGTACAGATACCAGAGGGAATGCCCACTATATCAGCGATGGTCCATCCTATAGCTTTTATATGTTTTCCAAATACTTCAATGAGTAAACTCACCTGCCATTCAAGCAAATCAGCTACAATGATCACTGTTAAAGTGTTGTTTTCCCCAAGAAAGCATATTGGAGATGAGAGGGTAGGACTTTCAATTCCAAATTAGGTGGTTCCTCAGTTGACGGCTTTGCAGGAGGACTTTCTTTATTTTTTAGGTCAATATCCAACTTGATTAGATTCTTTGAATATGCTCGTAATCCCGTTAAGGCAGCTACTACTTCCTCATAGCCTTGAACTTCGGATTCATCATAATTAGTAAGCACAGATTCAAGTGGTTTATTCATGCACATTAAATGGCTCACACTAGCTACCGCCTCATCAATAACATCCTCAGTAGACACCACATGAATATCACTTAGGTGTTTCATGGATTTACAAATATTGAATGTTACCTCATCATCGTACACCCGAAACTTCAATTTTCCACTTTCAACATCCACCAATGCTCTCCTCGTGGCTAAGAATGGCCTTCCTAAAATAATGGGGATTTCGGCGTCGATCTCATAATCTAAAATCACAAAATCAGCCAAAAAGATGAACGGATCTACCTTTACCAAGATGTCGTAGAGTATCCCCATCGGATGTGTGATTGATTGGTCCACCATCAGGAGTCTCATGGTGCTTTCTTTCGGTTCTCCTAAACCAAGTTGCTTGTATATTGCATAGGGCATTAAATTGATGCTTGCCCCCAAGTCGCAAAAAGCTTTCGCGAATTGGAGCATGGCAATGGTGCAAGGGATGGTGAATGCCCCGGGGACTTCTCTTTTTGTGATCATATCTTTAGTCATGATTGCGCTGCAACTATGGGACACTTCAATTGTTTCACAGTCCAAGTTCCTTTTTTTTGTGACTAGCTCTTTCATGAACTTGGCATATCCCGGTATTTCCAATAATGCTTCCACCGGCGTAAGGTTTATTGATAGCTTTTGAAATACCGACAAGAACTTCTTGAACTTCTCATCCTCATTCTTCTTTTTTAAGCGTTGGGGGAAATGGTGGAGGTATTTTGGATAAAGGTGGCATAACTTTTGGAATTTGAACAAGTTGTTCCACTTCTTTTTGCGGTTCTTTAGCAAGGTTTTGTTGAATAAGTGATTGTTGTTCCTCCATGCCTTTACATTCTTCATGCTTTTGAGTATCTTCATTTCCCATCACATTGCCTATTGCCACCTTTTCGGTACGTGTAACTACAGCTAGCCCTCTCTCATCATCTTCCATCGATATCTTTGATGTCAACTGTGCTAATAATAGACTCATTTGTCCTTCAAGTATTTTGATGGCATCAGCATGAGAATTTACTTTATTGTTTAATGATGAAAAGTCATCTTTCATTCCTCTCAATAAATCATCCGACCCCTCAACTTTATTAAGTATGCGTGATAATAAATCATTCACCTGGGGGCTGCCTGCACTCCCATTTGATTTTTGGCTTTCACTTGAGTGATTATGGTTCTCCTCATGATCATATACCTTTTTCCAATAATCATCTTGCTCGGCCCAATCTTGATGATATCTTCTTGGTTCTTCTCCCATTTTATAGTTCCAACCTTGATTTCCACCTTGTTGTTGATGGTGTGGGTGGAAACCCTCCTCATATCTTTTGAAGTTCCAACCTTGATTCTCCCACGGCCTTGAGTAACCGGAAGAAGAACCCTCCTCAACTCAAAATACTCCAAACGTCCCCTTCATGTGCTCTTGTAGAACTTCCATTTGAGTTAACATCTTCTTAATGTTCTCATCTCTCTCTCTTTATCAAGTTGTTCTTGCGTTAATCGAAAATGAAATGGAGAGACCTGATCCTCTTGGGTGTACCTTGCTTGGTTTATCCTAGTCATTTCATCCAGAAGAAACGAAGCTACCTCAAATGGTTGTAACATTATTCCTCATCGTACCAATTGATCAACTACTTCTTTATTAACCGAATCTAGACTCCGATAGAAATATTGAAGTAACAACTCATTTGGTAGACCATGAGTTGGGCATTTAAGTAGGAGTTTTTTGAATCTCACCCACGTTTCATGGATGGGTTCTCCCTCCCGTCACTTGAAACTTTGAATCTCTAATTTCATCATCCTTGATGGAGGAAAGAATCTTGTGTTAAATGCTACAACCAGCTCCTCCCATGATGTGATGGAATTGTTTGGTAACTCGGCTAACCATTTATTAACTTCTCTTGTTAAGGACAGTGCGAATAACCGCAACCGAATTGACTCTTGAGACATATTTTTGAATGAAAAATGGCTGCAAACCTCAGTAAAATTTGTCACATGCTCATACAGCTCTTCGTGATCTAGCCCTCCATATATTCCCCTCATTTGGAGAAGATGAAGAGTTGTGCTAGTGACTTCAAACATCGCACTCTTATCAATTCATGGGATGCAGATTGCACCCATCCCACCCGATTGAGCTGGGTTATAGACATTATCTTCAATCAAAGAATTCTAAGTAATGCTACTCCCCGGCAGTGGCGCCATTTTGATTAACGTATCAAGTGGCATTTCATCCAATACTATATGCCAACGATCGTTCTTCAGTATAATAACCCAACTACGTGAGTTGGGGTCGATCCCATAGGGAGTAGTGCTTCCTTTGAATTACTTTAATAAAAGTGCAATGACAATCTCTTCAATCAAACATTTCTTGCACAATTAATATTCAAATCTCAAATTCTGGGTTTTAACTACCAATTCAAACTTATAGCTCAACACAAGCAATCAAATATTAAAGTAAAACTTGGGGAATTAATCAGCCAATTATTGAATCTCAACAAATGGGTAAACATTACTGCTCATAATGGACTAATTTGTTGTAGGTAGGTCGAACCATATATAAAGTAAATTTATCTCGAACAATTACCTTTTCTATGTTGAATTCTCTCGAACTACAACACTGATTGAATGAAACCCATCTCTTTACCCTCATTAAATCCACTCTCTCGAGCTAGATAAAAAGGAAGGGTTCCTTTTTTCACTCTCTCGAGCTGAAACTAAAGAAACGCACTGCTAAGGACGCTAAGATTGACACTTTGGTCTCACACCTCTTTCTCGAGCAAGTGCACAACATTGAAATTGGCACACGAAGTAACGCAAATCAATCTCAAAACACAACAACAACTTAGACCCAATTCAAATTAGCACCATTCTTCGCAATTAACAAACACCCATTAAGTAAATTCAACAATTGGCTTCATGATCAAAACCCTAAGTAAAGTGTTTTAGCCACTCATCTCAAAAATAAAAAGATCAAAATTAATTATCACTCCCATAGTTGGGTACAAAATGAGAATTATAGATGAAATTCAATTGATAATCTTCTCTCTTACAAAATCTCTCCAAAATCTTGCTAGAATCGCTCCCCCAACCCTTTGGTAGTGTTTTCTCTCTAAATAATTTGCTTTTCCCTTTTTGAATGAATTCCTCTCTCTCGCCAAAACTAATTTAACAACTCTGAAATGTCACTGCTACGGGCTACTCGGCGAAGTAAGTCGACTATCGCTGACGGGTCGGCGATTTGCCGATTACTCTTCATCTCGCCTTCATTTTTTGCTTTTTCTTGGTCTGGCTACTGTAACTTTAGGCGATCTAGGTCGGTATCGCCGAATGACTCTGTGATTCTCCCATTATCCTTCCATCTCTCCTATCAGCACTTGTTTGTATCTTCTCATACTTTTGGTGACCTGGTTCTCCTTCGCCGACTAGATCGGCGATACGTCGAATATATGGTTGTTGCTCACCGAATTTGCCCCCATTTTAGCTCCAGCATTCTGTAACTTTAGGCGATATCTTGGCTATTTGGCGTTTTGCTGAATGATATTGGCGATTCGTTGATCGACATCATCAATCATCAGGCCTTTTTTAATTCATTCCTAAGGCTTTCTTTGTTCCATTTTGCCCAATAGTGTCCATGTGTTGTCTCTAATTCCAAATAACTGATACTCAAGGGTTTACATCAGTTATTGAGAAAAAATATGCATTTAAGGACACTAATTCTATTAAAATATACCCTTAAATAAGCCCAAATTGTGGACTCATCAACGCATATTCAATTAGTGATTATATGAGAGAAATCAAGTCCATTGCAGATGATTTCTTCTGCAACGGTTCACCCGTTAACAACGAAGAACTTGTCATTAAGGTCTTGAGTGGTCTAGGTCCCGAGTACAAGGAGTTATTTGCAGTAATAAGAGCACGCGATAATCATATCACATTCGAAGCTCATTGATAAGCTCCTTGCACAAGAGATGTTCATCAAACACTTAGAACCTAAGGTCGACACACCCATGATCACTGCTCAACTTCATCAGCATTCTACCAATAATGGTCCCAAAATTAGACAGCCTAACTCTTCCAATCATAGGAACACTACTCCATCAGGTTCCTACAACTCTCGTAAGCAATTTTTTGCCCCGAATAACAATTCATTCACCCAGCAGAATACAACAAAAAGCAACAATCAACGGGTCCAATGTTAATTTTGTTATAAGTTTTGTCACATTGCAAAGGTATGTAGGTCCAAATCACACCGTGCTACTGAAGCATATGCTAATTTTGTCAACCGTCACTCTTATGCTTTCAATTATCCAAGCCCTTGGGTTGTGGATTCTGGAGCCTTGCATAATATTACAAAAAACTATCATTCTTTTTAGACTCCAACTGAGTTCTTTGGAACGGATGCGATAATTGTTGGTGATGGTAAAAGAATTCCTATCACTCATATCGGTCACACTACTCTCCTAATCTTGTTGCCAACTTTCTTTTAAAAAATGTTCTTTGTTCTATATCTATTAAAAACAAATTGATTTATGTTGCTCAATTTTGTAGGAAAAATATAACTTCCATTGAATTTTTTCCTAATTCTTTTGTTGTGAAGGATTTGAGCACGGGGGGATATCTTCTTCAAGGCAAGGGTTATGGTGATCTTTGTCACTGCCCTATGGACATGACCAAATCAGTCACACCTCGTCCTCAAGCATATTTTGTTGCATCAACAATTCCATCATTGCATCTATGGTATGCTCATGTTGACCATCCTCAACCTCATATTACCAAAGCTTGTGTCTCCTCTTTCAACCTACCAGTGAACCATGTCAAGTCTTTTACATTTTGTAATTCATGTTTATGCAATAAGAGTCATCATCAACCATTTGGTAACATTTCAATTACAAGTTCTAGGCCTTTTGATGTTATTTACTCATATATTTGGGGTCCCTCTCCAACTATCTCTTTTGATAATTTCAGATTTTATGTTATTTTTGTTGGCCATTTCACGAAATATACTTGGTTATTCCCTCTCAAATCCAAATCAAACGTTAAGGATATTTTCATTAATTATGTTCAAATTGTTCAAAACCAATTTCAATTGAGAATTAAAATGTTATACATTGACGAGGGAGGTGAATACATTGGCCTTAAATCAACCCTCTTGAATTTTGGGATCCAACATCTTATAAGTCCTCCATACACTCCCCAACGAGTTGGCACTGCCGAAAGAAAACATCATCACGTTGTGGACATCGGTTTAACTCTTCTTCACCATGCTTTTGTCCCTTTCAAATTTTGGTCTCTCGCTTTCCAATCTGCAGTTTACCTCATTAACAGGCTGCCAACACCACTTCTTGGTCTTAAATCTCCATTTCAGTGTCTCTTTAACACTACCCCAAAGCCTCTTAAACTAAGGGTTTTTGGTTGTCATTGTTATCCATGGTTAAAGTTGTACACGTCAACCAAACTTGATCCCAAGTCCAATCCTTGTGTGTTCATGGGATAATCTGCTGCCACCAATAGTTATGCTTGATTAGACCTTGCCACTTTCAAAATTTATATCTCTAGGCATGTCGTGTTTGCTGAAAATATTTTTCCATTCATAACCAACTATCCTCAGTTCTATCGACCACAAGTCTCGGACATGGAAAAAAGTTGTGTCCAGATGACTCCAACAACTCTTCCTCTTCCCCACAATCTCCTTCACTTCCTATTGTTGCAGACCCAATTCCAATTCCTACTACTACTGATTTGTTCAACTCCATGTCTACTTGTGTATCTCACACTCAAGGCCATCAGTATGATGTGCCAATCGGCTCCCTTGTAAGTCCTTATGCACACTCTTTGTCTCTTTCTCCTTCTCATAATAACAGTGCAAATGCATCTCCATAACCAAATCTTGAAACACCATCAAATTGAATGGTCACTAGGTCTCAAAATAATATTCTCAAACACAAAGTGGTTTTCGATTACCTTGCAACCTCCACCGTAAAACACATTCCGCTTACCCTTAATACCTTTAGTCAAGCATCCAAATATCCTGAATGGCAGGCTGCTATGAATGAAGAACAGATAGCTTTACTTTAAAATAAAACTTGGTCATTAGTTCCATCTACTCCCTCTCAAAACGTAGTTGGGTGCAAATGGGGCTTTCATGTCAAACACAAGCCTGATGGATCCATAGAGTGTTAAAAAGCCAGATTAGGGGGAAAAGGATTTCATCAACGTCCTGGAATTGAATTTCATTCCACCTTCAGTCCAGTTATCAAAACCACAACTATTCACCTCATCTTGTCCCTAGTTGTGTCTCTTAAATGGCCGTTGTGTCAACTTGATGTAAACAATGCCTGCTTTCATAATCACATACAGCTCTTATATAATGCAAATAAGTTTATTTTGTCCGCAGTTGGTGAGTATTTTGGTAGCCCATAACCACAAATAGGCAATGATTAGAATTGTAATTATACTTTAATCTTTATCGTTTCCAGTTCAAAAATTGTAAGCATATCTTATTGTTTTCTGTTTCAGAGTGGTGCAGTTAAGAGATGAATTGCAGTTAACAAAGAGGATCATAAGACAATAATCGGAAAAACATGGAAATATACAAAGTATACTTAAAGTTCCAAGCTTCCAGCCTTACGTAAAGGTATGTGTAAAAGTGGCAAACACAACGATGTAGTTCAAGTCTTTTTTTAGGTTCGAAGTTCAAGAGTTCTTTTGGCCTATTATCCATAAGCATAGTGAGGCAATGATTAGAATAGAAGTTCAAGAGTCTTTTGGTGTCATTTATTAGAATTTTAAGATTAAAGAGCAATTTTGAACGACTCATAAACAAATGTAGATTGCAAAAAAGGATCGGTGTAAAGTGCGAAGTAAGATTTCAAAATATTAAAGGGCGAAAAGATATGGAAAGGACGTCTAAAGTACAATAAAAGCTTGTGTAAATCTGAAGGATTTATTTATGCACAAAACATTTGAGGTAGAGTATAAGGAAAAACCAAATATTGTTAAATCTTACAAAATCCTGGAAGTGTTTGAAATCCATAACACATTGGAGGTAAATTATAAGTAAAACGGATAAAGGCATTGAAATAATGTAGGGGTCAGTTTTCAAGCATGCAATGGATTCCAAGAATTGAAGAGAATCATAAATTGGGTGTGTTAGTGTGAATTTGAACTTTCTTGAGAGTAAGTATAAGATTTTCTGCATAGTTTGGTTAAATGTATATGGCAAACTTGATATAAAGGGAAAAAGACATTTTGGGAACTTGGAAAATATAGTATAAACTGAACCATTATGTTATTGTTGTGTGTGTGTCTTTAGAACTTGCCTGGCGAATGTGTCATATGCATGAAGGCCATATGAAATCTCAATGCAATTACATGTCTTTCATTTCAATTATATGAAGCAAAGTATATAGACCCTCTTGAGACTGTACCGGAGGCTACCCCAGAGATTGAGGAGGATGAGGTTGTGATGACTGCCATTTTTGGTGATACTGTACCACTACCAGACCCCTCTCGCGCTGCTAGGAACCGCCACCATTCTTCAGACAACACTTCTAATGTCGATGAGGCCCGACGGGCACAAAAGAGAGAGAGGCAGGAGATTGAGGCAGCCTAGAGGTAGTCCATTCTTGATGAGGATATGCGGCAGCAGAGGGCCCGCGAGGTTGATGTTCTAGTTCTAGGAGTAGTAATGATAGTGTTCCCATTGTTGGTGAGGGCGCTACTGATGGCATTCCTAGTGTTGATCCAGCTAGTTCCGTGAAATCGAATCCACCCGCTTCTTTATGGGTCTTTGGTGCATTTTTGCCACAAGTTTACTTCACCCTATACTTAATTTTTATTTTGTGCATTGAAGGCAATTGCACCTTATTTTGTTGGGGTGGGGTAAATGGATTGTGAGAGATAGGGTGAAGTCTGAGTAACCCTACTCATAATCCTCTCATGGGGTTTTCTTTCCTGTGTTCTTTTCCCCCATGTGTTCTTTTCCCCCAAGGGACTATTTACTTTTATGTTGAACCGGCATGTTTAGAATTGTATGTGTAGAAGTAAGTAGAAGAATGAAAGCAAGATGGCATAAAGAGCATAAAATTGATACATGTCCAAAAAATTTGAAATGTGCTAGATCTATAGGATGAATGAGTTGAATGTGTAGGACCTTCATATGACATGATAAGGAACTGGTATGATAGCATGACTTAAGCTAAAACTTGAACTTGGTAATTCAATAATTCGATAATGAAACAATGTGCCAAAGGAGTGTGAGAAAAGTTTGAATGTTCATGCAGTATGTGCCAATCTAAAAATTGCCCCGTTGGTCCTGCTAAGATAATCTAGGCTAGAAGTGGCAAATGATCATATGACCTTGTTCAAATAAGACCACTCAAGCTTAAAAGTCCACCAAAAGAAATAAATTCTCCATTCGATCCAAATGTTTGAGCCTAATGAATACCACTTCTTTCAATACACCTAATTCACCTTCCCTAAAAGATTTTTTTGACCTCGGTCCCTCCTTGGATATGTGCACCTTAACTTAGGCCAAAAGCCTAAGTTGAGGGTGGCTAATTCAAAAAGTTACCTTAATCTTGGCCCTGGTCCGACATCGGATTTTGCGTACCTTAACTCATGCAAAATACATAAGTTGTGGGTGGCTATGAAAAAGGAAACCGCAAGAAAAAGGGTATGAAAAGAGTTTGTGTAGAAGAAAGAAAAAGATGTGATTGAAGTCAAAAAAGTGAAAAGATGAATGACAGAAGTGCTGAAAGAAACAAAGAAAGATGAAGTAAAACAAAAGAAAGAGAAAAATAGGAGTGATAAAGTCAAAAGTCAAATCTGTGTTCAAGAGAGTCAAGCAAAAGAGCAGAAATAAAAAAAGATGTCAAGAATTGGTTGAGAAAAGAGGTAAAAAGCCAATGTAGTGTCAAGGATGGTAGAAAAGTCACTAATAAGTACCCAAATGTTCCCTACCTGACCCTGACTCTATGTTACAAGCTAAGAAAGTCCTATTGTGATCCTAGTGACTAGTTTGGAGAGTCTATGCAGTGAAAATAATGGCAAGCCTATGGTATTGAGCACTACCTGTACTAGAAGTCACTTCTGAGCATTAGTGTTGAATGAATCCTTAAACTTGAAATTCATATCTAATGTGTCAAAAATGATTCTTTTGAAGTGAGGGAACTAGTTACATTTTTGGAGAGTTGGTACCTTTCTGATTGTGAATAGTGTATGTTGTGATGTCTATTGGTCGATCTATGTCATGTTTTGATCCGCATGAGTTAGCTTGCTGAGTCTAGATGAAAATATTTGCACTAAGTGATGGAATTGATTGAGAAGGCCATGTGATTGCTTGAGTTTGTATGTTTGCTTCTACATAAGTGTCATTTAGAGTTTTAGTGTGTCGCTTGAGGACAAACAACAAGTTAAAGTTGAGGGTGTTGATATACCGTGAGTTTACTGTATTTTTGATGCATTTCACTTAAAGTTTGTGTGTGTCTTGGGCTAGTTTTTTATTAGAAATAATGTTTTGTGTGTAATTCTTGCAGGAAATAAGCTTGGATGCTATTGATGAAGATACGAGTTGAAAATTGCAGAAGTAGCCAAATAGTGGAGCCAACCACGGACCGTAGGTCCAGTGACGGGCTGTGGATGGGCAGTTGTAGGTCTTGGTCTAGAAGTTGAGTTTCAGTATTCAAACCACGGACTGACAGGATGAACCGTAGTCAAATCCACATACCGTAGGAGGGCAAGCATAGGTGGAAAATCAGGGACGTCTAACCAAGTGTGGAACCATGGAGGCATTGATGGACCGTAGGTCGACCCACGGGCCATCCTGCACATCCGTCGATTGAAGATCAGAAAATTGAAGTTCCAGTACCTGATTTTATTTTCTAAGTGTTGGACCACGAAGGGTGACCTACGGACCGTAGGTCGACCCATGGTCCGTAGGTTGAGGTGTCAACAGAAACCGCGTCTGAGCAGTTCATTTACTTATTTTGTTTCCTGTTTAGTTTAGGATTTGTTTTCTATAAATAAGAGTTGAAATCCTCTTGTTTTGGGGTTAGACATTATTGTAAACTTCTAGGTTTTGTTCTTTGGGAAATAAGTTGCAAACTTTTAGCAATTAAATTTCCGGATTTCGTTTTCTACAATCTTCACTTTGAAATTCAATTCAGGATTTTGGGTTTCATCTATTCTAATTGTAAGTTCATGAATTCTTTCAACCTAATTATGAATTGTGAACTCTCAAGCATGAGTAGCTAAATCCACAACTAGGGTTGTGGTAACCATGAGCAATTAACAAAGTATGAATGATAATTAAGTAATTCTTGAATAGTATTTATACATGTATTGTTAATCCTTTCGTTGAGAAGTCTTTTTAACGGGTGCACACGTTAGAACTCCCCTCGTTCCTACTTGCCGGACCAAGGAGATAATGAATGAGAAAGGGATTAAACAACAGAGATTTAGTGGATGATATCTAATAGTCTAATCTCAATTAAAGTGAGGGTGAAAACTAAACTACATTGATATGATGACTAATCTGGTGTAAAGGTAAGGGTTAGTAAAGTATACACTTGTAGACAAACTAAGTTGGGTGGTGAAATTCCCTACTTGGAGGACCAATCACTTAGGGATACCTAACTTACCAATTTTGCATGTAAAACACTAGGAAAGGATTACTATTATTAGGATTACTGGGTTAAAAGCTTGTGGGAAACACACATACCCTAGTTTCCTTCTCATATTGATAAACCAAAGTCTGAATTTTGTTTAATTGCTACTTAAGCATTTAAATCTGTTACTTACTTACAAAATCCCCTTGTTTACTTTTCTTGGAAATAGTTTGACTAAACAGAGATAGTAGTGAGTTAAGTTTAAGTCTAACCCATATTCCTCATGGGATCGACCGCAACCTACAAGTTGGGTTCTTTATTTGACAACGATCGCTTATGCTTCTTTAGGGAGGTGTAATTTGAGCGTATCATTTATGAATATATGCATGCTTCTATGAAATTATTGCAAATGATTTTGGGATGCTTTGAAAGGAAATATCAATGTTATTGTGAAGGGTTTTCTCATATACTATTATGATGATGATTGTGAAAGGTATTTCTCACATATGGGTTCACATTGGTGAAAGGTTTTCTCATCCATGTTGAATTGTATTTAAGGAGTTATGCTATGTTTTGATATTAAAGATGTGGATTGGTATTGATCATTATTTTGCCTATGTTATATTATAAAATTGACTTTTATCTATCCCGTTGGGATTTAAACTTAGCACCAAGAGGGCTTTGAGGTGGAGGCTCAAATAGGATAGCCTCTAGTAGCAACCTCTAGTCCCTAACTACGTGCCCCCGTAGGATTGTTTTTTAATGTCCTAGCTAGTGAATCTACTTTAGCAAAAGATAGTATGTACGGATTCTACATTGGCAAGTAGATTCCCCTTCTTTCGATATGAGGGATATACCGAATTCCATGATACAACTCTCATGGTCTTATTGTCGGTTAAAGCTAATATCCCACAAAAAGACTATGTTTCTTCAAATTTTTCTTATGTCCTTTATGTTAATCTATTTGACCATATTCCATGATTTACATATCACTGGTTCTCTAAGTCATAAATGTTCAAAGGATGATCATGTCTACATGTTTTTAAGCCATTCATGCTTCTATTTTATGCATATTGCTCCATACTTAGTACATTTCATGTACTAATGCATACTTGTGCCTATATTATTTCACTAATGTAGAGTCCAAGTCTCCTACCTCCCATACTCGTGGCTAGTGGGTTTCCTTGGCTTTGAAGATTGGTGAATCCTCATGTTTCTAGAACCTAGATACTTTTATAGCTTTATGCCAATTCTATTTTCATACAAACATCCCAATCGCTTTTCTTGAGATGTATTAATGGCTTATTGATACTTATGTTAGACTTTCAATCATCAAACTCTTTAAAATATGAAAATGCTATCTTTTGAATTCTTTATTTCTATTATCTTGTATGATGTACGCTAAGTGGTTTGTGTAGGACCTCTCAGGGTCCTATACGACATGTTACACGTATGGTATACTTCGGATCATGACATTTCATTATGTCGAATGTAGCTCCGAGCTGATTTAACATAAAAAAATGTCCCTTTGTATCTAACATTCAGCAAGGTTTATCATCTTCTACCCTTCCCCTAGGGGGCTTAATGTGGCAGATAATATGTTATGCCATCTCTAATGAGTAATTCTTCATTTCATTTCCCTTGATTAGTTAGATCCTCTATCTTGGAGTAGCTTTCATCCCATTCGAAATTGTCCCTAGTGATGCAATAGAGATCACCTAAAAGGCTAAACTTGTCTAGTTATCACGCCATTTGGAAGCTAATGATCCTCTTCTTAGCTGCCACATGATCTGGTGTTGTATTAGATCACTAGATTGTAGCATTTTCTTCCAAACTAGTGATCCACCTCCTCCAACTTTCCACATTACCAAGTTGGCATTCTTACTCCTACAATATTTGTTCTGCATATATTCACTCCATAAAGACTACTTTGTTCTAAAGTTCCACCAAAATTTGCAAAAATGCCAAGGAAACATATCTCATAGAGGAATAAGTAGCATTTTTTGATGGAATGAATCAATCATTATGATAACCTATCAGTATATGATATATATATACACATATTACTATAAGTGGGAAGAGCTTAACCCCAAAGATGATTTACCGTTTTGACCTTACAATATTACTTAAATATTAATTTATTAAAAATTAAATTTGCTAATAATCTCAGCCATAATTTAATTCTCCAGAAACTTAAAGTTGCTGCTCAACATCCTCGATGATTGTAACATAAACGTATAGTTGCTACTCAACCTCCTTGATCAGTGTGACAACCCTTTTCTGATGCTCAAGTTTCATTGCTTTAATTAACAGTTGATTCAAAACCTTTTCAGATACTTCACTCATCTATATAAATGTCTCCAACAATATGTCATTGTCAATTAATTTGTTTCTCTTTTCTCTACTTCAATCAAATACATCATTGTCAGGTAAAAAGAAATTCTCCTTTTTAGTTGTTTTCCCTGTTTACTGTGTATGCCTTTATCTAGCTTATTTCGTTACACTATCTTTATCATGAGTTGCTCTGTTCTTGATATTGTTGTTTTTTTTATGTCACGCAAAAAAAATTTCTTCTTTATCAATAGCCACTCTGTTTCTCCTGTTTTCTGTTTATTTGTTTATCCAACTTATTACGTTTCACCTGCAAGTGTTGCGCATAAATCAAGCTTTGAGCCTTTAAAAAAAATTTGACAAAATTATAAGCAACTTATCAAATCCCTTACCCCACCCAAAAACTAACGACAACACATATGTGAAAGTCTTGGAATTTTGCAAATGTTCGGAAGTGATAGCATGTTGGGAAGTGAAATATTGGTAGGCATTTGAGGTGGCAGGTGCTGGTAATTTGGGAATAGTCGGTATTAGCTGTTGGAAATGTTGGCAAGATGTAATTCTTGGCAATGGTGGCAATGTGGCTGTTGTTGGTAAATTGGAAATAGTGGGTAATTGTGGAATTGTTGGCTGAGGCAACAAGGGGATCGTTGGCAAGTTTGGAAGTTGCAGTAGGCTACGGGCAACATGACTTGGGGTGATGTTTGATCAGGACAATACTGTTATGGCCAAGAAGAGGATTGAACAATTGTTGAAAGGTGCCATTGTTGTATAATTTGCTAGATGGCTTTGTTTTACAAGGAAATTATGTTGTGTTTTGAATTGATTTGAGCTTAATTATCTCTATAGGGTTTATATAGGGGAAGTTCTTTGGGACTATATGCATAATTAGATTAGATGTTAGGTGTTAGTTAACCTTCTTGAATGTTGGTTTGAGGAAATTGATTTGGTGAAATACTTATCCGTATCAGATATTTACACCTATTCCCAGTGCAGTAGCCTTGAAATGAAGAATTGACATGTGAAGGGTGTAATCTTTAGATTCTAATGTGATGCCTAAATTAGATTTTCTTAGACAAGTATTTAGTTGTGATAGAAAATGTGGTAAAAGCTAGAGTGAAATGCTCTCAAATGTCCCCTGCAGTGGTCACGTCTAGTATTTAAGTCGAGACGGGTAGAGGGATAGGGCTATTTTCCACCGAGTTTCGAACTATGTGCCTATTTACCTTTGGGAATTCTCAATTTTCATCCTATGATACCAAAAGAATTAAACTCAGTATACTTTTTTGCTGCTATTCTCAGTACTGTAACCCTGAAATCAAGACTTGACTTGTGAAAGGTGTTATCTTCAGATTCTAATGTGATGCCTAAATTATATTTCTTAGACAGGCATTTAGCGGTCATTGAAAATGTGGTTGAACCTACAGTGAAATGAATGTGCCCCCTATCAGGGCCGACTCAATAAGATTGGGGGCCTAAAGTGAAACTTAAGGGTGGGGCCTTAATATTTCATTTTTTTCATCATAAATACTTTCATTTAAAGTGTACTTTTCTATCCTTTTAGATGCAAAATTATTAGTTACTGTTCTATAATCGATTTGTTTTGATAATTCCTTTTCAATTGATAACATAGCTAATCCACTCAATTTCTCTTGAGAAATTATTTATCTTAAATAATATTTAATCAACTTTAGTTTCAAAAAACTTATTTCGGCCGAGGCAAGGTTAGAGAAACTGTTAACATTATTCTATAAGCAATATGTATAATTGAAAAAGAATCAAGTTTTTAATTTGATAGAGTATTTTTATTAGATCATTATCTTCTACTTGTATTATTTCTCTTCACACTTTTAACTCAAAAAATAAATCTAAACCATCAATAGCAGAATAATTGTTATGTGTGCAGAGAGTTCAAGGTTAAGACAATGTTTTTCAAAAAACTCTCATCATCTAGTGATTTCAATTTACCACTAAATAAGAAACCAAAAATATTTCCATATTCTTCAGTTGGATTAAAAAATAGCTTCATCTACTACACTTATATATTGTGATTTCGTTATCAATATTTTCGACGAATTGTTTCTTACTAAATTCAGATTCTATATTTGTTTCATATGCAATTTCCTGAGTAGAAATCATATCACTAGCTTATAATACATATAATTATTTTAAACAAAAAATAACATTTATAAGTAATATTTTTAAAAATGGGCCCCACAAAAATATGGGGCCACAAGCGATGGCTTTAGTGTCCTAGGTATTAAGACGGTCCTACCCCCTATGCTTTGGCATTGGTAAAAGTCTGGTATTTTAGTTGAGTTGGGTAGAGGGATGGGCCTATTTCCCACGGAGTTTTGAATTATGTGCCTATTGACCTTTTGGAATTTCTCAGTTTTTAAGGGAAAAAAATACTGAAATGTTTTCATCCTATGATACCAAAGACTCAAACTCAATATACTTTTGAGCCAAAAGAGTGCTGAAAATATTGTGTAAAGGAGATGAACAAGAAAAGAAGCTATATGGTTGACAAATCAGATTCATACAGAACTTACCCTACCTTTCTGTATTATATGTATGAATAATCGAAGTAAGAGTGATTAAATGTTGTGTTTGAAATTTCCTTCACATAGCGTTAGAATTCGCCTTTTCATTCGTTATGATGTTAGAACACAACCTTCCCGGTTCACTGCTTGGTCATTATCAAATTAAACTGTGAACGACTATTCCAACGCTGGAGTCTTTGTTGTGGAACCTAGGACCCTTTATTGCTTTGTCTCAATTGTTGTAATATATTGGAATACTCAGCTTTTCTTGGCTGCTTCTACGCATTGACGTGCAAGTGGTGTATAATCTGTTTAAATGCTTTCACAACTTGGCCTTTGTTATTACTTTTTTTTACAAGAAAAAATGGTATGGTAATTCTATATATATCAGAGTGCCAAGGAGGTACGTAAAGAGTACAAAAAGCAGGACTTGTGTAAATCTACATAATAAAGGTGTCTAACAAGACCATAAACTCTGTCCAGTTAGTTACAAAAATCATTTTGGGATTCTTTTCTAGCTGTCATTGCCCAGGAGGAAAGGTTGTCGTGACATTTGAACTTGTTGATCCCAAAGCTCAAAAGCGAGTAGTTGCAGTCAAGGGCGGACCCACATGGAGATTTTCGGGTGCTCGAGCACCCATTAACCTCGTATCGAACTATATATACTTGTATTGAAATTAAGACAAAGTCGTATAAAACTAAAGGTGAGCACCCATGCTACAAACGATTCAATTGGTTTGTTGGTTGAAAGTGGGTGCTTAAGGTTTACATTTTGCTTCTCAGCCCCAGTTTGAATCCCTCTAAACACATTATTTCTACCTTTTCAACTCTTATCTTTGTGCCTTATAATTTCCAATTACACTTTCTTTTATTTATTTATTTATTTGCTTTTGTCCTTGATCTATTTTCCCTTTCACATTGTCCCGCCGAATTTTCTTAAATTAAATTTTATACAAAAGTTCCAAATTTCCTTCTCCTTTTTTCAATATACTTTTACTCAAATTTTTTTTTTTCGCTATCGTATTTAAATATCATTTTTATGACTAGTGTTAAATTTGTGCATTAATATTTTGTGATTGATAGTTAAAGAAGCAACCACGATCGTAAAATCTTGAAGCGGTCACTGCTCATGTCTATTATGCAACTTAATCATGATTTTCCATGTTTATTTACTCTTTCTTTCTCATCAGTCTAATTAGGGTAAATGAAAAGGGAAGGGAAAAATATTATGTTCTAGAACCTTCATTTAACTTCTCCAACTCAAAAGCAAAAAAATCCTCTTTCTCATTGGTTTGCCTTTTTGGTAATTACAATCGTTCGTGAAGGTATATTGTTCCTCCTCTTTTTTTTTTCTTGAACCAATTCAATGAATTTTGATTGACTATTAATTGTTTTTAAAAAAAAAACTCTTGTTGAGGAATTTTAGCGCGCAATTACGCTCTTTGGTTAATACAAGTTTATATTAAAAATAGTGAGCACCCATAACCGTAAAATCCTGAATCCGCCACTGGTTGCAGTGCTCACGAGCTCCTTAGTTTGACTATGGAAAAGAGGTTGACATCTGCTCAAATAGATGAATTTCATTCCGAGTTACAGTTACCAGCTAGACTTTTGCTTTGCTTAATCAAACAACACGGTATATTCTACATCACTAATAAAGGTGTTAGGAGTACCGGTATACTTAAAAAGGCTTATGATGGGTCTAATTTGATCTGTAAATGCCCTATGATTATTAAGGGATAAGTTTATAGCACTTACAGTAAGAAAAGATATTGATTCATGTATCAGGGCTCCGACTTAGTTTATTTAATTAAAACAGTGGTTTACACTGTAGTTTGTTCTTTTTACCCTGTTTCTCATGGGTCTTGATCAGTATTGTGTTAATCAGTAACACCAGTGGTCAAGATATTGGCAGTGGTGTAGCTTTGGAACTTGGGTCAACTTTAGTTGTCTCGGGCACGTTTTTTAGCCATTCTGGAGCCATATAACCCCTGGTTCCTCTAAAAATCGTTTTTGTTCGCATTTGGTCTTTTATACGAAGCTTTGCAAGACCAAAATCAGCAATTTTTGCAGTGTTGTTCTTGTCAAGAAGGATATTTAGTGGCTTAATGTCGCAATGAATGATCTGGTTCTCGCACTCTTCATGCAAGTATAACAGGAATCTGGCAATGTCAAGTACTATGTCACTTCTTAGCTTCCATCTTGGTCTTTGTCCATGGCGAAAGATTAAATTTGACACAGCCCCATTTTTCATTAATTCATAAACAAGAAGCCTGTTGGTTTTTTCCTTGCAGAAGCCTAACAAAGGAACCAGATTTTTGTGATATGTTAGGCCTATCACCCTTACTTCTGCCAAAAATACTTTATCATCTCCTTGTTCAATTCCATTTCCTAATTCCTGCACAACAACTTCAACTTCTTCATCCTCTAACTTGAGAATTCCGCTATAAACAGCACCAAAAGCTCCTTGGCCTAATTTATTCTAGAAACCATTGGTGGCTTCGCGCAGCTGCTGGAACGAAAATGCCCTTAAATTCATCTCAATTGCCTCTCGTTTTGGAGGGGTTTTGGCATATCTATATTTCTTCACAAAGGGGTGATAATATATAACAATTGCTGCAGAAAACGAAGCGAGTACTCAACATATTGTCACACCTGCTACCAGAACACCCTTTGAAACAGAGTGCTTTTTGTTTTGAGTTATTGAAGAGTTGCAATGCAACCATGTTATTTGTAGCAGGATTAATACTTCTGGCATTCTGTATAGGCATCCTCTTCTTGAAACATGTTGAATCATTAAACACAGCTGCCTCACAAAGACAATCATTCAACACTTCCTGCCTGCAAAGCTCCTCTGTAGTATCATTGTTTAACAGATTGGTAACTTGATAATCAATTATTAGGCAAGTAAATATATTTCCTAAGTAGTTGCACAACATTAGAAGGATGAACAAAATAAAGCTATTACCATAACAAGTCAAAAGATTGTCAGCCAAAGATTTATCCGTTTTTAAGTCGTTTCATTTGTAATACTTTCATTACAGTAATTTGTTTCTTTTTTTATTAATTTATTTCAATTTGAAACTATATTTACTATCTCTTCATGTTGTAATACTTTTAACAGGTTTCTTGCTTTCGGCACCACCAAAATTGGTAACACTTCTCCACCTTGTATTTACTTGCTTCAGTTAACATGATATTTATACTATTGTTCGTTGAAGTTGATCGCTTTTAAAATTAAAAAAGAACAATTAGTATATGTTTGGTGAATATTGTATTCTTGAGCATCTTTTTTGTTTGGCCTAAAGAATACTAATTAGATAGAAATAAATCACATTTACTTCACAAATATATATTGTATTAGTACATCCTAGCTACTATAGACATACAATGACAAGTGTGGACGAGCTCGAGAACCAATGCCTACCTATTAGCAATTTGAAGAAATATGCAACAGAATGGGTGATTAAAGTCTTAGTCATTCAGCGGAGCTTAACAAAAGAGTACAAAAATGCAAATTCACTGGCAACTAATATTCGTCGATGAAGAGGTAACTATTTTATTTTTTTATTAGATTCATTACTTAATATGTTGACTTCTTTTGAGAGTCTAATGATTATGAGTCTTGTTATTAATCTGTGTATAAAAAATCAGAATTACTGATTTCAATAAACTTTGAAGAAACACGAAGTAACCAAAGTTTAATAAACCAGTAAAAATAGATGAACAGAAATTAATTGACAAAACTAAAATCTGTAATAAACGTACCACAATCTGGAAAAAATAGAATCAGAAAAAGATCAAGCCCACTGAATGCACAGTGTCCCCTTAAGGAAATTATTCCCCTCTAGTATCCGAGGTTTGATTTGGAATATGTCCTCCCAGGATAGAATGATCTCAATCACCAGTGCATTGATACCCAAAACGCTGGTGTCAGCGAACCACTCAACAGCAGTAAAGTACACGAAGAAATTTTGTGCAGAAGAAGAAGAAGAAATCAGAAAAATTCGTAACGAATAAATCTGAAGAATCAATGTATTTATAGGCAAGAGGAACTGGTTCCGAAAGGTTGCAATCCTTTCAGAATCCACACGACCATTCATGAAAGTTTGCAACCTTTCAAACGGTCATGGCTGTTTCTGAAAGTTGCAACCTTTCAGAATAGTCACTGCGGGAAATTTAAATAAAATGGGAAAGATTTAAATAAAATGGGTCGCGCGTGGATCCGAGTCGGGTCGGGTCAATTAACTAATTAATTGAATCGGTTAATTAACTAATTAAAACGTTGGCCATTTAATTTAATTTAATTAATTAAATAATTAATTAACTAAAATAATTAAAACAAACTTTGTCCAAAAAATAATCTCTCGATCGATCACAAATCCAAATCCAAATCCAAATCCAAAGCCGAAGCCGAGCCAAGCAAGCAACGACGACGACGGCGCGAGGGGGGTCCCTCTTTCCAACCCTTTTAACAATTAATAGGAGTGTTTCTATATTTAAACTCTCCTATTTTTCTTTCCACCACCGATGAGGGACAAATGTCTTTTCAATGTCTTTTCAATAAAGCATAAGAGGACTTTTCAAGTTCTCAACTTTTCAAGTTCCCAACTTTTTCCAAGTTCCTCTTTCATCTTCCCTCAATTTCCCATTAACTCTTGCTACATACCCAACAATCCCCCACATTAATGGGGAATGGTTATAACATAAGGAATGCACGGACGAGTGTGTACTTTACAAGCAAGAATCAATTGCATCTGGATAAGTAGGTTTCCCCTTGGACTTTTCGTAGTGAACATATGTTGGATATACTCGGTCAATCGGTAGATGCGATATCTTTGAACCGTCGAGCTTTGGTGTATACCTAGACAACCATATGTCACACAATTAACCCTTTACTGTTTATGGTTCTTACGATTGTGTTCGTTTCAACCATGAACACCTACTGGTTTCATAAGTGTATAAAAAATAGGCTTTTGACATAAAATTCTTTTTGAAGCGGCTTACACTTCACACTCACATAAGTGATTTCTAACCGTGTCATCTCGTAGATACACTATTTGGTCAAATCTGCCAAACTTAGCAAATCATTAAAAACTTTAAGCTTTATTAACTCATTAACATGCCTTAAAGTCTTAACCTTGTTCCTGAACATTGTCTTCATCATGAGAATGGATTGAGTTGATTGACAATGTCGAACCGTCAGTCACAACTTTGTTTTTCTCCTTGAATCTAGTTCTTGGGATCTCCAGTCTGCTAGATAGAGTTACCGCCCTGCTGACTTGTCCTAAGCCGTAAACCCATTCCCTTAGATGATCTTTCAACTGCCTCTCTCACTAGGCCTTTCGTTAGTGGATCTGACACACATAGTCAATTGTGATAATTCCACTAGAGAGGAGTTGTCTTACGGTATTATGTCTCCGTCGTATATGACGAGACTTCCCGTTGTACATAACGCTCCCTGCCCTACCTATTGCTGCTTGACTATCACAATGTATGCAAATAGGTCCCATAGGTTTGGGCCAGAATGGAATATCCTCTAAGAAATTCTGGAGCCATTCAGCTTCTTCACCGGCCTTATCTAAGGCAATGAATTAAGATTCCATTGTGGAGGGAGCGATACATGTCTGTTTTGATGATTTCCCAGAGACTGCTCCTTCACCAAGTGTAAACACATAACCACTTGTGGATTTTACTTCATTTGACCCGGTGATCCAATTTGCATCACTATATCCTTCAATCACGGCAGGATATTTATTATAATGCAAAGCATAGTGTTGTGTATCCTTCAAATAACCCAACACACGTTTCACTGCCATCCAGTGAGTTTGATTCGGATTACTAGTGAACCGACTCAGTTTGCTAATAGCACATTGCTATATTTGGTCACGTACAATTCATAATATACATCAAACTTCCCAACACTCTGGCATATTCCAATTGAGAGTTACTTTCACCTACATTCTTTTGAAATGTAAAGCTTAAATCAATTGGAGTTTTGATAACATTGAAATTCAAGTACTTGAACTTATCCAATACTTTTTCAATATAATGAGATTGAGATAATGCTAGTCCCTGAGGAGTTTTGAGAATCCTGATCCCTAAGATCAAATCAGCAACTCCTAAGTCCTTCATATCGAACTTGCTGGACAGCATGCGCTTAGTAGCTTTTATATTGTCAATATCTTTACTCATTATTAACATGTCATCAACATACAAACAAACAATGACTTCATGATTCGGAACATTTTTAATGTAAACACACTTATCACATTCGTTAATCTTGAATCCATTTGTCAACATTGTTTGATCAAATTTAGCATGCCATTGTTTGGGTGCTTGCTTGAGTTCATAAAGCGACTTCACAAGTCTGCACACTTTCTCTTCTTTACCAGGAACCACAAACCCTTCAGGTTGTTCCATGTAAATTTCTTCCTCCAACTCTCCATTTAAGAAGGCTGTCTTTACATCCATTTGATGGATTTTAAGATCATGCACTGCCGCTAGTGCTATTAACATTCTAATTGATGTTATCCTTGTTACTGGAGAGTATGTATCAAAGTAGTCCAGACCTTCCTTTTGTCTATATCCTTTGACTACAAGTCTAGCCTTATATTTGTCAATAGTCCCATCGGCTTTCATTTTCCTTTTAAAGATCCACTTTGATCCTAAAGGTTTATTTCCTGGAGGAAGATCAGCCAATTCCCAAGTATGATTACTTAAAATTGATTCGATCTAACTATTGACAGCTTTTTTCCAATAGATTGACTCAGATGACGACATAGCTGCTTTAAATGTTGGAGGCTCATTTTCAAGAAAAAATGCCACAAAATCTGGTTCGAAAGAAGTGGATTTCCGTTGGCGAGTACTACGCCTAGGATCTTCATTAGGTTGTGCATTTTCCTTTGATTCTTCCCGTGGTCGTTTAGATCTTTCACTTGTCGACTCACATTCAGTTTTATACGGATAAATGTGTTCAAAGAACTCAGCGTTATCTGACTCAATTACCGTATTCACATGAATTTCAGGATTATCAGATTTGTGAACCAAAAACCGGTAGGCCTTACTTTTCACAGCATATCCAATAAATACACAATCCACTGTTTTGGGTCCAATTTTCACCCTCTTAGGTAAAGGAACTTCTACCTTGGTAAGACACCCCCACACTTTGAAATATTTCAAGTTGGGTTTCCTTCCTTTCCATAACTCATATGGAATTGATTGCGTTTTGCTACGGGGTACCCTATTGAGTATCTTGTTAGCCGTAAGGATGGCTTCTCCCCATAGATTTCTTGGTGAACCAGAACTGATTATTAAGGCATTCATCATTTCCTTTAGTGTTCTGTTCTTCCGTTCAGCCAAACCATTTGACTTCGGTATATAGGGTGCAGTAGTTTGATGGATAATACCATATTCCAAACATATCTCAGCAAAAGGAGATTCGTATTCTCCACCCCTATCACTTCAAATCATTTTTATCTTTAGATTCAATTGATTTTCCACTTCATTTTTGTATTGCTTAAATGCATCAATTGCTTCATCCTTACTATTAAGCAAATATACATAACAAAATCGAGTGCAATCATCAATAAAAGTTATAAAATATTTTTTCCCACCACAAGATGGTGTCGACTTCATATCGCATATATCTGTGTGAATTAAGTCTAAAGGTTTTGAATTTCTTTCAACAGACTTATAAGGATGTTTAACAAACTTACTTTCCACAAAAATTTCACATTTTGATTTATCGCATTTAAAATCAGGCAATACTTCTAAAGTAACCAATTTCCGCAAGGCTTTGTAATTTACATGTCCCAAACGGGCATGCCATAAATCATTTGATTCCAATAAGTAAACAAAAGCAGAATTCTTATTAATACTGTCAACAACCATTACATTCAGTTTGAAGAGGCCCTCAGTGAGGTAGCCTTTTCCTAAGAACATCTCATTCTTACTTATTACAGCTTTGTCACTAACTAGGACACACTTGAACCCGTTTTTAACGAGCAGTGCATCAGAAACTAAATTCTTTCTAATAGTAGGAACGTGCAGAACGTTGTTCAGAGTCAACACCTTGCCGGATGTCATCTTCAACATTACTTTCCCAGTTCGTGCAATCCTTGTTGTTGTTGTGTTTCCCATGAACAAATCTTCATCAACCTCAGCAGGAGTGTATGTTGCAAAGGCTTCTTTCGCAGAGCAAATATGTCGAGTGGCACCTGAGTCGAGAAACCACTCCTTAGGATTTCCAACTAAGTTGCACTCTGAGATCATTGCACATAGGTCATCTGCATCTTCCATCTCTTCCACGATGTTTGCTTGACTTTTGCCTTTGCCTTTGTCTTCGTCTTTGTCCTTTCTTGGAGCACGACAGTCAGAAGACTTGTGACCAGCCTTACCACAATTGTAACAGTTGCCCTTGAACTTTTTCTTGGCTTGTTCTGACTTCTGTCCGTTGGACTTCTTTCTCTTCTTGTCTTTAGTAGGAGCTTCTTCAACAATATTAACTCCAATTACTGTTGAACTCTTACGAGACTTCTTTTCGGCGATTTTGTTATCTTTCTCAATCTTGAGCCGAATCACAAGATCTTCAAGCTTCATTTCTTTACGTTTGTGCTTTAAATAATTCTTAAAGTCATTCCACGAAGGAGGTAACTTCTCGATCATTGCAGCCACTTGAAACGCTTCATTTACTACCATATCTTCAGCAATCAGATCATGGAAAATAAGTTGAAGTTCCTACACTTGTGATCCAACAGTTTTACTATCTGACATTTTATAGTCTAAAAACTTTGCGACCACAAACTTTTTCAAGCATGCATCTTCTGTCTTATATTTCTTCTCAAGTGCATCCCACAATTCTTTTGAAGTTGTCATTGCACTATAGACATTATATAAGTCATCTTCTAACGCACTCAAAATGTAGCCCTTACATAGGAAGTCTGCCTGTTTCCATGCTTCAATAATCATGAATTTTTCTCTGTCTGGCATTTCAGCAGAAGGCACTGGAGTTACTTCATTGGTAAATTTCTGCAGACCAAGAGTGGTAAGCCAGAAAAATACCCGTTGCTGCCATCCTTTGAAATTCACACCAGAGAATTTCCTCGGTTTCTCTGCTGGTGGTACAGCAGTTCGGGTTGGTACAGTAACAGCCACCGTAACATTGTCATTAGCCATTTCAGAATCTGTAACAAACAGAAATTGATACAAATGACTCAGTAAGCAATAACTTAAGTTGCAAACTTAACGGAGTATAAAACCACGAAGGTTTTTCTCTCCACCAGAAACACAGATTAAAAAGTATAAAATAATTTCCTTAAGATTGTTATTAATCTGTGTATAAAAAATCAGAATTACTGATTTCAATAAACTTTGCAGAAATACGAAGTAACCAAAGTTTAATAAACCAGTAAGAATAGATGAACAGAAATTAATTGACAAAACTAAAATCTGTAATAAATGTACCACAATCTGGAAAAAATAGAATCAGAAAAAGATCAAGCCCACTGAATGCACAGTGTCCCCTTAAGGAAATTATTCCCCTCTAGTATCCGAGGTTTGATTTGGAATATGTCCTCCCAGGAAAGAATGATCTCAATCACCAGTGTATTGATACCCAAAACGCTGGTGTCAGCGAACCACTCAACAACAGTAAAGTACACGAAGAAATTTTGTGCAGAAGAAGAAGAAATTAGAAAAATTCGTAAGGAATAAATCTGAAGAATCAATGTATTTATAGGCAAGAGGAACTGGTTCCGAAAGGTTGCAACCTTTCAGAACAGTCACTGCGGGAAATTTAAATAAAAC